>NC_134127.1:31697306-31997306 GCF_040939455.1 Microcebus murinus | reverse complement strand
GTTAGTACTTGGATGGGAGACCGCCTGGGAATACCGGGTGCCACAGGCTGCTGCTTTTTTTTTTTTTTGCCTCTTGTTCTGTCCCCTTTCTGGGAGCGCGGCGGCGGCCCGGGGTGGGGGTCACCCCCACCCTCAGCGCCCGCGCGGTGCCTGGCGCCCCAGCCCGCACCGTGGGGCCTCCTCTTGTCCCAAGCCGCGACACCGCCGCCACGCGGCAGCATGCGTGGCATCTGGACTGTCAGGTCTCAGACCAAAGGTCTGCTCTGTGGGAACCGACACGCTGGAGGAAACCTTGAGAGTCTGAGAGGGGAGGGAGTTCCAGAAGAAGGCCAGGATGTCATTTTGAGGGAGTATGTGACCAGAACTCGTCCCGTTGCTTTTGGGGTTCTATGGGCTACACGCAGGAATCTTTGGTGGTGGCACCTGATGTTGGGGGATCCGGAGTCACACCCAGACCTGCTCCACAGGCCTCCTTTTACTTTTCTCTTCGGATTCATTATTTTTAAAAAGTGTCTCTTACCTCTAGGATTGCATTTTCTTTTCTCTCTCTTTTCAAGCAGATGATGGGAGTACAAGTATTCAGGTGACATGTGTTGCCCGTGCCGCCCTCCCCCCTGTGTTCTTTTTTTTTTATTTTTTGAGACAGAGTCTCGTTTTGCTGCCCAGGCTAGAGTGAGTGCCATGGCGTCAGCCTAGCTCACAGCAACCTCAATCTCCGGGCTCAAGCAATCCTGCTGCCTCAGCCTCCCGAGTAGTTGGGACTACAGGCATGCACCACCACGCCCGGCTGTGTTTTTCTATATATATTAGTTGGCCAATTAATTTCTTTCTATTTTTAGTAGAGACGGGGTCTCGCTCTTGCTCAGGCTGGTTTCGAACTCCTGACCTGGAGCAATCCGCCCGCCTCGGCCTCCCAGAGAGCTAGGATTACAGGCGTGAGCCACCGCGCCCGGCCCCCCCTGTGTTCTTATTCATATACCTCTCATGTTGTTCCAGCGTATTGTGGGGGTACCAATGTTAAGGTCGGGTGCCTTGCCCTCTCCAAGCCTCCCCCCTCGGGTCAGAGCTTCAAGTGCGCCCATCCCCCAGTCGGTGCGCACCCACCCCATGCCTAATGGATGTGTATGCCCCTCCCCTCCCCCCACCCGCCCGACACCCACCCGATGAAGGTGATTCCTCTCCGTCCACTTAGGCGTCCATCCGTTCGTACCAATTTGCTGGTGAGCGCGCTCACGTGGTGCTCGTGTGTCCATTCTTGGGATACCTGGCTTACTGGAACGGGTTCCAGCTCTGGCCAGGAGAACACGAGAGGCGCCCTCTCACCGCTGCTCCTCACAGCCGAATGGCACTCCGTGGTGTCCACGCGCCACATTTTATTGATGCACTCCTGGATGGATGGGCACTCGGGTCGCTTCCACGTCTTTGGGATTGTGAATTGTGCCCTAACTGTAACCCTAACCCTTACCCAGCCCGTCTCCTCTGCCCCTGCCTGACGCACTCCTCCCCGGCCAGGCCCGTCACTGTCCTGGGCCCCCGCCTGACCGGCTCCTCCCCGCCCGGCCGGTCACCGTCCTCTGCCCCTGCCTGACACGCTCCTTCCCGCCCGGCCTCTCACCGTCCTCGGCCCCTGCCTGACCGGCTCCTCCGTCGCCTGGGCCTTCCAAGGGCTTGGTGTGGATGCTGCTTCCAGGAAGCCCTCCAGAAACCCGGCAGCAGGGTGGCCGCAGCAGTCTCCAGCAGCCGTCCCTAAGTCGCGTGAGTGCGGGGGACGTGCCCCCGCTGTGCCGCGGGGGCCCAGCCTGGTGTCTTCCCTGAGGCCCTGCGGCTGCCGGCTGGGCTGCCGCTCCCCGCAAGGGGAGAGCCGCGGAGGTGGGGACCGCCTCCTGATGGGGACGTACACGCAGCTCTCCACGTCGGATTCCGGGGCTCTCTGTCCTGCCCGAAGGCCCAGCTGGCCTGCGGGTCCTTAGAGTGGCAAAAACCTCCGAAAACTGAGACTGAGGGTCCGGTGGGTGTCTGCACTTTTGTGCTGGGCACCCCAGGGAGGCCCGGGGGCTGGCTGGACAACGTGGTCTGCTGGGCGGGGGGGGGGGGGGGGGGGGGTTGGAGGAGCAACTGATGCCCTTTGCACTTTGGGTAGCAAGAGTCTGAGGTGTCTCTGAGCCCTGTGCCCTGTGGGGGCGGGGCGGGGGGGAGGAGGAGGAGGAGGAGGAGGAGGTGGGAAGGGCCGGGGCCTGCAGTCCTGTTCCCGGGGTGGCACGGCAAGTGGCTTCTTCCACAGGCTGCTTGGCCTGGGCTCCCTGCACCTGGGCCTTTGGAGGACCGGCCCTGTGCTTGCCAACACTTCCTGCAGGGACCCAGAGCTGGGAGGTGGCATCTCTCAGCCCTGGGTCGGGCAGAGCCCCAGCGGGCCATGCCCACAACCTCTCTCAGCACCGGTCCCCCAGAAGGCTCCTTTGGGACCAGGATTCTCTTGCGGTGACTCTTTAAGGTCTGGCCCCTGGATGGAGGGGCACCAGGAGTAGAGGAGCAGGAAGGGGAAGGGGGTGGCCATGCGAGGGGACACTTTGAGGCCAAGTCCCAGCTTCAGCCTGATCCTCCTGGGAACCCCGCTCTGAGACAAGGAGCCGGGCTTCGCATTCCCACAGCAGCCAGTCGTGGGCTGAGGACACCTGGGGCGTTGGGAACTCCCTGGCTTCTCCTGGGTTTAACGTCTAGAGCTGCTTGTGAATCGCGCCGCCACACACACCCGAGCGCAGGTGTCTTCCGCACAGACTGCGGGCCTCGCTCTTCTGAATGCCGCTAGCTCGCCACCCACCCACGGGTGAACCTGGTCAGGGTGCTTTCTCTCAGGGGCAGACTCTTTTCCGGGCGGGCTACCGGTGTCTCTGTTTGCTCGTTTCTTTCTTCCATTTCGGGAAAGTCTTCCTTGCTGGGTGTGGAAATCTCCTATGCCTTCCCTCGCCTATTCTGTCAGCTTTCAAATTCTCTTTCAGTTGCCACCCTCACAGATGGATTAGGAAACTCTTTCCGGTGCACTCATTAGTGAAATGACCTCCAGGAAGCTGGAATCCAATATCTAATGGCCGATTTTTAGCGAGTCCACACGCCAGGGTGGTCGGGGTCCAATGCAGCCCCGGCCAGGCCCAGGCCCCTTGGACTGGGCCACAGGAGGACACGGAGGAGGGTCCCGGCCCCCACGAAGCGGTGCCGGCAGTTCTCCACGGGCTTGGGCGTTTTCCAGAGGTAGGAGATGGAGGGGACTGATTTCTTCAGCACCCCCCAAACCACGCCACCCCACCCCACCCATGGGACACATCCCCAGAGAGAGACGCCCCATACACTGGCTGTGCCCCAGCCCTGGCCCGGGGGAATAGGCGGCAGCCCACCCACAGGGCGAGGGGGGGGGGCACAGCTGAAAGGGGTTGTGGGGGAGGGCGGCCCCTGGCTGGGGTCAAAGGGCGAGCGTCCCGCGCGTGCGCAGTCAGCGGCAGCGACGCGCTGGGGGTGGGCAGCGGGTAGGTGAAGGAGGCCGGGCGAGGAGACGAGGGGGGCTGGGAGGGCTCCACCTTGGCGAGTCCAGCCGTGGAGGCGCATCTTGTGTGAGTGTGAGTGAGTGTGAGTGTGTGTGTGTGTGTATAGAGAGACAGCCCCCCACCCCGCCCCGCCCCGCCCCGCCCCGCCCATCACCCCCGTCCCTGGGAGCCAGCGGGACCCGGCCGGCGAACTCAACCGGCCCGGCCCGGCCCGGCGCGGGGCCTGGGGCGGGAGGCGGCGGCGGGGAAGCCCAGAGAGGCTCGGCTTCTCGAGCGGGGCAGGGGCGCCCTCCGCCGCCGTCTAGGGCCACACCACCCTGAACGCCCCCGATCTCGTCTGGTCTCGGAAGCTAAGCAGGGTCGGGCCTGGTTAGTACTTGGATGGGAGACCGCCTGGGAATACCGGGTGCCACAGGCTGCTGCTTTTTTTTTTTTTTTGCCTCTTGTTCTGTCCCCTTTCTGGGAGCGCGGCGGCGGCCCGGGGTGGGGGTCACCCCCACCCTCAGCGCCCGCGCGGTGCCTGGCGCCCCAGCCCGCACCGTGGGGCCTCCTCTTGTCCCAAGCCGCGACACCGCCGCCACGCGGCAGCATGCGTGGCATCTGGACTGTCAGGTCTCAGACCAAAGGTCTGCTCTGTGGGAACCGACACGCTGGAGGAAACCTTGAGAGTCTGAGAGGGGAGGGAGTTCCAGAAGAAGGCCAGGATGTCATTTTGAGGGAGTATGTGACCAGAACTCGTCCCGTTGCTTTTGGGGTTCTATGGGCTACACGCAGGAATCTTTGGTGGTGGCACCTGATGTTGGGGGATCCGGAGTCACACCCAGACCTGCTCCACAGGCCTCCTTTTACTTTTCTCTTCGGATTCATTATTTTTAAAAAGTGTCTCTTACCTCTAGGATTGCATTTTCTTTTCTCTCTCTTTTCAAGCAGATGATGGGAGTACAAGTATTCAGGTGACATGTGTTGCCCGTGCCGCCCTCCCCCCTGTGTTCTTTTTTTTTTATTTTTTGAGACAGAGTCTCGTTTTGCTGCCCAGGCTAGAGTGAGTGCCATGGCGTCAGCCTAGCTCACAGCAACCTCAATCTCCGGGCTCAAGCAATCCTGCTGCCTCAGCCTCCCGAGTAGTTGGGACTACAGGCATGCACCACCACGCCCGGCTGTGTTTTTCTATATATATTAGTTGGCCAATTAATTTCTTTCTATTTTTAGTAGAGACGGGGTCTCGCTCTTGCTCAGGCTGGTTTCGAACTCCTGACCTGGAGCAATCCGCCCGCCTCGGCCTCCCAGAGAGCTAGGATTACAGGCGTGAGCCACCGCGCCCGGCCCCCCCTGTGTTCTTATTCATATACCTCTCATGTTGTTCCAGCGTATTGTGGGGGTACCAATGTTAAGGTCGGGTGCCTTGCCCTCTCCAAGCCTCCCCCCTCGGGTCAGAGCTTCAAGTGCGCCCATCCCCCAGTCGGTGCGCACCCACCCCATGCCTAATGGATGTGTATGCCCCTCCCCTCCCCCCACCCGCCCGACACCCACCCGATGAAGGTGATTCCTCTCCGTCCACTTAGGCGTCCATCCGTTCGTACCAATTTGCTGGTGAGCGCGCTCACGTGGTGCTCGTGTGTCCATTCTTGGGATACTTGGTTTACTGGAACGGGTTCCAGCTCTGGCCAGGAGAACACGAGAGGCGCCCTCTCACCGCTGCTCCTCACAGCCGAATGGCACTCCGTGGTGTCCACGCGCCACATTTTATTGATGCACTCCTGGATGGATGGGCACTCGGGTCGCTTCCACGTCTTTGGGATTGTGAATTGTGCCCTAACTGTAACCCTAACCCTTACCCAGCCCGTCTCCTCTGCCCCTGCCTGACGCACTCCTCCCCGGCCAGGCCCGTCACTGTCCTGGGCCCCCGCCTGACCGGCTCCTCCCCGCCCGGCCGGTCACCGTCCTCTGCCCCTGCCTGACACGCTCCTTCCCGCCCGGCCTCTCACCGTCCTCGGCCCCTGCCTGACCGGCTCCTCCGTCGCCTGGGCCTTCCAAGGGCTTGGTGTGGATGCTGCTTCCAGGAAGCCCTCCAGAAACCCGGCAGCAGGGTGGCCGCAGCAGTCTCCAGCAGCCGTCCCTAAGTCGCGTGAGTGCGGGGGACGTGCCCCCGCTGTGCCGCGGGGGCCCAGCCTGGTGTCTTCCCTGAGGCCCTGCGGCTGCCGGCTGGGCTGCCGCTCCCCGCAAGGGGAGAGCCGCGGAGGTGGGGACCGCCTCCTGATGGGGACGTACACGCAGCTCTCCACGTCGGATTCCGGGGCTCTCTGTCCTGCCCGAAGGCCCAGCTGGCCTGCGGGTCCTTAGAGTGGCAAAAACCTCCGAAAACTGAGACTGAGGGTCCGGTGGGTGTCTGCACTTTTGTGCTGGGCACCCCAGGGAGGCCCGGGGGCTGGCTGGACAACGTGGTCTGCTGGGCGGGGGGGGGGGGGGGGGGGTTGGAGGAGCAACTGATGCCCTTTGCACTTTGGGTAGCAAGAGTCTGAGGTGTCTCTGAGCCCTGTGCCCTGTGGGGGCGGGGCGGGGGGGAGGAGGAGGAGGAGGAGGAGGAGGTGGGAAGGGCCGGGGCCTGCAGTCCTGTTCCCGGGGTGGCACGGCAAGTGGCTTCTTCCACAGGCTGCTTGGCCTGGGCTCCCTGCACCTGGGCCTTTGGAGGACCGGCCCTGTGCTTGCCAACACTTCCTGCAGGGACCCAGAGCTGGGAGGTGGCATCTCTCAGCCCTGGGTCGGGCAGAGCCCCAGCGGGCCATGCCCACAACCTCTCTCAGCACCGGTCCCCCAGAAGGCTCCTTTGGGACCAGGATTCTCTTGCGGTGACTCTTTAAGGTCTGGCCCCTGGATGGAGGGGCACCAGGAGTAGAGGAGCAGGAAGGGGAAGGGGGTGGCCATGCGAGGGGACACTTTGAGGCCAAGTCCCAGCTTCAGCCTGATCCTCCTGGGAACCCCGCTCTGAGACAAGGAGCCGGGCTTCGCATTCCCACAGCAGCCAGTCGTGGGCTGAGGACACCTGGGGCGTTGGGAACTCCCTGGCTTCTCCTGGGTTTAACGTCTAGAGCTGCTTGTGAATCGCGCCGCCACACACACCCGAGCGCAGGTGTCTTCCGCACAGACTGCGGGCCTCGCTCTTCTGAATGCCGCTAGCTCGCCACCCACCCACGGGTGAACCTGGTCAGGGTGCTTTCTCTCAGGGGCAGACTCTTTTCCGGGCGGGCTACCGGTGTCTCTGTTTGCTCGTTTCTTTCTTCCATTTCGGGAAAGTCTTCCTTGCTGGGTGTGGAAATCTCCTATGCCTTCCCTCGCCTATTCTGTCAGCTTTCAAATTCTCTTTCAGTTGCCACCCTCACAGATGGATTAGGAAACTCTTTCCGGTGCACTCATTAGTGAAATGACCTCCAGGAAGCTGGAATCCAATATCTAATGGCCGATTTTTAGCGAGTCCACACGCCAGGGTGGTCGGGGTCCAATGCAGCCCCGGCCAGGCCCAGGCCCCTTGGACTGGGCCACAGGAGGACACGGAGGAGGGTCCCGGCCCCCACGAAGCGGTGCCGGCAGTTCTCCACGGGCTTGGGCGTTTTCCAGAGGTAGGAGATGGAGGGGACTGATTTCTTCAGCACCCCCCAAACCACGCCACCCCACCCCACCCATGGGACACATCCCCAGAGAGAGACGCCCCATACACTGGCTGTGCCCCAGCCCTGGCCCGGGGGAATAGGCGGCAGCCCACCCACAGGGCGAGGGGGGGGGCACAGCTGAAAGGGGTTGTGGGGGAGGGCGGCCCCTGGCTGGGGTCAAAGGGCGAGTGTCCCGCGCGTGCGCAGTCAGCGGCAGCGACGCGCTGGGGGTGGGCAGCGGGTAGGTGAAGGAGGCCGGGCGAGGAGACGAGGGGGGCTGGGAGGGCTCCACCTTGGCGAGTCCAGCCGTGGAGGCGCATCTTGTGTGAGTGTGAGTGAGTGTGAGTGTGTGTGTGTGTGTATAGAGAGACAGCCCCCCACCCCGCCCCGCCCCGCCCCGCCCCGCCCATCACCCCCGTCCCTGGGAGCCAGCGGGACCCGGCCGGCGAACTCAACCGGCCCGGCCCGGCCCGGCGCGGGGCCTGGGGCGGGAGGCGGCGGCGGGGAAGCCCAGAGAGGCTCGGCTTCTCGAGCGGGGCAGGGGCGCCCTCCGCCGCCGTCTAGGGCCACACCACCCTGAACGCCCCCGATCTCGTCTGGTCTCGGAAGCTAAGCAGGGTCGGGCCTGGTTAGTACTTGGATGGGAGACCGCCTGGGAATACCGGGTGCCACAGGCTGCTGCTTTTTTTTTTTTTTTGCCTCTTGTTCTGTCCCCTTTCTGGGAGCGCGGCGGCGGCCCGGGGTGGGGGTCACCCCCACCCTCAGCGCCCGCCCGCGGTGCCTGGCGCCCCAGCCCGCACCGTGGGGCCTCCTCTTGTCCCAAGCCGCGACACCGCCGCCACGCGGCAGCATGCGTGGCATCTGGACTGTCAGGTCTCAGACCAAAGGTCTGCTCTGTGGGAACCGACACGCTGGAGGAAACCTTGAGAGTCTGAGAGGGGAGGGAGTTCCAGAAGAAGGCCAGGATGTCATTTTGAGGGAGTATGTGACCAGAACTCGTCCCGTTGCTTTTGGGGTTCTATGGGCTACACGCAGGAATCTTTGGTGGTGGCACCTGATGTTGGGGGATCCGGAGTCACACCCAGACCTGCTCCACAGGCCTCCTTTTACTTTTCTCTTCGGATTCATTATTTTTAAAAAGTGTCTCTTACCTCTAGGATTGCATTTTCTTTTCTCTCTCTTTTCAAGCAGATGATGGGAGTACAAGTATTCAGGTGACATGTGTTGCCCGTGCCGCCCTCCCCCCTGTGTTCTTTTTTTTTTATTTTTTGAGACAGAGTCTCGTTTTGCTGCCCAGGCTAGAGTGAGTGCCATGGCGTCAGCCTAGCTCACAGCAACCTCAATCTCCGGGCTCAAGCAATCCTGCTGCCTCAGCCTCCCGAGTAGTTGGGACTACAGGCATGCACCACCACGCCCGGCTGTGTTTTTCTATATATATTAGTTGGCCAATTAATTTCTTTCTATTTTTAGTAGAGACGGGGTCTCGCTCTTGCTCAGGCTGGTTTCGAACTCCTGACCTGGAGCAATCCGCCCGCCTCGGCCTCCCAGAGAGCTAGGATTACAGGCGTGAGCCACCGCGCCCGGCCCCCCCTGTGTTCTTATTCATATACCTCTCATGTTGTTCCAGCGTATTGTGGGGGTACCAATGTTAAGGTCGGGTGCCTTGCCCTCTCCAAGCCTCCCCCCTCGGGTCAGAGCTTCAAGTGCGCCCATCCCCCAGTCGGTGCGCACCCACCCCATGCCTAATGGATGTGTATGCCCCTCCCCTCCCCCCACCCGCCCGACACCCACCCGATGAAGGTGATTCCTCTCCGTCCACTTAGGCGTCCATCCGTTCGTACCAATTTGCTGGTGAGCGCGCTCACGTGGTGCTCGTGTGTCCATTCTTGGGATACCTGGCTTACTGGAACGGGTTCCAGCTCTGGCCAGGAGAACACGAGAGGCGCCCTCTCACCGCTGCTCCTCACAGCCGAATGGCACTCCGTGGTGTCCACGCGCCACATTTTATTGATGCACTCCTGGATGGATGGGCACTCGGGTCGCTTCCACGTCTTTGGGATTGTGAATTGTGCCCTAACTGTAACCCTAACCCTTACCCAGCCCGTCTCCTCTGCCCCTGCCTGACGCACTCCTCCCCGGCCAGGCCCGTCACTGTCCTGGGCCCCCGCCTGACCGGCTCCTCCCCGCCCGGCCGGTCACCGTCCTCTGCCCCTGCCTGACACGCTCCTTCCCGCCCGGCCTCTCACCGTCCTCGGCCCCTGCCTGACCGGCTCCTCCGTCGCCTGGGCCTTCCAAGGGCTTGGTGTGGATGCTGCTTCCAGGAAGCCCTCCAGAAACCCGGCAGCAGGGTGGCCGCAGCAGTCTCCAGCAGCCGTCCCTAAGTCGCGTGAGTGCGGGGGACGTGCCCCCGCTGTGCCGCGGGGGCCCAGCCTGGTGTCTTCCCTGAGGCCCTGCGGCTGCCGGCTGGGCTGCCGCTCCCCGCAAGGGGAGAGCCGCGGAGGTGGGGACCGCCTCCTGATGGGGACGTACACGCAGCTCTCCACGTCGGATTCCGGGGCTCTCTGTCCTGCCCGAAGGCCCAGCTGGCCTGCGGGTCCTTAGAGTGGCAAAAACCTCCGAAAACTGAGACTGAGGGTCCGGTGGGTGTCTGCACTTTTGTGCTGGGCACCCCAGGGAGGCCCGGGGGCTGGCTGGACAACGTGGTCTGCTGGGCGGGGGGGGGGGGGGGGGGGTTGGAGGAGCAACTGATGCCCTTTGCACTTTGGGTAGCAAGAGTCTGAGGTGTCTCTGAGCCCTGTGCCCTGTGGGGGCGGGGCGGGGGGGAGGAGGAGGAGGAGGAGGAGGAGGTGGGAAGGGCCGGGGCCTGCAGTCCTGTTCCCGGGGTGGCACGGCAAGTGGCTTCTTCCACAGGCTGCTTGGCCTGGGCTCCCTGCACCTGGGCCTTTGGAGGACCGGCCCTGTGCTTGCCAACACTTCCTGCAGGGACCCAGAGCTGGGAGGTGGCATCTCTCAGCCCTATGTCGGGCAGAGCCCCAGCGGGCCATGCCCACAACCTCTCTCAGCACCGGTCCCCCAGAAGGCTCCTTTGGGACCAGGATTCTCTTGCGGTGACTCTTTAAGGTCTGGCCCCTGGATGGAGGGGCACCAGGAGTAGAGGAGCAGGAAGGGGAAGGGGGTGGCCATGCGAGGGGACACTTTGAGGCCAAGTCCCAGCTTCAGCCTGATCCTCCTGGGAACCCCGCTCTGAGACAAGGAGCCGGGCTTCGCATTCCCACAGCAGCCAGTCGTGGGCTGAGGACACCTGGGGCGTTGGGAACTCCCTGGCTTCTCCTGGGTTTAACGTCTAGAGCTGCTTGTGAATCGCGCCGCCACACACACCCGAGCGCAGGTGTCTTCCGCACAGACTGCGGGCCTCGCTCTTCTGAATGCCGCTAGCTCGCCACCCACCCACGGGTGAACCTGGTCAGGGTGCTTTCTCTCAGGGGCAGACTCTTTTCCGGGCGGGCTACCGGTGTCTCTGTTTGCTCGTTTCTTTCTTCCATTTCGGGAAAGTCTTCCTTGCTGGGTGTGGAAATCTCCTATGCCTTCCCTCGCCTATTCTGTCAGCTTTCAAATTCTCTTTCAGTTGCCACCCTCACAGATGGATTAGGAAACTCTTTCCGGTGCACTCATTAGTGAAATGACCTCCAGGAAGCTGGAATCCAATATCTAATGGCCGATTTTTAGCGAGTCCACACGCCAGGGTGGTCGGGGTCCAATGCAGCCCCGGCCAGGCCCAGGCCCCTTGGACTGGGCCACAGGAGGACACGGAGGAGGGTCCCGGCCCCCACGAAGCGGTGCCGGCAGTTCTCCACGGGCTTGGGCGTTTTCCAGAGGTAGGAGATGGAGGGGACTGATTTCTTCAGCACCCCCCAAACCACGCCACCCCACCCCACCCATGGGACACATCCCCAGAGAGAGACGCCCCATACACTGGCTGTGCCCCAGCCCTGGCCCGGGGGAATAGGCGGCAGCCCACCCACAGGGCGAGGGGGGGGGCACAGCTGAAAGGGGTTGTGGGGGAGGGCGGCCCCTGGCTGGGGTCAAAGGGCGAGTGTCCCGCGCGTGCGCAGTCAGCGGCAGCGACGCGCTGGGGGTGGGCAGCGGGTAGGTGAAGGAGGCCGGGCGAGGAGACGAGGGGGGCTGGGAGGGCTCCACCTTGGCGAGTCCAGCCGTGGAGGCGCATCTTGTGTGAGTGTGAGTGAGTGTGAGTGTGTGTGTGTGTGTATAGAGAGACAGCCCCCCACCCCGCCCCGCCCCGCCCCGCCCCGCCCATCACCCCCGTCCCTGGGAGCCAGCGGGACCCGGCCGGCGAACTCAACCGGCCCGGCCCGGCCCGGCGCGGGGCCTGGGGCGGGAGGCGGCGGCGGGGAAGCCCAGAGAGGCTCGGCTTCTCGAGCGGGGCAGGGGCGCCCTCCGCCGCCGTCTAGGGCCACACCACCCTGAACGCCCCCGATCTCGTCTGGTCTCGGAAGCTAAGCAGGGTCGGGCCTGGTTAGTACTTGGATGGGAGACCGCCTGGGAATACCGGGTGCCACAGGCTGCTGCTTTTTTTTTTTTTTTGCCTCTTGTTCTGTCCCCTTTCTGGGAGCGCGGCGGCGGCCCGGGGTGGGGGTCACCCCCACCCTCAGCGCCCGCCCGCGGTGCCTGGCGCCCCAGCCCGCACCGTGGGGCCTCCTCTTGTCCCAAGCCGCGACACCGCCGCCACGCGGCAGCATGCGTGGCATCTGGACTGTCAGGTCTCAGACCAAAGGTCTGCTCTGTGGGAACCGACACGCTGGAGGAAACCTTGAGAGTCTGAGAGGGGAGGGAGTTCCAGAAGAAGGCCAGGATGTCATTTTGAGGGAGTATGTGACCAGAACTCGTCCCGTTGCTTTTGGGGTTCTATGGGCTACACGCAGGAATCTTTGGTGGTGGCACCTGATGTTGGGGGATCCGGAGTCACACCCAGACCTGCTCCACAGGCCTCCTTTTACTTTTCTCTTCGGATTCATTATTTTTAAAAAGTGTCTCTTACCTCTAGGATTGCATTTTCTTTTCTCTCTCTTTTCAAGCAGATGATGGGAGTACAAGTATTCAGGTGACATGTGTTGCCCGTGCCGCCCTCCCCCCTGTGTTCTTTTTTTTTTATTTTTTGAGACAGAGTCTCGTTTTGCTGCCCAGGCTAGAGTGAGTGCCATGGCGTCAGCCTAGCTCACAGCAACCTCAATCTCCGGGCTCAAGCAATCCTGCTGCCTCAGCCTCCCGAGTAGTTGGGACTACAGGCATGCACCACCACGCCCGGCTGTGTTTTTCTATATATATTAGTTGGCCAATTAATTTCTTTCTATTTTTAGTAGAGACGGGGTCTCGCTCTTGCTCAGGCTGGTTTCGAACTCCTGACCTGGAGCAATCCGCCCGCCTCGGCCTCCCAGAGAGCTAGGATTACAGGCGTGAGCCACCGCGCCCGGCCCCCCCTGTGTTCTTATTCATATACCTCTCATGTTGTTCCAGCGTATTGTGGGGGTACCAATGTTAAGGTCGGGTGCCTTGCCCTCTCCAAGCCTCCCCCCTCGGGTCAGAGCTTCAAGTGCGCCCATCCCCCAGTCGGTGCGCACCCACCCCATGCCTAATGGATGTGTATGCCCCTCCCCTCCCCCCACCCGCCCGACACCCACCCGATGAAGGTGATTCCTCTCCGTCCACTTAGGCGTCCATCCGTTCGTACCAATTTGCTGGTGAGCGCGCTCACGTGGTGCTCGTGTGTCCATTCTTGGGATACCTGGCTTACTGGAACGGGTTCCAGCTCTGGCCAGGAGAACACGAGAGGCGCCCTCTCACCGCTGCTCCTCACAGCCGAATGGCACTCCGTGGTGTCCACGCGCCACATTTTATTGATGCACTCCTGGATGGATGGGCACTCGGGTCGCTTCCACGTCTTTGGGATTGTGAATTGTGCCCTAACTGTAACCCTAACCCTTACCCAGCCCGTCTCCTCTGCCCCTGCCTGACGCACTCCTCCCCGGCCAGGCCCGTCACTGTCCTGGGCCCCCGCCTGACCGGCTCCTCCCCGCCCGGCCGGTCACCGTCCTCTGCCCCTGCCTGACACGCTCCTTCCCGCCCGGCCTCTCACCGTCCTCGGCCCCTGCCTGACCGGCTCCTCCGTCGCCTGGGCCTTCCAAGGGCTTGGTGTGGATGCTGCTTCCAGGAAGCCCTCCAGAAACCCGGCAGCAGGGTGGCCGCAGCAGTCTCCAGCAGCCGTCCCTAAGTCGCGTGAGTGCGGGGGACGTGCCCCCGCTGTGCCGCGGGGGCCCAGCCTGGTGTCTTCCCTGAGGCCCTGCGGCTGCCGGCTGGGCTGCCGCTCCCCGCAAGGGGAGAGCCGCGGAGGTGGGGACCGCCTCCTGATGGGGACGTACACGCAGCTCTCCACGTCGGATTCCGGGGCTCTCTGTCCTGCCCGAAGGCCCAGCTGGCCTGCGGGTCCTTAGAGTGGCAAAAACCTCCGAAAACTGAGACTGAGGGTCCGGTGGGTGTCTGCACTTTTGTGCTGGGCACCCCAGGGAGGCCCGGGGGCTGGCTGGACAACGTGGTCTGCTGGGCGGGGGGGGGGGGGGGGTTGGAGGAGCAACTGATGCCCTTTGCACTTTGGGTAGCAAGAGTCTGAGGTGTCTCTGAGCCCTGTGCCCTGTGGGGGCGGGGCGGGGGGGAGGAGGAGGAGGAGGAGGAGGAGGTGGGAAGGGCCGGGGCCTGCAGTCCTGTTCCCGGGGTGGCACGGCAAGTGGCTTCTTCCACAGGCTGCTTGGCCTGGGCTCCCTGCACCTGGGCCTTTGGAGGACCGGCCCTGTGCTTGCCAACACTTCCTGCAGGGACCCAGAGCTGGGAGGTGGCATCTCTCAGCCCTGGGTCGGGCAGAGCCCCAGCGGGCCATGCCCACAACCTCTCTCAGCACCGGTCCCCCAGAAGGCTCCTTTGGGACCAGGATTCTCTTGCGGTGACTCTTTAAGGTCTGGCCCCTGGATGGAGGGGCACCAGGAGTAGAGGAGCAGGAAGGGGAAGGGGGTGGCCATGCGAGGGGACACTTTGAGGCCAAGTCCCAGCTTCAGCCTGATCCTCCTGGGAACCCCGCTCTGAGACAAGGAGCCGGGCTTCGCATTCCCACAGCAGCCAGTCGTGGGCTGAGGACACCTGGGGCGTTGGGAACTCCCTGGCTTCTCCTGGGTTTAACGTCTAGAGCTGCTTGTGAATCGCGCCGCCACACACACCCGAGCGCAGGTGTCTTCCGCACAGACTGCGGGCCTCGCTCTTCTGAATGCCGCTAGCTCGCCACCCACCCACGGGTGAACCTGGTCAGGGTGCTTTCTCTCAGGGGCAGACTCTTTTCCGGGCGGGCTACCGGTGTCTCTGTTTGCTCGTTTCTTTCTTCCATTTCGGGAAAGTCTTCCTTGCTGGGTGTGGAAATCTCCTATGCCTTCCCTCGCCTATTCTGTCAGCTTTCAAATTCTCTTTCAGTTGCCACCCTCACAGATGGATTAGGAAACTCTTTCCGGTGCACTCATTAGTGAAATGACCTCCAGGAAGCTGGAATCCAATATCTAATGGCCGATTTTTAGCGAGTCCACACGCCAGGGTGGTCGGGGTCCAATGCAGCCCCGGCCAGGCCCAGGCCCCTTGGACTGGGCCACAGGAGGACACGGAGGAGGGTCCCGGCCCCCACGAAGCGGTGCCGGCAGTTCTCCACGGGCTTGGGCGTTTTCCAGAGGTAGGAGATGGAGGGGACTGATTTCTTCAGCACCCCCCAAACCACGCCACCCCACCCCACCCATGGGACACATCCCCAGAGAGAGACGCCCCATACACTGGCTGTGCCCCAGCCCTGGCCCGGGGGAATAGGCGGCAGCCCACCCACAGGGCGAGGGGGGGGGGCACAGCTGAAAGGGGTTGTGGGGGAGGGCGGCCCCTGGCTGGGGTCAAAGGGCGAGCGTCCCGCGCGTGCGCAGTCAGCGGCAGCGACGCGCTGGGGGTGGGCAGCGGGTAGGTGAAGGAGGCCGGGCGAGGAGACGAGGGGGGCTGGGAGGGCTCCACCTTGGCGAGTCCAGCCGTGGAGGCGCATCTTGTGTGAGTGTGAGTGAGTGTGAGTGTGTGTGTGTGTGTATAGAGAGACAGCCCCCCACCCCGCCCCGCCCCGCCCCGCCCCGCCCATCACCCCCGTCCCTGGGAGCCAGCGGGACCCGGCCGGCGAACTCAACCGGCCCGGCCCGGCCCGGCGCGGGGCCTGGGGCGGGAGGCGGCGGCGGGGAAGCCCAGAGAGGCTCGGCTTCTCGAGCGGGGCAGGGGCGCCCTCCGCCGCCGTCTAGGGCCACACCACCCTGAACGCCCCCGATCTCGTCTGGTCTCGGAAGCTAAGCAGGGTCGGGCCTGGTTAGTACTTGGATGGGAGACCGCCTGGGAATACCGGGTGCCACAGGCTGCTGCTTTTTTTTTTTTTTTGCCTCTTGTTCTGTCCCCTTTCTGGGAGCGCGGCGGCGGCCCGGGGTGGGGGTCACCCCCACCCTCAGCGCCCGCGCGGTGCCTGGCGCCCCAGCCCGCACCGTGGGGCCTCCTCTTGTCCCAAGCCGCGACACCGCCGCCACGCGGCAGCATGCGTGGCATCTGGACTGTCAGGTCTCAGACCAAAGGTCTGCTCTGTGGGAACCGACACGCTGGAGGAAACCTTGAGAGTCTGAGAGGGGAGGGAGTTCCAGAAGAAGGCCAGGATGTCATTTTGAGGGAGTATGTGACCAGAACTCGTCCCGTTGCTTTTGGGGTTCTATGGGCTACACGCAGGAATCTTTGGTGGTGGCACCTGATGTTGGGGGATCCGGAGTCACACCCAGACCTGCTCCACAGGCCTCCTTTTACTTTTCTCTTCGGATTCATTATTTTTAAAAAGTGTCTCTTACCTCTAGGATTGCATTTTCTTTTCTCTCTCTTTTCAAGCAGATGATGGGAGTACAAGTATTCAGGTGACATGTGTTGCCCGTGCCGCCCTCCCCCCTGTGTTCTTTTTTTTTTATTTTTTGAGACAGAGTCTCGTTTTGCTGCCCAGGCTAGAGTGAGTGCCATGGCGTCAGCCTAGCTCACAGCAACCTCAATCTCCGGGCTCAAGCAATCCTGCTGCCTCAGCCTCCCGAGTAGTTGGGACTACAGGCATGCACCACCACGCCCGGCTGTGTTTTTCTATATATATTAGTTGGCCAATTAATTTCTTTCTATTTTTAGTAGAGACGGGGTCTCGCTCTTGCTCAGGCTGGTTTCGAACTCCTGACCTGGAGCAATCCGCCCGCCTCGGCCTCCCAGAGAGCTAGGATTACAGGCGTGAGCCACCGCGCCCGGCCCCCCCTGTGTTCTTATTCATATACCTCTCATGTTGTTCCAGCGTATTGTGGGGGTACCAATGTTAAGGTCGGGTGCCTTGCCCTCTCCAAGCCTCCCCCCTCGGGTCAGAGCTTCAAGTGCGCCCATCCCCCAGTCGGTGCGCACCCACCCCATGCCTAATGGATGTGTATGCCCCTCCCCTCCCCCCACCCGCCCGACACCCACCCGATGAAGGTGATTCCTCTCCGTCCACTTAGGCGTCCATCCGTTCGTACCAATTTGCTGGTGAGCGCGCTCACGTGGTGCTCGTGTGTCCATTCTTGGGATACTTGGTTTACTGGAACGGGTTCCAGCTCTGGCCAGGAGAACACGAGAGGCGCCCTCTCACCGCTGCTCCTCACAGCCGAATGGCACTCCGTGGTGTCCACGCGCCACATTTTATTGATGCACTCCTGGATGGATGGGCACTCGGGTCGCTTCCACGTCTTTGGGATTGTGAATTGTGCCCTAACTGTAACCCTAACCCTTACCCAGCCCGTCTCCTCTGCCCCTGCCTGACGCACTCCTCCCCGGCCAGGCCCGTCACTGTCCTGGGCCCCCGCCTGACCGGCTCCTCCCCGCCCGGCCGGTCACCGTCCTCTGCCCCTGCCTGACACGCTCCTTCCCGCCCGGCCTCTCACCGTCCTCGGCCCCTGCCTGACCGGCTCCTCCGTCGCCTGGGCCTTCCAAGGGCTTGGTGTGGATGCTGCTTCCAGGAAGCCCTCCAGAAACCCGGCAGCAGGGTGGCCGCAGCAGTCTCCAGCAGCCGTCCCTAAGTCGCGTGAGTGCGGGGGACGTGCCCCCGCTGTGCCGCGGGGGCCCAGCCTGGTGTCTTCCCTGAGGCCCTGCGGCTGCCGGCTGGGCTGCCGCTCCCCGCAAGGGGAGAGCCGCGGAGGTGGGGACCGCCTCCTGATGGGGACGTACACGCAGCTCTCCACGTCGGATTCCGGGGCTCTCTGTCCTGCCCGAAGGCCCAGCTGGCCTGCGGGTCCTTAGAGTGGCAAAAACCTCCGAAAACTGAGACTGAGGGTCCGGTGGGTGTCTGCACTTTTGTGCTGGGCACCCCAGGGAGGCCCGGGGGCTGGCTGGACAACGTGGTCTGCTGGGCGGGGGGGGGGGGGGGGGGTTGGAGGAGCAACTGATGCCCTTTGCACTTTGGGTAGCAAGAGTCTGAGGTGTCTCTGAGCCCTGTGCCCTGTGGGGGCGGGGCGGGGGGGAGGAGGAGGAGGAGGAGGAGGAGGTGGGAAGGGCCGGGGCCTGCAGTCCTGTTCCCGGGGTGGCACGGCAAGTGGCTTCTTCCACAGGCTGCTTGGCCTGGGCTCCCTGCACCTGGGCCTTTGGAGGACCGGCCCTGTGCTTGCCAACACTTCCTGCAGGGACCCAGAGCTGGGAGGTGGCATCTCTCAGCCCTATGTCGGGCAGAGCCCCAGCGGGCCATGCCCACAACCTCTCTCAGCACCGGTCCCCCAGAAGGCTCCTTTGGGACCAGGATTCTCTTGCGGTGACTCTTTAAGGTCTGGCCCCTGGATGGAGGGGCACCAGGAGTAGAGGAGCAGGAAGGGGAAGGGGGTGGCCATGCGAGGGGACACTTTGAGGCCAAGTCCCAGCTTCAGCCTGATCCTCCTGGGAACCCCGCTCTGAGACAAGGAGCCGGGCTTCGCATTCCCACAGCAGCCAGTCGTGGGCTGAGGACACCTGGGGCGTTGGGAACTCCCTGGCTTCTCCTGGGTTTAACGTCTAGAGCTGCTTGTGAATCGCGCCGCCACACACACCCGAGCGCAGGTGTCTTCCGCACAGACTGCGGGCCTCGCTCTTCTGAATGCCGCTAGCTCGCCACCCACCCACGGGTGAACCTGGTCAGGGTGCTTTCTCTCAGGGGCAGACTCTTTTCCGGGCGGGCTACCGGTGTCTCTGTTTGCTCGTTTCTTTCTTCCATTTCGGGAAAGTCTTCCTTGCTGGGTGTGGAAATCTCCTATGCCTTCCCTCGCCTATTCTGTCAGCTTTCAAATTCTCTTTCAGTTGCCACCCTCACAGATGGATTAGGAAACTCTTTCCGGTGCACTCATTAGTGAAATGACCTCCAGGAAGCTGGAATCCAATATCTAATGGCCGATTTTTAGCGAGTCCACACGCCAGGGTGGTCGGGGTCCAATGCAGCCCCGGCCAGGCCCAGGCCCCTTGGACTGGGCCACAGGAGGACACGGAGGAGGGTCCCGGCCCCCACGAAGCGGTGCCGGCAGTTCTCCACGGGCTTGGGCGTTTTCCAGAGGTAGGAGATGGAGGGGACTGATTTCTTCAGCACCCCCCAAACCACGCCACCCCACCCCACCCATGGGACACATCCCCAGAGAGAGACGCCCCATACACTGGCTGTGCCCCAGCCCTGGCCCGGGGGAATAGGCGGCAGCCCACCCACAGGGCGAGGGGGGGGGGCACAGCTGAAAGGGGTTGTGGGGGAGGGCGGCCCCTGGCTGGGGTCAAAGGGCGAGCGTCCCGCGCGTGCGCAGTCAGCGGCAGCGACGCGCTGGGGGTGGGCAGCGGGTAGGTGAAGGAGGCCGGGCGAGGAGACGAGGGGGGCTGGGAGGGCTCCACCTTGGCGAGTCCAGCCGTGGAGGCGCATCTTGTGTGAGTGTGAGTGAGTGTGAGTGTGTGTGTGTGTGTATAGAGAGACAGCCCCCCACCCCGCCCCGCCCCGCCCCGCCCCGCCCATCACCCCCGTCCCTGGGAGCCAGCGGGACCCGGCCGGCGAACTCAACCGGCCCGGCCCGGCCCGGCGCGGGGCCTGGGGCGGGAGGCGGCGGCGGGGAAGCCCAGAGAGGCTCGGCTTCTCGAGCGGGGCAGGGGCGCCCTCCGCCGCCGTCTAGGGCCACACCACCCTGAACGCCCCCGATCTCGTCTGGTCTCGGAAGCTAAGCAGGGTCGGGCCTGGTTAGTACTTGGATGGGAGACCGCCTGGGAATACCGGGTGCCACAGGCTGCTGCTTTTTTTTTTTTTTTTTTTTCTTGCCTCTTGTTCTGTCCCCTTTCTGGGAGCGCGGCGGCGGCCCGGGGTGGGGGTCACCCCCACCCTCAGCGCCCGCGCGGTGCCTGGCGCCCCAGCCCGCACCGTGGGGCCTCCTCTTGTCCCAAGCCGCGACACCGCCGCCACGCGGCAGCATGCGTGGCTTCTGGACTGTCAGGTCTCAGACCAAAGGTCTGCTCTGTGGGAACCGACACGCTGGAGGAAACCTTGAGAGTCTGAGAGGGGAGGGAGTTCCAGAAGAAGGCCAGGATGTCATTTTGAGGGAGTATGTGACCAGAACTCGTCCCGTTGCTTTTGGGGTTCTATGGGCTACACGCAGGAATCTTTGGTGGTGGCACCTGATGTTGGGGGATCCGGAGTCACACCCAGACCTGCTCCACAGGCCTCCTTTTACTTTTCTCTTCGGATTCATTATTTTTAAAAAGTGTCTCTTACCTCTAGGATTGCATTTTCTTTTCTCTCTCTTTTCAAGCAGATGATGGGAGTACAAGTATTCAGGTGACATGTGTTGCCCGTGCCGCCCTCCCCCCTGTGTTCTTTTTTTTTTTTTTTTTGAGACAGAGTCTCTTTTTGCTGCCCAGGCTAGAGTGAGTGCCATGGCGTCAGCCTAGCTCACAGCAACCTCAATCTCCGGGCTCAAGCAATCCTGCTGCCTCAGCCTCCCGAGTAGTTGGGACTACAGGCATGCACCACCACGCCCGGCTGTGTTTTTCTATATATATTAGTTGGCCAATTAATTTCTTTCTATTTTTAGTAGAGACGGGGTCTCGCTCTTGCTCAGGCTGGTTTCGAACTCCTGACCTGGAGCAATCCGCCCGCCTCGGCCTCCCAGAGAGCTAGGATTACAGGCGTGAGCCACCGCGCCCGGCCCCCCCTGTGTTCTTATTCATATACCTCTCATGTTGTTCCAGCGTATTGTGGGGGTACCAATGTTAAGGTCGGGTGCCTTGCCCTCTCCAAGCCTCCCCCCTCGGGTCAGAGCTTCAAGTGCGCCCATCCCCCAGTCGGTGCGCACCCACCCCATGCCTAATGGATGTGTATGCCCCTCCCCTCCCCCCACCCGCCCGCCCGACACCCACCCGATGAAGGTGATTCCTCTCTGTCCACTTAGGCGTCCATCCGTTCGTACCAGTTTGCTGGTGAGCGCGCTCACGTGGTGCCCGTGTGTCCATTCTTGGGATACTTGGCTTACTGGAACGGGTTCCAGCTCTGGCCAGGAGAACACGAGAGGCGCCCTCTCACCGCTGCTCCTCACAGCCGAATGGCACTCCGTGGTGTCCACGCGCCACATTTTATTGATGCACTCCTGGATGGATGGGCACTCGGGTCGCTTCCACGTCTTTGGGATTGTGAATTGTGCCCTAACTGTAACCCTAACCCTTACCCAGCCCGTCTCCTCTGCCCCTGCCTGACGCACTCCTCCCCGGCCAGGCCCGTCACTGTCCTGGGCCCCCGCCTGACCGGCTCCTCCCCGCCCGGCCGGTCACCGTCCTCTGCCCCTGCCTGACACGCTCCTTCCCGCCCGGCCTCTCACCGTCCTCGGCCCCTGCCTGACCGGCTCCTCCGTCGCCTGGGCCTTCCAAGGGCTTGGTGTGGATGCTGCTTCCAGGAAGCCCTCCAGAAACCCGGCAGCAGGGTGGCCGCAGCAGTCTCCAGCAGCCGTCCCTAAGTCGCGTGAGTGCGGGGGACGTGCCCCCGCTGTGCCGCGGGGGCCCAGCCTGGTGTCTTCCCTGAGGCCCTGCGGCTGCCGGCTGGGCTGCCGCTCCCCGCAAGGGGAGAGCCGCGGAGGTGGGGACCGCCTCCTGATGGGGACGTACACGCAGCTCTCCACGTCGGATTCCGGGGCTCTCTGTCCTGCCCGAAGGCCCAGCTGGCCTGCGGGTCCTTAGAGTGGCAAAAACCTCCGAAAACTGAGACTGAGGGTCCGGTGGGTGTCTGCACTTTTGTGCTGGGCACCCCAGGGAGGCCCGGGGGCTGGCTGGACAACGCGGTCTGCTGGGCGGGGGGTTTGGAGGAGCAACTGATGCCCTTTGCACTTTGGGTAGCAAGAGTCTGAGGTGTCTCTGAGCCCTGTGCCATGTGGGGGGGGGTGCGGGGCGGAGGAGGAGGAGGAGGAGGTGGGAAGGGCCGGGGCCTGCAGTCCTGTTCCCGGGGTGGCACGGCAAGTGGCTTCTTCCACAGGCTGCTTGGCCTGGGCTCCCTGCACCTGGGCCTTTGGAGGACCGGCCCTGTGCTTGCCAACACTTCCTGCAGGGACCCAGAGCTGGGAGGTGGCATCTCTCAGCCCTGGGTCGGGCAGAGCCCCAGCGGGCCATGCCCACAACCTCTCTCAGCACCGGTCCCCCAGAAGGCTCCTTTGGGACCAGGATTCTCTTGCGGTGACTCTTTAAGGTCTGGCCCCTGGATGGAGGGGCACCAGGAGTAGAGGAGCAGGAAGGGGAAGGGGGTGGCCATGCGAGGGGACACTTTGAGGCCAAGTCCCAGCTTCAGCCTGATCCTCCTGGGAACCCCGCTCTGAGACAAGGAGCCGGGCTTCGCATTCCCACAGCAGCCAGTCGTGGGCTGAGGACACCTGGGGCGTTGGGAACTCCCTGGCTTCTCCTTGGTTTAACATCTAGAGCTGCTTGTGAATCGCGCCGCCACACACACCCGAGCGCAGGTGTCTTCCGCACAGACTGCGGGCCTCGCTCTTCTGAATGCCGCTAGCTCGCCACCCACCCACGGGTGAACCTGGTCAGGGTGCTTTCTCTCAGGGGCAGACTCTTTTCCGGGCGGGCTACCGGTGTCTCTGTTTGCTCGTTTCTTTCTTCCATTTCGGGAAAGTCTTCCTTGCTGGGTGTGGAAATCTCCTATGCCTTCCCTCGCCTATTCTGTCAGCTTTAAAATTCTCCTTCAGTTGCCACCCTCACAGATGGATTAGGAAACTCTTTCCGGTGCACTCATTAGTGAAATGACCTCCAGGAAGCTGGAATCCAATATCTAATGGCCGATTTTTAGCGAGTCCACACGCCAGGGTGGTCGGGGTCCAAAGCAGCCCCGGCCAGGCCCAGGCCCCTTGGACTGGGCCACAGGAGGACACGGAGGAGGGTCCCGGCCCCCACGAAGCGGTGCCGGCAGTTCTCCACGGGCTTGGGCGTTTTCCAGAGGTAGGAGATGGAGGGGACTGATTTCTTCAGCGCCCCCCAAACCACGCCACCCCACCCCACCCATGGGACACATCCCCAGAGAGAGACGCCCCATACACTGGCTGTGCCCCAGCCCTGGCCCGGGGGAATAGGCGGCAGCCCACCCACAGGGCGAGGGGGGGGCGCAGCTGAAAGGGGTTGTGGGGGAGGGCGGCCCCTGGCTGGGGTCAAAGGGCGAGCGTCCCGCGCGTGCGCAGTCAGCGGCAGCGACGCGCTGGGGGTGGGCAGCGGGTAGGTGAAGGAGGCCGGGCGAGGAGACGAGGGGGGCTGGGAGGGCTCCACCTTGGCGAGTCCAGCCGTGGAGGCGCATCTTGTGTGAGTGTGAGTGAGTGTGAGTGTGTGTGTGTGTGTATAGAGAGACAGCCCCCCACCCCGCCCCGCCCCACCCCGCCCCGCCCATCACCCCCGTCCCTGGGAGCCAGCGGGACCTGGCCGGCGAACTCAACCGGCCCGGCCCGGCCCGGCGCGGGGCCTGGGGCGGGAGGCGGCGGCGGGGAAGCCCAGAGAGGCTCGGCTTCTCGAGCGGGGCAGGGGCGCCCTCCGCCGCCGTCTAGGGCCACACCACCCTGAACGCCCCCGATCTCGTCTGGTCTCGGAAGCTAAGCAGGGTCGGGCCTGGTTAGTACTTGGATGGGAGACCGCCTGGGAATACCGGGTGCCACAGGCTGCTGCTTTTTTTTTTTTTTTTGCCTCTTGTTCTGTCCCCTTTCTGGGAGCGCGGCGGCGGCCCGGGGTGGGGGTCACCCCCACCCTCAGCGCCCGCGCGGTGCCTGGCGCCCCAGCCCGCACCGTGGGGCCTCCTCTTGTCCCAAGCCGCGACACCGCCGCCACGCGGCAGCATGCGTGGCATCTGGACTGTCAGGTCTCAGACCAAAGGTCTGCTCTGTGGGAACCGACACGCTGGAGGAAACCTTGAGAGTCTGAGAGGGGAGGGAGTTCCAGAAGAAGGCCAGGATGTCATTTTGAGGGAGTATGTGACCAGAACTCGTCCCGTTGCTTTTGGGGTTCTATGGGCTACACGCAGGAATCTTTGGTGGTGGCACCTGATGTTGGGGGATCCGGAGTCACACCCAGACCTGCTCCACAGGCCTCCTTTTACTTTTCTCTTCGGATTCATTATTTTTAAAAAGTGTCTCTTACCTCTAGGATTGCATTTTCTTTTCTCTCTCTTTTCAAGCAGATGATGGGAGTACAAGTATTCAGGTGACATGTGTTGCCCGTGCCGCCCTCCCCCCTGTGTTCTTTTTTTTTTATTTTTTGAGACAGAGTCTCGTTTTGCTGCCCAGGCTAGAGTGAGTGCCATGGCGTCAGCCTAGCTCACAGCAACCTCAATCTCCGGGCTCAAGCAATCCTGCTGCCTCAGCCTCCCGAGTAGTTGGGACTACAGGCATGCACCACCACGCCCGGCTGTGTTTTTCTATATATATTAGTTGGCCAATTAATTTCTTTCTATTTTTAGTAGAGACGGGGTCTCGCTCTTGCTCAGGCTGGTTTCGAACTCCTGACCTGGAGCAATCCGCCCGCCTCGGCCTCCCAGAGAGCTAGGATTACAGGCGTGAGCCACCGCGCCCGGCCCCCCCTGTGTTCTTATTCATATACCTCTCATGTTGTTCCAGCGTATTGTGGGGGTACCAATGTTAAGGTCGGGTGCCTTGCCCTCTCCAAGCCTCCCCCCTCGGGTCAGAGCTTCAAGTGCGCCCATCCCCCAGTCGGTGCGCACCCACCCCATGCCTAATGGATGTGTATGCCCCTCCCCTCCCCCCACCCGCCCGACACCCACCCGATGAAGGTGATTCCTCTCCGTCCACTTAGGCGTCCATCCGTTCGTACCAATTTGCTGGTGAGCGCGCTCACGTGGTGCTCGTGTGTCCATTCTTGGGATACTTGGTTTACTGGAACGGGTTCCAGCTCTGGCCAGGAGAACACGAGAGGCGCCCTCTCACCGCTGCTCCTCACAGCCGAATGGCACTCCGTGGTGTCCACGCGCCACATTTTATTGATGCACTCCTGGATGGATGGGCACTCGGGTCGCTTCCACGTCTTTGGGATTGTGAATTGTGCCCTAACTGTAACCCTAACCCTTACCCAGCCCGTCTCCTCTGCCCCTGCCTGACGCACTCCTCCCCGGCCAGGCCCGTCACTGTCCTGGGCCCCCGCCTGACCGGCTCCTCCCCGCCCGGCCGGTCACCGTCCTCTGCCCCTGCCTGACACGCTCCTTCCCGCCCGGCCTCTCACCGTCCTCGGCCCCTGCCTGACCGGCTCCTCCGTCGCCTGGGCCTTCCAAGGGCTTGGTGTGGATGCTGCTTCCAGGAAGCCCTCCAGAAACCCGGCAGCAGGGTGGCCGCAGCAGTCTCCAGCAGCCGTCCCTAAGTCGCGTGAGTGCGGGGGACGTGCCCCCGCTGTGCCGCGGGGGCCCAGCCTGGTGTCTTCCCTGAGGCCCTGCGGCTGCCGGCTGGGCTGCCGCTCCCCGCAAGGGGAGAGCCGCGGAGGTGGGGACCGCCTCCTGATGGGGACGTACACGCAGCTCTCCACGTCGGATTCCGGGGCTCTCTGTCCTGCCCGAAGGCCCAGCTGGCCTGCGGGTCCTTAGAGTGGCAAAAACCTCCGAAAACTGAGACTGAGGGTCCGGTGGGTGTCTGCACTTTTGTGCTGGGCACCCCAGGGAGGCCCGGGGGCTGGCTGGACAACGTGGTCTGCTGGGCGGGGGGGGGGGGGGGGGGGTTGGAGGAGCAACTGATGCCCTTTGCACTTTGGGTAGCAAGAGTCTGAGGTGTCTCTGAGCCCTGTGCCCTGTGGGGGCGGGGCGGGGGGGAGGAGGAGGAGGAGGAGGAGGAGGTGGGAAGGGCCGGGGCCTGCAGTCCTGTTCCCGGGGTGGCACGGCAAGTGGCTTCTTCCACAGGCTGCTTGGCCTGGGCTCCCTGCACCTGGGCCTTTGGAGGACCGGCCCTGTGCTTGCCAACACTTCCTGCAGGGACCCAGAGCTGGGAGGTGGCATCTCTCAGCCCTATGTCGGGCAGAGCCCCAGCGGGCCATGCCCACAACCTCTCTCAGCACCGGTCCCCCAGAAGGCTCCTTTGGGACCAGGATTCTCTTGCGGTGACTCTTTAAGGTCTGGCCCCTGGATGGAGGGGCACCAGGAGTAGAGGAGCAGGAAGGGGAAGGGGGTGGCCATGCGAGGGGACACTTTGAGGCCAAGTCCCAGCTTCAGCCTGATCCTCCTGGGAACCCCGCTCTGAGACAAGGAGCCGGGCTTCGCATTCCCACAGCAGCCAGTCGTGGGCTGAGGACACCTGGGGCGTTGGGAACTCCCTGGCTTCTCCTGGGTTTAACGTCTAGAGCTGCTTGTGAATCGCGCCGCCACACACACCCGAGCGCAGGTGTCTTCCGCACAGACTGCGGGCCTCGCTCTTCTGAATGCCGCTAGCTCGCCACCCACCCACGGGTGAACCTGGTCAGGGTGCTTTCTCTCAGGGGCAGACTCTTTTCCGGGCGGGCTACCGGTGTCTCTGTTTGCTCGTTTCTTTCTTCCATTTCGGGAAAGTCTTCCTTGCTGGGTGTGGAAATCTCCTATGCCTTCCCTCGCCTATTCTGTCAGCTTTCAAATTCTCTTTCAGTTGCCACCCTCACAGATGGATTAGGAAACTCTTTCCGGTGCACTCATTAGTGAAATGACCTCCAGGAAGCTGGAATCCAATATCTAATGGCCGATTTTTAGCGAGTCCACACGCCAGGGTGGTCGGGGTCCAATGCAGCCCCGGCCAGGCCCAGGCCCCTTGGACTGGGCCACAGGAGGACACGGAGGAGGGTCCCGGCCCCCACGAAGCGGTGCCGGCAGTTCTCCACGGGCTTGGGCGTTTTCCAGAGGTAGGAGATGGAGGGGACTGATTTCTTCAGCACCCCCCAAACCACGCCACCCCACCCCACCCATGGGACACATCCCCAGAGAGAGACGCCCCATACACTGGCTGTGCCCCAGCCCTGGCCCGGGGGAATAGGCGGCAGCCCACCCACAGGGCGAGGGGGGGGGGCACAGCTGAAAGGGGTTGTGGGGGAGGGCGGCCCCTGGCTGGGGTCAAAGGGCGAGCGTCCCGCGCGTGCGCAGTCAGCGGCAGCGACGCGCTGGGGGTGGGCAGCGGGTAGGTGAAGGAGGCCGGGCGAGGAGACGAGGGGGGCTGGGAGGGCTCCACCTTGGCGAGTCCAGCCGTGGAGGCGCATCTTGTGTGAGTGTGAGTGAGTGTGAGTGTGTGTGTGTGTGTATAGAGAGACAGCCCCCCACCCCGCCCCGCCCCGCCCCGCCCCGCCCATCACCCCCGTCCCTGGGAGCCAGCGGGACCCGGCCGGCGAACTCAACCGGCCCGGCCCGGCCCGGCGCGGGGCCTGGGGCGGGAGGCGGCGGCGGGGAAGCCCAGAGAGGCTCGGCTTCTCGAGCGGGGCAGGGGCGCCCTCCGCCGCCGTCTAGGGCCACACCACCCTGAACGCCCCCGATCTCGTCTGGTCTCGGAAGCTAAGCAGGGTCGGGCCTGGTTAGTACTTGGATGGGAGACCGCCTGGGAATACCGGGTGCCACAGGCTGCTGCTTTTTTTTTTTTTTTTTTTTCTTGCCTCTTGTTCTGTCCCCTTTCTGGGAGCGCGGCGGCGGCCCGGGGTGGGGGTCACCCCCACCCTCAGCGCCCGCGCGGTGCCTGGCGCCCCAGCCCGCACCGTGGGGCCTCCTCTTGTCCCAAGCCGCGACACCGCCGCCACGCGGCAGCATGCGTGGCTTCTGGACTGTCAGGTCTCAGACCAAAGGTCTGCTCTGTGGGAACCGACACGCTGGAGGAAACCTTGAGAGTCTGAGAGGGGAGGGAGTTCCAGAAGAAGGCCAGGATGTCATTTTGAGGGAGTATGTGACCAGAACTCGTCCCGTTGCTTTTGGGGTTCTATGGGCTACACGCAGGAATCTTTGGTGGTGGCACCTGATGTTGGGGGATCCGGAGTCACACCCAGACCTGCTCCACAGGCCTCCTTTTACTTTTCTCTTCGGATTCATTATTTTTAAAAAGTGTCTCTTACCTCTAGGATTGCATTTTCTTTTCTCTCTCTTTTCAAGCAGATGATGGGAGTACAAGTATTCAGGTGACATGTGTTGCCCGTGCCGCCCTCCCCCCTGTGTTCTTTTTTTTTTTTTTTTTGAGACAGAGTCTCTTTTTGCTGCCCAGGCTAGAGTGAGTGCCATGGCGTCAGCCTAGCTCACAGCAACCTCAATCTCCGGGCTCAAGCAATCCTGCTGCCTCAGCCTCCCGAGTAGTTGGGACTACAGGCATGCACCACCACGCCCGGCTGTGTTTTTCTATATATATTAGTTGGCCAATTAATTTCTTTCTATTTTTAGTAGAGACGGGGTCTCGCTCTTGCTCAGGCTGGTTTCGAACTCCTGACCTGGAGCAATCCGCCCGCCTCGGCCTCCCAGAGAGCTAGGATTACAGGCGTGAGCCACCGCGCCCGGCCCCCCCTGTGTTCTTATTCATATACCTCTCATGTTGTTCCAGCGTATTGTGGGGGTACCAATGTTAAGGTCGGGTGCCTTGCCCTCTCCAAGCCTCCCCCCTCGGGTCAGAGCTTCAAGTGCGCCCATCCCCCAGTCGGTGCGCACCCACCCCATGCCTAATGGATGTGTATGCCCCTCCCCTCCCCCCACCCGCCCGCCCGACACCCACCCGATGAAGGTGATTCCTCTCTGTCCACTTAGGCGTCCATCCGTTCGTACCAGTTTGCTGGTGAGCGCGCTCACGTGGTGCCCGTGTGTCCATTCTTGGGATACTTGGCTTACTGGAACGGGTTCCAGCTCTGGCCAGGAGAACACGAGAGGCGCCCTCTCACCGCTGCTCCTCACAGCCGAATGGCACTCCGTGGTGTCCACGCGCCACATTTTATTGATGCACTCCTGGATGGATGGGCACTCGGGTCGCTTCCACGTCTTTGGGATTGTGAATTGTGCCCTAACTGTAACCCTAACCCTTACCCAGCCCGTCTCCTCTGCCCCTGCCTGACGCACTCCTCCCCGGCCAGGCCCGTCACTGTCCTGGGCCCCCGCCTGACCGGCTCCTCCCCGCCCGGCCGGTCACCGTCCTCTGCCCCTGCCTGACACGCTCCTTCCCGCCCGGCCTCTCACCGTCCTCGGCCCCTGCCTGACCGGCTCCTCCGTCGCCTGGGCCTTCCAAGGGCTTGGTGTGGATGCTGCTTCCAGGAAGCCCTCCAGAAACCCGGCAGCAGGGTGGCCGCAGCAGTCTCCAGCAGCCGTCCCTAAGTCGCGTGAGTGCGGGGGACGTGCCCCCGCTGTGCCGCGGGGGCCCAGCCTGGTGTCTTCCCTGAGGCCCTGCGGCTGCCGGCTGGGCTGCCGCTCCCCGCAAGGGGAGAGCCGCGGAGGTGGGGACCGCCTCCTGATGGGGACGTACACGCAGCTCTCCACGTCGGATTCCGGGGCTCTCTGTCCTGCCCGAAGGCCCAGCTGGCCTGCGGGTCCTTAGAGTGGCAAAAACCTCCGAAAACTGAGACTGAGGGTCCGGTGGGTGTCTGCACTTTTGTGCTGGGCACCCCAGGGAGGCCCGGGGGCTGGCTGGACAACGCGGTCTGCTGGGCGGGGGGTTTGGAGGAGCAACTGATGCCCTTTGCACTTTGGGTAGCAAGAGTCTGAGGTGTCTCTGAGCCCTGTGCCATGTGGGGGGGGGTGCGGGGCGGAGGAGGAGGAGGAGGAGGTGGGAAGGGCCGGGGCCTGCAGTCCTGTTCCCGGGGTGGCACGGCAAGTGGCTTCTTCCACAGGCTGCTTGGCCTGGGCTCCCTGCACCTGGGCCTTTGGAGGACCGGCCCTGTGCTTGCCAACACTTCCTGCAGGGACCCAGAGCTGGGAGGTGGCATCTCTCAGCCCTGGGTCGGGCAGAGCCCCAGCGGGCCATGCCCACAACCTCTCTCAGCACCGGTCCCCCAGAAGGCTCCTTTGGGACCAGGATTCTCTTGCGGTGACTCTTTAAGGTCTGGCCCCTGGATGGAGGGGCACCAGGAGTAGAGGAGCAGGAAGGGGAAGGGGGTGGCCATGCGAGGGGACACTTTGAGGCCAAGTCCCAGCTTCAGCCTGATCCTCCTGGGAACCCCGCTCTGAGACAAGGAGCCGGGCTTCGCATTCCCACAGCAGCCAGTCGTGGGCTGAGGACACCTGGGGCGTTGGGAACTCCCTGGCTTCTCCTTGGTTTAACATCTAGAGCTGCTTGTGAATCGCGCCGCCACACACACCCGAGCGCAGGTGTCTTCCGCACAGACTGCGGGCCTCGCTCTTCTGAATGCCGCTAGCTCGCCACCCACCCACGGGTGAACCTGGTCAGGGTGCTTTCTCTCAGGGGCAGACTCTTTTCCGGGCGGGCTACCGGTGTCTCTGTTTGCTCGTTTCTTTCTTCCATTTCGGGAAAGTCTTCCTTGCTGGGTGTGGAAATCTCCTATGCCTTCCCTCGCCTATTCTGTCAGCTTTAAAATTCTCCTTCAGTTGCCACCCTCACAGATGGATTAGGAAACTCTTTCCGGTGCACTCATTAGTGAAATGACCTCCAGGAAGCTGGAATCCAATATCTAATGGCCGATTTTTAGCGAGTCCACACGCCAGGGTGGTCGGGGTCCAAAGCAGCCCCGGCCAGGCCCAGGCCCCTTGGACTGGGCCACAGGAGGACACGGAGGAGGGTCCCGGCCCCCACGAAGCGGTGCCGGCAGTTCTCCACGGGCTTGGGCGTTTTCCAGAGGTAGGAGATGGAGGGGACTGATTTCTTCAGCGCCCCCCAAACCACGCCACCCCACCCCACCCATGGGACACATCCCCAGAGAGAGACGCCCCATACACTGGCTGTGCCCCAGCCCTGGCCCGGGGGAATAGGCGGCAGCCCACCCACAGGGCGAGGGGGGGGCGCAGCTGAAAGGGGTTGTGGGGGAGGGCGGCCCCTGGCTGGGGTCAAAGGGCGAGCGTCCCGCGCGTGCGCAGTCAGCGGCAGCGACGCGCTGGGGGTGGGCAGCGGGTAGGTGAAGGAGGCCGGGCGAGGAGACGAGGGGGGCTGGGAGGGCTCCACCTTGGCGAGTCCAGCCGTGGAGGCGCATCTTGTGTGAGTGTGAGTGAGTGTGAGTGTGTGTGTGTGTGTATAGAGAGACAGCCCCCCACCCCGCCCCGCCCCACCCCGCCCCGCCCATCACCCCCGTCCCTGGGAGCCAGCGGGACCTGGCCGGCGAACTCAACCGGCCCGGCCCGGCCCGGCGCGGGGCCTGGGGCGGGAGGCGGCGGCGGGGAAGCCCAGAGAGGCTCGGCTTCTCGAGCGGGGCAGGGGCGCCCTCCGCCGCCGTCTAGGGCCACACCACCCTGAACGCCCCCGATCTCGTCTGGTCTCGGAAGCTAAGCAGGGTCGGGCCTGGTTAGTACTTGGATGGGAGACCGCCTGGGAATACCGGGTGCCACAGGCTGCTGCTTTTTTTTTTTTTTTTGCCTCTTGTTCTGTCCCCTTTCTGGGAGCGCGGCGGCGGCCCGGGGTGGGGGTCACCCCCACCCTCAGCGCCCGCGCGGTGCCTGGCGCCCCAGCCCGCACCGTGGGGCCTCCTCTTGTCCCAAGCCGCGACACCGCCGCCACGCGGCAGCATGCGTGGCATCTGGACTGTCAGGTCTCAGACCAAAGGTCTGCTCTGTGGGAACCGACACGCTGGAGGAAACCTTGAGAGTCTGAGAGGGGAGGGAGTTCCAGAAGAAGGCCAGGATGTCATTTTGAGGGAGTATGTGACCAGAACTCGTCCCGTTGCTTTTGGGGTTCTATGGGCTACACGCAGGAATCTTTGGTGGTGGCACCTGATGTTGGGGGATCCGGAGTCACACCCAGACCTGCTCCACAGGCCTCCTTTTACTTTTCTCTTCGGATTCATTATTTTTAAAAAGTGTCTCTTACCTCTAGGATTGCATTTTCTTTTCTCTCTCTTTTCAAGCAGATGATGGGAGTACAAGTATTCAGGTGACATGTGTTGCCCGTGCCGCCCTCCCCCCTGTGTTCTTTTTTTTTTATTTTTTGAGACAGAGTCTCGTTTTGCTGCCCAGGCTAGAGTGAGTGCCATGGCGTCAGCCTAGCTCACAGCAACCTCAATCTCCGGGCTCAAGCAATCCTGCTGCCTCAGCCTCCCGAGTAGTTGGGACTACAGGCATGCACCACCACGCCCGGCTGTGTTTTTCTATATATATTAGTTGGCCAATTAATTTCTTTCTATTTTTAGTAGAGACGGGGTCTCGCTCTTGCTCAGGCTGGTTTCGAACTCCTGACCTGGAGCAATCCGCCCGCCTCGGCCTCCCAGAGAGCTAGGATTACAGGCGTGAGCCACCGCGCCCGGCCCCCCCTGTGTTCTTATTCATATACCTCTCATGTTGTTCCAGCGTATTGTGGGGGTACCAATGTTAAGGTCGGGTGCCTTGCCCTCTCCAAGCCTCCCCCCTCGGGTCAGAGCTTCAAGTGCGCCCATCCCCCAGTCGGTGCGCACCCACCCCATGCCTAATGGATGTGTATGCCCCTCCCCTCCCCCCACCCGCCCGCCCGACACCCACCCGATGAAGGTGATTCCTCTCTGTCCACTTAGGCGTCCATCCGTTCGTACCAGTTTGCTGGTGAGCGCGCTCACGTGGTGCCCGTGTGTCCATTCTTGGGATACTTGGCTTACTGGAACGGGTTCCAGCTCTGGCCAGGAGAACACGAGAGGCGCCCTCTCACCGCTGCTCCTCACAGCCGAATGGCACTCCGTGGTGTCCACGCGCCACATTTTATTGATGCACTCCTGGATGGATGGGCACTCGGGTCGCTTCCACGTCTTTGGGATTGTGAATTGTGCCCTAACTGTAACCCTAACCCTTACCCAGCCCGTCTCCTCTGCCCCTGCCTGACGCACTCCTCCCCGGCCAGGCCCGTCACTGTCCTGGGCCCCCGCCTGACCGGCTCCTCCCCGCCCGGCCGGTCACCGTCCTCTGCCCCTGCCTGACACGCTCCTTCCCGCCCGGCCTCTCACCGTCCTCGGCCCCTGCCTGACCGGCTCCTCCGTCGCCTGGGCCTTCCAAGGGCTTGGTGTGGATGCTGCTTCCAGGAAGCCCTCCAGAAACCCGGCAGCAGGGTGGCCGCAGCAGTCTCCAGCAGCCGTCCCTAAGTCGCGTGAGTGCGGGGGACGTGCCCCCGCTGTGCCGCGGGGGCCCAGCCTGGTGTCTTCCCTGAGGCCCTGCGGCTGCCGGCTGGGCTGCCGCTCCCCGCAAGGGGAGAGCCGCGGAGGTGGGGACCGCCTCCTGATGGGGACGTACACGCAGCTCTCCACGTCGGATTCCGGGGCTCTCTGTCCTGCCCGAAGGCCCAGCTGGCCTGCGGGTCCTTAGAGTGGCAAAAACCTCCGAAAACTGAGACTGAGGGTCCGGTGGGTGTCTGCACTTTTGTGCTGGGCACCCCAGGGAGGCCCGGGGGCTGGCTGGACAACGTGGTCTGCTGGGCGGGGGGGGGGGGGGTTGGAGGAGCAACTGATGCCCTTTGCACTTTGGGTAGCAAGAGTCTGAGGTGTCTCTGAGCCCTGTGCCCTGTGGGGGCGGGGCGGGGGGGAGGAGGAGGAGGAGGAGGAGGAGGTGGGAAGGGCCGGGGCCTGCAGTCCTGTTCCCGGGGTGGCACGGCAAGTGGCTTCTTCCACAGGCTGCTTGGCCTGGGCTCCCTGCACCTGGGCCTTTGGAGGACCGGCCCTGTGCTTGCCAACACTTCCTGCAGGGACCCAGAGCTGGGAGGTGGCATCTCTCAGCCCTGGGTCGGGCAGAGCCCCAGCGGGCCATGCCCACAACCTCTCTCAGCACCGGTCCCCCAGAAGGCTCCTTTGGGACCAGGATTCTCTTGCGGTGACTCTTTAAGGTCTGGCCCCTGGATGGAGGGGCACCAGGAGTAGAGGAGCAGGAAGGGGAAGGGGGTGGCCATGCGAGGGGACACTTTGAGGCCAAGTCCCAGCTTCAGCCTGATCCTCCTGGGAACCCCGCTCTGAGACAAGGAGCCGGGCTTCGCATTCCCACAGCAGCCAGTCGTGGGCTGAGGACACCTGGGGCGTTGGGAACTCCCTGGCTTCTCCTGGGTTTAACGTCTAGAGCTGCTTGTGAATCGCGCCGCCACACACACCCGAGCGCAGGTGTCTTCCGCACAGACTGCGGGCCTCGCTCTTCTGAATGCCGCTAGCTCGCCACCCACCCACGGGTGAACCTGGTCAGGGTGCTTTCTCTCAGGGGCAGACTCTTTTCCGGGCGGGCTACCGGTGTCTCTGTTTGCTCGTTTCTTTCTTCCATTTCGGGAAAGTCTTCCTTGCTGGGTGTGGAAATCTCCTATGCCTTCCCTCGCCTATTCTGTCAGCTTTCAAATTCTCTTTCAGTTGCCACCCTCACAGATGGATTAGGAAACTCTTTCCGGTGCACTCATTAGTGAAATGACCTCCAGGAAGCTGGAATCCAATATCTAATGGCCGATTTTTAGCGAGTCCACACGCCAGGGTGGTCGGGGTCCAATGCAGCCCCGGCCAGGCCCAGGCCCCTTGGACTGGGCCACAGGAGGACACGGAGGAGGGTCCCGGCCCCCACGAAGCGGTGCCGGCAGTTCTCCACGGGCTTGGGCGTTTTCCAGAGGTAGGAGATGGAGGGGACTGATTTCTTCAGCACCCCCCAAACCACGCCACCCCACCCCACCCATGGGACACATCCCCAGAGAGAGACGCCCCATACACTGGCTGTGCCCCAGCCCTGGCCCGGGGGAATAGGCGGCAGCCCACCCACAGGGCGAGGGGGGGGGCACAGCTGAAAGGGGTTGTGGGGGAGGGCGGCCCCTGGCTGGGGTCAAAGGGCGAGCGTCCCGCGCGTGCGCAGTCAGCGGCAGCGACGCGCTGGGGGTGGGCAGCGGGTAGGTGAAGGAGGCCGGGCGAGGAGACGAGGGGGGCTGGGAGGGCTCCACCTTGGCGAGTCCAGCCGTGGAGGCGCATCTTGTGTGAGTGTGAGTGAGTGTGAGTGTGTGTGTGTGTGTATAGAGAGACAGCCCCCCACCCCGCCCCGCCCCGCCCCGCCCCGCCCATCACCCCCGTCCCTGGGAGCCAGCGGGACCCGGCCGGCGAACTCAACCGGCCCGGCCCGGCCCGGCGCGGGGCCTGGGGCGGGAGGCGGCGGCGGGGAAGCCCAGAGAGGCTCGGCTTCTCGAGCGGGGCAGGGGCGCCCTCCGCCGCCGTCTAGGGCCACACCACCCTGAACGCCCCCGATCTCGTCTGGTCTCGGAAGCTAAGCAGGGTCGGGCCTGGTTAGTACTTGGATGGGAGACCGCCTGGGAATACCGGGTGCCACAGGCTGCTGCTTTTTTTTTTTTTTTGCCTCTTGTTCTGTCCCCTTTCTGGGAGCGCGGCGGCGGCCCGGGGTGGGGGTCACCCCCACCCTCAGCGCCCGCGCGGTGCCTGGCGCCCCAGCCCGCACCGTGGGGCCTCCTCTTGTCCCAAGCCGCGACACCGCCGCCACGCGGCAGCATGCGTGGCATCTGGACTGTCAGGTCTCAGACCAAAGGTCTGCTCTGTGGGAACCGACACGCTGGAGGAAACCTTGAGAGTCTGAGAGGGGAGGGAGTTCCAGAAGAAGGCCAGGATGTCATTTTGAGGGAGTATGTGACCAGAACTCGTCCCGTTGCTTTTGGGGTTCTATGGGCTACACGCAGGAATCTTTGGTGGTGGCACCTGATGTTGGGGGATCCGGAGTCACACCCAGACCTGCTCCACAGGCCTCCTTTTACTTTTCTCTTCGGATTCATTATTTTTAAAAAGTGTCTCTTACCTCTAGGATTGCATTTTCTTTTCTCTCTCTTTTCAAGCAGATGATGGGAGTACAAGTATTCAGGTGACATGTGTTGCCCGTGCCGCCCTCCCCCCTGTGTTCTTTTTTTTTTATTTTTTGAGACAGAGTCTCGTTTTGCTGCCCAGGCTAGAGTGAGTGCCATGGCGTCAGCCTAGCTCACAGCAACCTCAATCTCCGGGCTCAAGCAATCCTGCTGCCTCAGCCTCCCGAGTAGTTGGGACTACAGGCATGCACCACCACGCCCGGCTGTGTTTTTCTATATATATTAGTTGGCCAATTAATTTCTTTCTATTTTTAGTAGAGACGGGGTCTCGCTCTTGCTCAGGCTGGTTTCGAACTCCTGACCTGGAGCAATCCGCCCGCCTCGGCCTCCCAGAGAGCTAGGATTACAGGCGTGAGCCACCGCGCCCGGCCCCCCCTGTGTTCTTATTCATATACCTCTCATGTTGTTCCAGCGTATTGTGGGGGTACCAATGTTAAGGTCGGGTGCCTTGCCCTCTCCAAGCCTCCCCCCTCGGGTCAGAGCTTCAAGTGCGCCCATCCCCCAGTCGGTGCGCACCCACCCCATGCCTAATGGATGTGTATGCCCCTCCCCTCCCCCCACCCGCCCGACACCCACCCGATGAAGGTGATTCCTCTCCGTCCACTTAGGCGTCCATCCGTTCGTACCAATTTGCTGGTGAGCGCGCTCACGTGGTGCCCGTGTGTCCATTCTTGGGATACTTGGTTTACTGGAACGGGTTCCAGCTCTGGCCAGGAGAACACGAGAGGCGCCCTCTCACCGCTGCTCCTCACAGCCGAATGGCACTCCGTGGTGTCCACGCGCCACATTTTATTGATGCACTCCTGGATGGATGGGCACTCGGGTCGCTTCCACGTCTTTGGGATTGTGAATTGTGCCCTAACTGTAACCCTAACCCTTACCCAGCCCGTCTCCTCTGCCCCTGCCTGACGCACTCCTCCCCGGCCAGGCCCGTCACTGTCCTGGGCCCCCGCCTGACCGGCTCCTCCCCGCCCGGCCGGTCACCGTCCTCTGCCCCTGCCTGACACGCTCCTTCCCGCCCGGCCTCTCACCGTCCTCGGCCCCTGCCTGACCGGCTCCTCCGTCGCCTGGGCCTTCCAAGGGCTTGGTGTGGATGCTGCTTCCAGGAAGCCCTCCAGAAACCCGGCAGCAGGGTGGCCGCAGCAGTCTCCAGCAGCCGTCCCTAAGTCGCGTGAGTGCGGGGGACGTGCCCCCGCTGTGCCGCGGGGGCCCAGCCTGGTGTCTTCCCTGAGGCCCTGCGGCTGCCGGCTGGGCTGCCGCTCCCCGCAAGGGGAGAGCCGCGGAGGTGGGGACCGCCTCCTGATGGGGACGTACACGCAGCTCTCCACGTCGGATTCCGGGGCTCTCTGTCCTGCCCGAAGGCCCAGCTGGCCTGCGGGTCCTTAGAGTGGCAAAAACCTCCGAAAACTGAGACTGAGGGTCCGGTGGGTGTCTGCACTTTTGTGCTGGGCACCCCAGGGAGGCCCGGGGGCTGGCTGGACAACGTGGTCTGCTGGGCGGGGGGGGGGGGGTTGGAGGAGCAACTGATGCCCTTTGCACTTTGGGTAGCAAGAGTCTGAGGTGTCTCTGAGCCCTGTGCCCTGTGGGGGCGGGGCGGGGGGGAGGAGGAGGAGGAGGAGGAGGAGGTGGGAAGGGCCGGGGCCTGCAGTCCTGTTCCCGGGGTGGCACGGCAAGTGGCTTCTTCCACAGGCTGCTTGGCCTGGGCTCCCTGCACCTGGGCCTTTGGAGGACCGGCCCTGTGCTTGCCAACACTTCCTGCAGGGACCCAGAGCTGGGAGGTGGCATCTCTCAGCCCTGGGTCGGGCAGAGCCCCAGCGGGCCATGCCCACAACCTCTCTCAGCACCGGTCCCCCAGAAGGCTCCTTTGGGACCAGGATTCTCTTGCGGTGACTCTTTAAGGTCTGGCCCCTGGATGGAGGGGCACCAGGAGTAGAGGAGCAGGAAGGGGAAGGGGGTGGCCATGCGAGGGGACACTTTGAGGCCAAGTCCCAGCTTCAGCCTGATCCTCCTGGGAACCCCGCTCTGAGACAAGGAGCCGGGCTTCGCATTCCCACAGCAGCCAGTCGTGGGCTGAGGACACCTGGGGCGTTGGGAACTCCCTGGCTTCTCCTGGGTTTAACGTCTAGAGCTGCTTGTGAATCGCGCCGCCACACACACCCGAGCGCAGGTGTCTTCCGCACAGACTGCGGGCCTCGCTCTTCTGAATGCCGCTAGCTCGCCACCCACCCACGGGTGAACCTGGTCAGGGTGCTTTCTCTCAGGGGCAGACTCTTTTCCGGGCGGGCTACCGGTGTCTCTGTTTGCTCGTTTCTTTCTTCCATTTCGGGAAAGTCTTCCTTGCTGGGTGTGGAAATCTCCTATGCCTTCCCTCGCCTATTCTGTCAGCTTTCAAATTCTCTTTCAGTTGCCACCCTCACAGATGGATTAGGAAACTCTTTCCGGTGCACTCATTAGTGAAATGACCTCCAGGAAGCTGGAATCCAATATCTAATGGCCGATTTTTAGCGAGTCCACACGCCAGGGTGGTCGGGGTCCAATGCAGCCCCGGCCAGGCCCAGGCCCCTTGGACTGGGCCACAGGAGGACACGGAGGAGGGTCCCGGCCCCCACGAAGCGGTGCCGGCAGTTCTCCACGGGCTTGGGCGTTTTCCAGAGGTAGGAGATGGAGGGGACTGATTTCTTCAGCACCCCCCAAACCACGCCACCCCACCCCACCCATGGGACACATCCCCAGAGAGAGACGCCCCATACACTGGCTGTGCCCCAGCCCTGGCCCGGGGGAATAGGCGGCAGCCCACCCACAGGGCGAGGGGGGGGGCACAGCTGAAAGGGGTTGTGGGGGAGGGCGGCCCCTGGCTGGGGTCAAAGGGCGAGCGTCCCGCGCGTGCGCAGTCAGCGGCAGCGACGCGCTGGGGGTGGGCAGCGGGTAGGTGAAGGAGGCCGGGCGAGGAGACGAGGGGGGCTGGGAGGGCTCCACCTTGGCGAGTCCAGCCGTGGAGGCGCATCTTGTGTGAGTGTGAGTGAGTGTGAGTGTGTGTGTGTGTGTATAGAGAGACAGCCCCCCACCCCGCCCCGCCCCGCCCCGCCCCGCCCATCACCCCCGTCCCTGGGAGCCAGCGGGACCCGGCCGGCGAACTCAACCGGCCCGGCCCGGCCCGGCGCGGGGCCTGGGGCGGGAGGCGGCGGCGGGGAAGCCCAGAGAGGCTCGGCTTCTCGAGCGGGGCAGGGGCGCCCTCCGCCGCCGTCTAGGGCCACACCACCCTGAACGCCCCCGATCTCGTCTGGTCTCGGAAGCTAAGCAGGGTCGGGCCTGGTTAGTACTTGGATGGGAGACCGCCTGGGAATACCGGGTGCCACAGGCTGCTGCTTTTTTTTTTTTTTTTTTTTCTTGCCTCTTGTTCTGTCCCCTTTCTGGGAGCGCGGCGGCGGCCCGGGGTGGGGGTCACCCCCACCCTCAGCGCCCGCCCGCGGTGCCTGGCGCCCCAGCCCGCACCGTGGGGCCTCCTCTTGTCCCAAGCCGCGACACCGCCGCCACGCGGCAGCATGCGTGGCATCTGGACTGTCAGGTCTCAGACCAAAGGTCTGCTCTGTGGGAACCGACACGCTGGAGGAAACCTTGAGAGTCTGAGAGGGGAGGGAGTTCCAGAAGAAGGCCAGGATGTCATTTTGAGGGAGTATGTGACCAGAACTCGTCCCGTTGCTTTTGGGGTTCTATGGGCTACACGCAGGAATCTTTGGTGGTGGCACCTGATGTTGGGGGATCCGGAGTCACACCCAGACCTGCTCCACAGGCCTCCTTTTACTTTTCTCTTCGGATTCATTATTTTTAAAAAGTGTCTCTTACCTCTAGGATTGCATTTTCTTTTCTCTCTCTTTTCAAGCAGATGATGGGAGTACAAGTATTCAGGTGACATGTGTTGCCCGTGCCGCCCTCCCCCCTGTGTTCTTTTTTTTTTATTTTTTGAGACAGAGTCTCGTTTTGCTGCCCAGGCTAGAGTGAGTGCCATGGCGTCAGCCTAGCTCACAGCAACCTCAATCTCCGGGCTCAAGCAATCCTGCTGCCTCAGCCTCCCGAGTAGTTGGGACTACAGGCATGCACCACCACGCCCGGCTGTGTTTTTCTATATATATTAGTTGGCCAATTAATTTCTTTCTATTTTTAGTAGAGACGGGGTCTCGCTCTTGCTCAGGCTGGTTTCGAACTCCTGACCTGGAGCAATCCGCCCGCCTCGGCCTCCCAGAGAGCTAGGATTACAGGCGTGAGCCACCGCGCCCGGCCCCCCCTGTGTTCTTATTCATATACCTCTCATGTTGTTCCAGCGTATTGTGGGGGTACCAATGTTAAGGTCGGGTGCCTTGCCCTCTCCAAGCCTCCCCCCTCGGGTCAGAGCTTCAAGTGCGCCCATCCCCCAGTCGGTGCGCACCCACCCCATGCCTAATGGATGTGTATGCCCCTCCCCTCCCCCCACCCGCCCGACACCCACCCGATGAAGGTGATTCCTCTCCGTCCACTTAGGCGTCCATCCGTTCGTACCAATTTGCTGGTGAGCGCGCTCACGTGGTGCCCGTGTGTCCATTCTTGGGATACTTGGTTTACTGGAACGGGTTCCAGCTCTGGCCAGGAGAACACGAGAGGCGCCCTCTCACCGCTGCTCCTCACAGCCGAATGGCACTCCGTGGTGTCCACGCGCCACATTTTATTGATGCACTCCTGGATGGATGGGCACTCGGGTCGCTTCCACGTCTTTGGGATTGTGAATTGTGCCCTAACTGTAACCCTAACCCTTACCCAGCCCGTCTCCTCTGCCCCTGCCTGACGCACTCCTCCCCGGCCAGGCCCGTCACTGTCCTGGGCCCCCGCCTGACCGGCTCCTCCCCGCCCGGCCGGTCACCGTCCTCTGCCCCTGCCTGACACGCTCCTTCCCGCCCGGCCTCTCACCGTCCTCGGCCCCTGCCTGACCGGCTCCTCCGTCGCCTGGGCCTTCCAAGGGCTTGGTGTGGATGCTGCTTCCAGGAAGCCCTCCAGAAACCCGGCAGCAGGGTGGCCGCAGCAGTCTCCAGCAGCCGTCCCTAAGTCGCGTGAGTGCGGGGGACGTGCCCCCGCTGTGCCGCGGGGGCCCAGCCTGGTGTCTTCCCTGAGGCCCTGCGGCTGCCGGCTGGGCTGCCGCTCCCCGCAAGGGGAGAGCCGCGGAGGTGGGGACCGCCTCCTGATGGGGACGTACACGCAGCTCTCCACGTCGGATTCCGGGGCTCTCTGTCCTGCCCGAAGGCCCAGCTGGCCTGCGGGTCCTTAGAGTGGCAAAAACCTCCGAAAACTGAGACTGAGGGTCCGGTGGGTGTCTGCACTTTTGTGCTGGGCACCCCAGGGAGGCCCGGGGGCTGGCTGGACAACGTGGTCTGCTGGGCGGGGGGGGGGGGGTTGGAGGAGCAACTGATGCCCTTTGCACTTTGGGTAGCAAGAGTCTGAGGTGTCTCTGAGCCCTGTGCCCTGTGGGGGCGGGGCGGGGGGGAGGAGGAGGAGGAGGAGGAGGAGGTGGGAAGGGCCGGGGCCTGCAGTCCTGTTCCCGGGGTGGCACGGCAAGTGGCTTCTTCCACAGGCTGCTTGGCCTGGGCTCCCTGCACCTGGGCCTTTGGAGGACCGGCCCTGTGCTTGCCAACACTTCCTGCAGGGACCCAGAGCTGGGAGGTGGCATCTCTCAGCCCTGGGTCGGGCAGAGCCCCAGCGGGCCATGCCCACAACCTCTCTCAGCACCGGTCCCCCAGAAGGCTCCTTTGGGACCAGGATTCTCTTGCGGTGACTCTTTAAGGTCTGGCCCCTGGATGGAGGGGCACCAGGAGTAGAGGAGCAGGAAGGGGAAGGGGGTGGCCATGCGAGGGGACACTTTGAGGCCAAGTCCCAGCTTCAGCCTGATCCTCCTGGGAACCCCGCTCTGAGACAAGGAGCCGGGCTTCGCATTCCCACAGCAGCCAGTCGTGGGCTGAGGACACCTGGGGCGTTGGGAACTCCCTGGCTTCTCCTGGGTTTAACGTCTAGAGCTGCTTGTGAATCGCGCCGCCACACACACCCGAGCGCAGGTGTCTTCCGCACAGACTGCGGGCCTCGCTCTTCTGAATGCCGCTAGCTCGCCACCCACCCACGGGTGAACCTGGTCAGGGTGCTTTCTCTCAGGGGCAGACTCTTTTCCGGGCGGGCTACCGGTGTCTCTGTTTGCTCGTTTCTTTCTTCCATTTCGGGAAAGTCTTCCTTGCTGGGTGTGGAAATCTCCTATGCCTTCCCTCGCCTATTCTGTCAGCTTTCAAATTCTCTTTCAGTTGCCACCCTCACAGATGGATTAGGAAACTCTTTCCGGTGCACTCATTAGTGAAATGACCTCCAGGAAGCTGGAATCCAATATCTAATGGCCGATTTTTAGCGAGTCCACACGCCAGGGTGGTCGGGGTCCAATGCAGCCCCGGCCAGGCCCAGGCCCCTTGGACTGGGCCACAGGAGGACACGGAGGAGGGTCCCGGCCCCCACGAAGCGGTGCCGGCAGTTCTCCACGGGCTTGGGCGTTTTCCAGAGGTAGGAGATGGAGGGGACTGATTTCTTCAGCACCCCCCAAACCACGCCACCCCACCCCACCCATGGGACACATCCCCAGAGAGAGACGCCCCATACACTGGCTGTGCCCCAGCCCTGGCCCGGGGGAATAGGCGGCAGCCCACCCACAGGGCGAGGGGGGGGGCACAGCTGAAAGGGGTTGTGGGGGAGGGCGGCCCCTGGCTGGGGTCAAAGGGCGAGCGTCCCGCGCGTGCGCAGTCAGCGGCAGCGACGCGCTGGGGGTGGGCAGCGGGTAGGTGAAGGAGGCCGGGCGAGGAGACGAGGGGGGCTGGGAGGGCTCCACCTTGGCGAGTCCAGCCGTGGAGGCGCATCTTGTGTGAGTGTGAGTGAGTGTGAGTGTGTGTGTGTGTGTATAGAGAGACAGCCCCCCACCCCGCCCCGCCCCGCCCCGCCCCGCCCATCACCCCCGTCCCTGGGAGCCAGCGGGACCCGGCCGGCGAACTCAACCGGCCCGGCCCGGCCCGGCGCGGGGCCTGGGGCGGGAGGCGGCGGCGGGGAAGCCCAGAGAGGCTCGGCTTCTCGAGCGGGGCAGGGGCGCCCTCCGCCGCCGTCTAGGGCCACACCACCCTGAACGCCCCCGATCTCGTCTGGTCTCGGAAGCTAAGCAGGGTCGGGCCTGGTTAGTACTTGGATGGGAGACCGCCTGGGAATACCGGGTGCCACAGGCTGCTGCTTTTTTTTTTTTTTTGCCTCTTGTTCTGTCCCCTTTCTGGGAGCGCGGCGGCGGCCCGGGGTGGGGGTCACCCCCACCCTCAGCGCCCGCGCGGTGCCTGGCGCCCCAGCCCGCACCGTGGGGCCTCCTCTTGTCCCAAGCCGCGACACCGCCGCCACGCGGCAGCATGCGTGGCATCTGGACTGTCAGGTCTCAGACCAAAGGTCTGCTCTGTGGGAACCGACACGCTGGAGGAAACCTTGAGAGTCTGAGAGGGGAGGGAGTTCCAGAAGAAGGCCAGGATGTCATTTTGAGGGAGTATGTGACCAGAACTCGTCCCGTTGCTTTTGGGGTTCTATGGGCTACACGCAGGAATCTTTGGTGGTGGCACCTGATGTTGGGGGATCCGGAGTCACACCCAGACCTGCTCCACAGGCCTCCTTTTACTTTTCTCTTCGGATTCATTATTTTTAAAAAGTGTCTCTTACCTCTAGGATTGCATTTTCTTTTCTCTCTCTTTTCAAGCAGATGATGGGAGTACAAGTATTCAGGTGACATGTGTTGCCCGTGCCGCCCTCCCCCCTGTGTTCTTTTTTTTTTATTTTTTGAGACAGAGTCTCGTTTTGCTGCCCAGGCTAGAGTGAGTGCCATGGCGTCAGCCTAGCTCACAGCAACCTCAATCTCCGGGCTCAAGCAATCCTGCTGCCTCAGCCTCCCGAGTAGTTGGGACTACAGGCATGCACCACCACGCCCGGCTGTGTTTTTCTATATATATTAGTTGGCCAATTAATTTCTTTCTATTTTTAGTAGAGACGGGGTCTCGCTCTTGCTCAGGCTGGTTTCGAACTCCTGACCTGGAGCAATCCGCCCGCCTCGGCCTCCCAGAGAGCTAGGATTACAGGCGTGAGCCACCGCGCCCGGCCCCCCCTGTGTTCTTATTCATATACCTCTCATGTTGTTCCAGCGTATTGTGGGGGTACCAATGTTAAGGTCGGGTGCCTTGCCCTCTCCAAGCCTCCCCCCTCGGGTCAGAGCTTCAAGTGCGCCCATCCCCCAGTCGGTGCGCACCCACCCCATGCCTAATGGATGTGTATGCCCCTCCCCTCCCCCCACCCGCCCGACACCCACCCGATGAAGGTGATTCCTCTCCGTCCACTTAGGCGTCCATCCGTTCGTACCAATTTGCTGGTGAGCGCGCTCACGTGGTGCTCGTGTGTCCATTCTTGGGATACTTGGTTTACTGGAACGGGTTCCAGCTCTGGCCAGGAGAACACGAGAGGCGCCCTCTCACCGCTGCTCCTCACAGCCGAATGGCACTCCGTGGTGTCCACGCGCCACATTTTATTGATGCACTCCTGGATGGATGGGCACTCGGGTCGCTTCCACGTCTTTGGGATTGTGAATTGTGCCCTAACTGTAACCCTAACCCTTACCCAGCCCGTCTCCTCTGCCCCTGCCTGACGCACTCCTCCCCGGCCAGGCCCGTCACTGTCCTGGGCCCCCGCCTGACCGGCTCCTCCCCGCCCGGCCGGTCACCGTCCTCTGCCCCTGCCTGACACGCTCCTTCCCGCCCGGCCTCTCACCGTCCTCGGCCCCTGCCTGACCGGCTCCTCCGTCGCCTGGGCCTTCCAAGGGCTTGGTGTGGATGCTGCTTCCAGGAAGCCCTCCAGAAACCCGGCAGCAGGGTGGCCGCAGCAGTCTCCAGCAGCCGTCCCTAAGTCGCGTGAGTGCGGGGGACGTGCCCCCGCTGTGCCGCGGGGGCCCAGCCTGGTGTCTTCCCTGAGGCCCTGCGGCTGCCGGCTGGGCTGCCGCTCCCCGCAAGGGGAGAGCCGCGGAGGTGGGGACCGCCTCCTGATGGGGACGTACACGCAGCTCTCCACGTCGGATTCCGGGGCTCTCTGTCCTGCCCGAAGGCCCAGCTGGCCTGCGGGTCCTTAGAGTGGCAAAAACCTCCGAAAACTGAGACTGAGGGTCCGGTGGGTGTCTGCACTTTTGTGCTGGGCACCCCAGGGAGGCCCGGGGGCTGGCTGGACAACGTGGTCTGCTGGGCGGGGGGGGGGGGGTTGGAGGAGCAACTGATGCCCTTTGCACTTTGGGTAGCAAGAGTCTGAGGTGTCTCTGAGCCCTGTGCCCTGTGGGGGCGGGGCGGGGGGGAGGAGGAGGAGGAGGAGGAGGAGGTGGGAAGGGCCGGGGCCTGCAGTCCTGTTCCCGGGGTGGCACGGCAAGTGGCTTCTTCCACAGGCTGCTTGGCCTGGGCTCCCTGCACCTGGGCCTTTGGAGGACCGGCCCTGTGCTTGCCAACACTTCCTGCAGGGACCCAGAGCTGGGAGGTGGCATCTCTCAGCCCTGGGTCGGGCAGAGCCCCAGCGGGCCATGCCCACAACCTCTCTCAGCACCGGTCCCCCAGAAGGCTCCTTTGGGACCAGGATTCTCTTGCGGTGACTCTTTAAGGTCTGGCCCCTGGATGGAGGGGCACCAGGAGTAGAGGAGCAGGAAGGGGAAGGGGGTGGCCATGCGAGGGGACACTTTGAGGCCAAGTCCCAGCTTCAGCCTGATCCTCCTGGGAACCCCGCTCTGAGACAAGGAGCCGGGCTTCGCATTCCCACAGCAGCCAGTCGTGGGCTGAGGACACCTGGGGCGTTGGGAACTCCCTGGCTTCTCCTGGGTTTAACGTCTAGAGCTGCTTGTGAATCGCGCCGCCACACACACCCGAGCGCAGGTGTCTTCCGCACAGACTGCGGGCCTCGCTCTTCTGAATGCCGCTAGCTCGCCACCCACCCACGGGTGAACCTGGTCAGGGTGCTTTCTCTCAGGGGCAGACTCTTTTCCGGGCGGGCTACCGGTGTCTCTGTTTGCTCGTTTCTTTCTTCCATTTCGGGAAAGTCTTCCTTGCTGGGTGTGGAAATCTCCTATGCCTTCCCTCGCCTATTCTGTCAGCTTTCAAATTCTCTTTCAGTTGCCACCCTCACAGATGGATTAGGAAACTCTTTCCGGTGCACTCATTAGTGAAATGACCTCCAGGAAGCTGGAATCCAATATCTAATGGCCGATTTTTAGCGAGTCCACACGCCAGGGTGGTCGGGGTCCAATGCAGCCCCGGCCAGGCCCAGGCCCCTTGGACTGGGCCACAGGAGGACACGGAGGAGGGTCCCGGCCCCCACGAAGCGGTGCCGGCAGTTCTCCACGGGCTTGGGCGTTTTCCAGAGGTAGGAGATGGAGGGGACTGATTTCTTCAGCACCCCCCAAACCACGCCACCCCACCCCACCCATGGGACACATCCCCAGAGAGAGACGCCCCATACACTGGCTGTGCCCCAGCCCTGGCCCGGGGGAATAGGCGGCAGCCCACCCACAGGGCGAGGGGGGGGGCACAGCTGAAAGGGGTTGTGGGGGAGGGCGGCCCCTGGCTGGGGTCAAAGGGCGAGCGTCCCGCGCGTGCGCAGTCAGCGGCAGCGACGCGCTGGGGGTGGGCAGCGGGTAGGTGAAGGAGGCCGGGCGAGGAGACGAGGGGGGCTGGGAGGGCTCCACCTTGGCGAGTCCAGCCGTGGAGGCGCATCTTGTGTGAGTGTGAGTGAGTGTGAGTGTGTGTGTGTGTGTATAGAGAGACAGCCCCCCACCCCGCCCCGCCCCGCCCCGCCCCGCCCATCACCCTCGTCCCTGGGAGCCAGCGGGACCTGGCCGGCGAACTCAACCGGCCCGGCCCGGCCCGGCGCGGGGCCTGGGGCGGGAGGCGGCGGCGGGGAAGCCCAGAGAGGCTCGGCTTCTCGAGCGGGGCAGGGGCGCCCTCCGCCGCCGTCTAGGGCCACACCACCCTGAACGCCCCCGATCTCGTCTGGTCTCGGAAGCTAAGCAGGGTCGGGCCTGGTTAGTACTTGGATGGGAGACCGCCTGGGAATACCGGGTGCCACAGGCTGCTGCTTTTTTTTTTTTTTTGCCTCTTGTTCTGTCCCCTTTCTGGGAGCGCGGCGGCGGCCCGGGGTGGGGGTCACCCCCACCCTCAGCGCCCGCGCGGTGCCTGGCGCCCCAGCCCGCACCGTGGGGCCTCCTCTTGTCCCAAGCCGCGACACCGCCGCCACGCGGCAGCATGCGTGGCATCTGGACTGTCAGGTCTCAGACCAAAGGTCTGCTCTGTGGGAACCGACACGCTGGAGGAAACCTTGAGAGTCTGAGAGGGGAGGGAGTTCCAGAAGAAGGCCAGGATGTCATTTTGAGGGAGTATGTGACCAGAACTCGTCCCGTTGCTTTTGGGGTTCTATGGGCTACACGCAGGAATCTTTGGTGGTGGCACCTGATGTTGGGGGATCCGGAGTCACACCCAGACCTGCTCCACAGGCCTCCTTTTACTTTTCTCTTCGGATTCATTATTTTTAAAAAGTGTCTCTTACCTCTAGGATTGCATTTTCTTTTCTCTCTCTTTTCAAGCAGATGATGGGAGTACAAGTATTCAGGTGACATGTGTTGCCCGTGCCGCCCTCCCCCCTGTGTTCTTTTTTTTTTATTTTTTGAGACAGAGTCTCGTTTTGCTGCCCAGGCTAGAGTGAGTGCCATGGCGTCAGCCTAGCTCACAGCAACCTCAATCTCCGGGCTCAAGCAATCCTGCTGCCTCAGCCTCCCGAGTAGTTGGGACTACAGGCATGCACCACCACGCCCGGCTGTGTTTTTCTATATATATTAGTTGGCCAATTAATTTCTTTCTATTTTTAGTAGAGACGGGGTCTCGCTCTTGCTCAGGCTGGTTTCGAACTCCTGACCTGGAGCAATCCGCCCGCCTCGGCCTCCCAGAGAGCTAGGATTACAGGCGTGAGCCACCGCGCCCGGCCCCCCCTGTGTTCTTATTCATATACCTCTCATGTTGTTCCAGCGTATTGTGGGGGTACCAATGTTAAGGTCGGGTGCCTTGCCCTCTCCAAGCCTCCCCCCTCGGGTCAGAGCTTCAAGTGCGCCCATCCCCCAGTCGGTGCGCACCCACCCCATGCCTAATGGATGTGTATGCCCCTCCCCTCCCCCCACCCGCCCGACACCCACCCGATGAAGGTGATTCCTCTCCGTCCACTTAGGCGTCCATCCGTTCGTACCAATTTGCTGGTGAGCGCGCTCACGTGGTGCTCGTGTGTCCATTCTTGGGATACTTGGTTTACTGGAACGGGTTCCAGCTCTGGCCAGGAGAACACGAGAGGCGCCCTCTCACCGCTGCTCCTCACAGCCGAATGGCACTCCGTGGTGTCCACGCGCCACATTTTATTGATGCACTCCTGGATGGATGGGCACTCGGGTCGCTTCCACGTCTTTGGGATTGTGAATTGTGCCCTAACTGTAACCCTAACCCTTACCCAGCCCGTCTCCTCTGCCCCTGCCTGACGCACTCCTCCCCGGCCAGGCCCGTCACTGTCCTGGGCCCCCGCCTGACCGGCTCCTCCCCGCCCGGCCGGTCACCGTCCTCTGCCCCTGCCTGACACGCTCCTTCCCGCCCGGCCTCTCACCGTCCTCGGCCCCTGCCTGACCGGCTCCTCCGTCGCCTGGGCCTTCCAAGGGCTTGGTGTGGATGCTGCTTCCAGGAAGCCCTCCAGAAACCCGGCAGCAGGGTGGCCGCAGCAGTCTCCAGCAGCCGTCCCTAAGTCGCGTGAGTGCGGGGGACGTGCCCCCGCTGTGCCGCGGGGGCCCAGCCTGGTGTCTTCCCTGAGGCCCTGCGGCTGCCGGCTGGGCTGCCGCTCCCCGCAAGGGGAGAGCCGCGGAGGTGGGGACCGCCTCCTGATGGGGACGTACACGCAGCTCTCCACGTCGGATTCCGGGGCTCTCTGTCCTGCCCGAAGGCCCAGCTGGCCTGCGGGTCCTTAGAGTGGCAAAAACCTCCGAAAACTGAGACTGAGGGTCCGGTGGGTGTCTGCACTTTTGTGCTGGGCACCCCAGGGAGGCCCGGGGGCTGGCTGGACAACGTGGTCTGCTGGGCGGGGGGGGGGGTTGGAGGAGCAACTGATGCCCTTTGCACTTTGGGTAGCAAGAGTCTGAGGTGTCTCTGAGCCCTGTGCCCTGTGGGGGCGGGGCGGGGGGGAGGAGGAGGAGGAGGAGGAGGAGGTGGGAAGGGCCGGGGCCTGCAGTCCTGTTCCCGGGGTGGCACGGCAAGTGGCTTCTTCCACAGGCTGCTTGGCCTGGGCTCCCTGCACCTGGGCCTTTGGAGGACCGGCCCTGTGCTTGCCAACACTTCCTGCAGGGACCCAGAGCTGGGAGGTGGCATCTCTCAGCCCTATGTCGGGCAGAGCCCCAGCGGGCCATGCCCACAACCTCTCTCAGCACCGGTCCCCCAGAAGGCTCCTTTGGGACCAGGATTCTCTTGCGGTGACTCTTTAAGGTCTGGCCCCTGGATGGAGGGGCACCAGGAGTAGAGGAGCAGGAAGGGGAAGGGGGTGGCCATGCGAGGGGACACTTTGAGGCCAAGTCCCAGCTTCAGCCTGATCCTCCTGGGAACCCCGCTCTGAGACAAGGAGCCGGGCTTCGCATTCCCACAGCAGCCAGTCGTGGGCTGAGGACACCTGGGGCGTTGGGAACTCCCTGGCTTCTCCTGGGTTTAACGTCTAGAGCTGCTTGTGAATCGCGCCGCCACACACACCCGAGCGCAGGTGTCTTCCGCACAGACTGCGGGCCTCGCTCTTCTGAATGCCGCTAGCTCGCCACCCACCCACGGGTGAACCTGGTCAGGGTGCTTTCTCTCAGGGGCAGACTCTTTTCCGGGCGGGCTACCGGTGTCTCTGTTTGCTCGTTTCTTTCTTCCATTTCGGGAAAGTCTTCCTTGCTGGGTGTGGAAATCTCCTATGCCTTCCCTCGCCTATTCTGTCAGCTTTCAAATTCTCTTTCAGTTGCCACCCTCACAGATGGATTAGGAAACTCTTTCCGGTGCACTCATTAGTGAAATGACCTCCAGGAAGCTGGAATCCAATATCTAATGGCCGATTTTTAGCGAGTCCACACGCCAGGGTGGTCGGGGTCCAATGCAGCCCCGGCCAGGCCCAGGCCCCTTGGACTGGGCCACAGGAGGACACGGAGGAGGGTCCCGGCCCCCACGAAGCGGTGCCGGCAGTTCTCCACGGGCTTGGGCGTTTTCCAGAGGTAGGAGATGGAGGGGACTGATTTCTTCAGCACCCCCCAAACCACGCCACCCCACCCCACCCATGGGACACATCCCCAGAGAGAGACGCCCCATACACTGGCTGTGCCCCAGCCCTGGCCCGGGGGAATAGGCGGCAGCCCACCCACAGGGCGAGGGGGGGGGCACAGCTGAAAGGGGTTGTGGGGGAGGGCGGCCCCTGGCTGGGGTCAAAGGGCGAGCGTCCCGCGCGTGCGCAGTCAGCGGCAGCGACGCGCTGGGGGTGGGCAGCGGGTAGGTGAAGGAGGCCGGGCGAGGAGACGAGGGGGGCTGGGAGGGCTCCACCTTGGCGAGTCCAGCCGTGGAGGCGCATCTTGTGTGAGTGTGAGTGAGTGTGAGTGTGTGTGTGTGTGTATAGAGAGACAGCCCCCCACCCCGCCCCGCCCCGCCCCGCCCCGCCCCGCCCCGCCCATCACCCCCGTCCCTGGGAGCCAGCGGGACCCGGCCGGCGAACTCAACCGGCCCGGCCCGGCCCGGCGCGGGGCCTGGGGCGGGAGGCGGCGGCGGGGAAGCCCAGAGAGGCTCGGCTTCTCGAGCGGGGCAGGGGCGCCCTCCGCCGCCGTCTAGGGCCACACCACCCTGAACGCCCCCGATCTCGTCTGGTCTCGGAAGCTAAGCAGGGTCGGGCCTGGTTAGTACTTGGATGGGAGACCGCCTGGGAATACCGGGTGCCACAGGCTGCTGCTTTTTTTTTTTTTTGCCTCTTGTTCTGTCCCCTTTCTGGGAGCGCGGCGGCGGCCCGGGGTGGGGGTCACCCCCACCCTCAGCGCCCGCGCGGTGCCTGGCGCCCCAGCCCGCACCGTGGGGCCTCCTCTTGTCCCAAGCCGCGACACCGCCGCCACGCGGCAGCATGCGTGGCATCTGGACTGTCAGGTCTCAGACCAAAGGTCTGCTCTGTGGGAACCGACACGCTGGAGGAAACCTTGAGAGTCTGAGAGGGGAGGGAGTTCCAGAAGAAGGCCAGGATGTCATTTTGAGGGAGTATGTGACCAGAACTCGTCCCGTTGCTTTTGGGGTTCTATGGGCTACACGCAGGAATCTTTGGTGGTGGCACCTGATGTTGGGGGATCCGGAGTCACACCCAGACCTGCTCCACAGGCCTCCTTTTACTTTTCTCTTCGGATTCATTATTTTTAAAAAGTGTCTCTTACCTCTAGGATTGCATTTTCTTTTCTCTCTCTTTTCAAGCAGATGATGGGAGTACAAGTATTCAGGTGACATGTGTTGCCCGTGCCGCCCTCCCCCCTGTGTTCTTTTTTTTTTATTTTTTGAGACAGAGTCTCGTTTTGCTGCCCAGGCTAGAGTGAGTGCCATGGCGTCAGCCTAGCTCACAGCAACCTCAATCTCCGGGCTCAAGCAATCCTGCTGCCTCAGCCTCCCGAGTAGTTGGGACTACAGGCATGCACCACCACGCCCGGCTGTGTTTTTCTATATATATTAGTTGGCCAATTAATTTCTTTCTATTTTTAGTAGAGACGGGGTCTCGCTCTTGCTCAGGCTGGTTTCGAACTCCTGACCTGGAGCAATCCGCCCGCCTCGGCCTCCCAGAGAGCTAGGATTACAGGCGTGAGCCACCGCGCCCGGCCCCCCCTGTGTTCTTATTCATATACCTCTCATGTTGTTCCAGCGTATTGTGGGGGTACCAATGTTAAGGTCGGGTGCCTTGCCCTCTCCAAGCCTCCCCCCTCGGGTCAGAGCTTCAAGTGCGCCCATCCCCCAGTCGGTGCGCACCCACCCCATGCCTAATGGATGTGTATGCCCCTCCCCTCCCCCCACCCGCCCGACACCCACCCGATGAAGGTGATTCCTCTCCGTCCACTTAGGCGTCCATCCGTTCGTACCAATTTGCTGGTGAGCGCGCTCACGTGGTGCTCGTGTGTCCATTCTTGGGATACTTGGTTTACTGGAACGGGTTCCAGCTCTGGCCAGGAGAACACGAGAGGCGCCCTCTCACCGCTGCTCCTCACAGCCGAATGGCACTCCGTGGTGTCCACGCGCCACATTTTATTGATGCACTCCTGGATGGATGGGCACTCGGGTCGCTTCCACGTCTTTGGGATTGTGAATTGTGCCCTAACTGTAACCCTAACCCTTACCCAGCCCGTCTCCTCTGCCCCTGCCTGACGCACTCCTCCCCGGCCAGGCCCGTCACTGTCCTGGGCCCCCGCCTGACCGGCTCCTCCCCGCCCGGCCGGTCACCGTCCTCTGCCCCTGCCTGACACGCTCCTTCCCGCCCGGCCTCTCACCGTCCTCGGCCCCTGCCTGACCGGCTCCTCCGTCGCCTGGGCCTTCCAAGGGCTTGGTGTGGATGCTGCTTCCAGGAAGCCCTCCAGAAACCCGGCAGCAGGGTGGCCGCAGCAGTCTCCAGCAGCCGTCCCTAAGTCGCGTGAGTGCGGGGGACGTGCCCCCGCTGTGCCGCGGGGGCCCAGCCTGGTGTCTTCCCTGAGGCCCTGCGGCTGCCGGCTGGGCTGCCGCTCCCCGCAAGGGGAGAGCCGCGGAGGTGGGGACCGCCTCCTGATGGGGACGTACACGCAGCTCTCCACGTCGGATTCCGGGGCTCTCTGTCCTGCCCGAAGGCCCAGCTGGCCTGCGGGTCCTTAGAGTGGCAAAAACCTCCGAAAACTGAGACTGAGGGTCCGGTGGGTGTCTGCACTTTTGTGCTGGGCACCCCAGGGAGGCCCGGGGGCTGGCTGGACAACGTGGTCTGCTGGGCGGGGGGGGGGGGGGGGGGTTGGAGGAGCAACTGATGCCCTTTGCACTTTGGGTAGCAAGAGTCTGAGGTGTCTCTGAGCCCTGTGCCCTGTGGGGGCGGGGCGGGGGGGAGGAGGAGGAGGAGGAGGAGGAGGTGGGAAGGGCCGGGGCCTGCAGTCCTGTTCCCGGGGTGGCACGGCAAGTGGCTTCTTCCACAGGCTGCTTGGCCTGGGCTCCCTGCACCTGGGCCTTTGGAGGACCGGCCCTGTGCTTGCCAACACTTCCTGCAGGGACCCAGAGCTGGGAGGTGGCATCTCTCAGCCCTATGTCGGGCAGAGCCCCAGCGGGCCATGCCCACAACCTCTCTCAGCACCGGTCCCCCAGAAGGCTCCTTTGGGACCAGGATTCTCTTGCGGTGACTCTTTAAGGTCTGGCCCCTGGATGGAGGGGCACCAGGAGTAGAGGAGCAGGAAGGGGAAGGGGGTGGCCATGCGAGGGGACACTTTGAGGCCAAGTCCCAGCTTCAGCCTGATCCTCCTGGGAACCCCGCTCTGAGACAAGGAGCCGGGCTTCGCATTCCCACAGCAGCCAGTCGTGGGCTGAGGACACCTGGGGCGTTGGGAACTCCCTGGCTTCTCCTGGGTTTAACGTCTAGAGCTGCTTGTGAATCGCGCCGCCACACACACCCGAGCGCAGGTGTCTTCCGCACAGACTGCGGGCCTCGCTCTTCTGAATGCCGCTAGCTCGCCACCCACCCACGGGTGAACCTGGTCAGGGTGCTTTCTCTCAGGGGCAGACTCTTTTCCGGGCGGGCTACCGGTGTCTCTGTTTGCTCGTTTCTTTCTTCCATTTCGGGAAAGTCTTCCTTGCTGGGTGTGGAAATCTCCTATGCCTTCCCTCGCCTATTCTGTCAGCTTTCAAATTCTCTTTCAGTTGCCACCCTCACAGATGGATTAGGAAACTCTTTCCGGTGCACTCATTAGTGAAATGACCTCCAGGAAGCTGGAATCCAATATCTAATGGCCGATTTTTAGCGAGTCCACACGCCAGGGTGGTCGGGGTCCAATGCAGCCCCGGCCAGGCCCAGGCCCCTTGGACTGGGCCACAGGAGGACACGGAGGAGGGTCCCGGCCCCCACGAAGCGGTGCCGGCAGTTCTCCACGGGCTTGGGCGTTTTCCAGAGGTAGGAGATGGAGGGGACTGATTTCTTCAGCACCCCCCAAACCACGCCACCCCACCCCACCCATGGGACACATCCCCAGAGAGAGACGCCCCATACACTGGCTGTGCCCCAGCCCTGGCCCGGGGGAATAGGCGGCAGCCCACCCACAGGGCGAGGGGGGGGGCACAGCTGAAAGGGGTTGTGGGGGAGGGCGGCCCCTGGCTGGGGTCAAAGGGCGAGCGTCCCGCGCGTGCGCAGTCAGCGGCAGCGACGCGCTGGGGGTGGGCAGCGGGTAGGTGAAGGAGGCCGGGCGAGGAGACGAGGGGGGCTGGGAGGGCTCCACCTTGGCGAGTCCAGCCGTGGAGGCGCATCTTGTGTGAGTGTGAGTGAGTGTGAGTGTGTGTGTGTGTGTATAGAGAGACAGCCCCCCACCCCGCCCCGCCCCGCCCCGCCCCGCCCCGCCCCGCCCATCACCCCCGTCCCTGGGAGCCAGCGGGACCCGGCCGGCGAACTCAACCGGCCCGGCCCGGCCCGGCGCGGGGCCTGGGGCGGGAGGCGGCGGCGGGGAAGCCCAGAGAGGCTCGGCTTCTCGAGCGGGGCAGGGGCGCCCTCCGCCGCCGTCTAGGGCCACACCACCCTGAACGCCCCCGATCTCGTCTGGTCTCGGAAGCTAAGCAGGGTCGGGCCTGGTTAGTACTTGGATGGGAGACCGCCTGGGAATACCGGGTGCCACAGGCTGCTGCTTTTTTTTTTTTTTGCCTCTTGTTCTGTCCCCTTTCTGGGAGCGCGGCGGCGGCCCGGGGTGGGGGTCACCCCCACCCTCAGCGCCCGCGCGGTGCCTGGCGCCCCAGCCCGCACCGTGGGGCCTCCTCTTGTCCCAAGCCGCGACACCGCCGCCACGCGGCAGCATGCGTGGCATCTGGACTGTCAGGTCTCAGACCAAAGGTCTGCTCTGTGGGAACCGACACGCTGGAGGAAACCTTGAGAGTCTGAGAGGGGAGGGAGTTCCAGAAGAAGGCCAGGATGTCATTTTGAGGGAGTATGTGACCAGAACTCGTCCCGTTGCTTTTGGGGTTCTATGGGCTACACGCAGGAATCTTTGGTGGTGGCACCTGATGTTGGGGGATCCGGAGTCACACCCAGACCTGCTCCACAGGCCTCCTTTTACTTTTCTCTTCGGATTCATTATTTTTAAAAAGTGTCTCTTACCTCTAGGATTGCATTTTCTTTTCTCTCTCTTTTCAAGCAGATGATGGGAGTACAAGTATTCAGGTGACATGTGTTGCCCGTGCCGCCCTCCCCCCTGTGTTCTTTTTTTTTTATTTTTTGAGACAGAGTCTCGTTTTGCTGCCCAGGCTAGAGTGAGTGCCATGGCGTCAGCCTAGCTCACAGCAACCTCAATCTCCGGGCTCAAGCAATCCTGCTGCCTCAGCCTCCCGAGTAGTTGGGACTACAGGCATGCACCACCACGCCCGGCTGTGTTTTTCTATATATATTAGTTGGCCAATTAATTTCTTTCTATTTTTAGTAGAGACGGGGTCTCGCTCTTGCTCAGGCTGGTTTCGAACTCCTGACCTGGAGCAATCCGCCCGCCTCGGCCTCCCAGAGAGCTAGGATTACAGGCGTGAGCCACCGCGCCCGGCCCCCCCTGTGTTCTTATTCATATACCTCTCATGTTGTTCCAGCGTATTGTGGGGGTACCAATGTTAAGGTCGGGTGCCTTGCCCTCTCCAAGCCTCCCCCCTCGGGTCAGAGCTTCAAGTGCGCCCATCCCCCAGTCGGTGCGCACCCACCCCATGCCTAATGGATGTGTATGCCCCTCCCCTCCCCCCACCCGCCCGACACCCACCCGATGAAGGTGATTCCTCTCCGTCCACTTAGGCGTCCATCCGTTCGTACCAATTTGCTGGTGAGCGCGCTCACGTGGTGCTCGTGTGTCCATTCTTGGGATACTTGGTTTACTGGAACGGGTTCCAGCTCTGGCCAGGAGAACACGAGAGGCGCCCTCTCACCGCTGCTCCTCACAGCCGAATGGCACTCCGTGGTGTCCACGCGCCACATTTTATTGATGCACTCCTGGATGGATGGGCACTCGGGTCGCTTCCACGTCTTTGGGATTGTGAATTGTGCCCTAACTGTAACCCTAACCCTTACCCAGCCCGTCTCCTCTGCCCCTGCCTGACGCACTCCTCCCCGGCCAGGCCCGTCACTGTCCTGGGCCCCCGCCTGACCGGCTCCTCCCCGCCCGGCCGGTCACCGTCCTCTGCCCCTGCCTGACACGCTCCTTCCCGCCCGGCCTCTCACCGTCCTCGGCCCCTGCCTGACCGGCTCCTCCGTCGCCTGGGCCTTCCAAGGGCTTGGTGTGGATGCTGCTTCCAGGAAGCCCTCCAGAAACCCGGCAGCAGGGTGGCCGCAGCAGTCTCCAGCAGCCGTCCCTAAGTCGCGTGAGTGCGGGGGACGTGCCCCCGCTGTGCCGCGGGGGCCCAGCCTGGTGTCTTCCCTGAGGCCCTGCGGCTGCCGGCTGGGCTGCCGCTCCCCGCAAGGGGAGAGCCGCGGAGGTGGGGACCGCCTCCTGATGGGGACGTACACGCAGCTCTCCACGTCGGATTCCGGGGCTCTCTGTCCTGCCCGAAGGCCCAGCTGGCCTGCGGGTCCTTAGAGTGGCAAAAACCTCCGAAAACTGAGACTGAGGGTCCGGTGGGTGTCTGCACTTTTGTGCTGGGCACCCCAGGGAGGCCCGGGGGCTGGCTGGACAACGTGGTCTGCTGGGCGGGGGGGGGGGGGGGGGGTTGGAGGAGCAACTGATGCCCTTTGCACTTTGGGTAGCAAGAGTCTGAGGTGTCTCTGAGCCCTGTGCCCTGTGGGGGCGGGGCGGGGGGGAGGAGGAGGAGGAGGAGGAGGAGGTGGGAAGGGCCGGGGCCTGCAGTCCTGTTCCCGGGGTGGCACGGCAAGTGGCTTCTTCCACAGGCTGCTTGGCCTGGGCTCCCTGCACCTGGGCCTTTGGAGGACCGGCCCTGTGCTTGCCAACACTTCCTGCAGGGACCCAGAGCTGGGAGGTGGCATCTCTCAGCCCTATGTCGGGCAGAGCCCCAGCGGGCCATGCCCACAACCTCTCTCAGCACCGGTCCCCCAGAAGGCTCCTTTGGGACCAGGATTCTCTTGCGGTGACTCTTTAAGGTCTGGCCCCTGGATGGAGGGGCACCAGGAGTAGAGGAGCAGGAAGGGGAAGGGGGTGGCCATGCGAGGGGACACTTTGAGGCCAAGTCCCAGCTTCAGCCTGATCCTCCTGGGAACCCCGCTCTGAGACAAGGAGCCGGGCTTCGCATTCCCACAGCAGCCAGTCGTGGGCTGAGGACACCTGGGGCGTTGGGAACTCCCTGGCTTCTCCTGGGTTTAACGTCTAGAGCTGCTTGTGAATCGCGCCGCCACACACACCCGAGCGCAGGTGTCTTCCGCACAGACTGCGGGCCTCGCTCTTCTGAATGCCGCTAGCTCGCCACCCACCCACGGGTGAACCTGGTCAGGGTGCTTTCTCTCAGGGGCAGACTCTTTTCCGGGCGGGCTACCGGTGTCTCTGTTTGCTCGTTTCTTTCTTCCATTTCGGGAAAGTCTTCCTTGCTGGGTGTGGAAATCTCCTATGCCTTCCCTCGCCTATTCTGTCAGCTTTCAAATTCTCTTTCAGTTGCCACCCTCACAGATGGATTAGGAAACTCTTTCCGGTGCACTCATTAGTGAAATGACCTCCAGGAAGCTGGAATCCAATATCTAATGGCCGATTTTTAGCGAGTCCACACGCCAGGGTGGTCGGGGTCCAATGCAGCCCCGGCCAGGCCCAGGCCCCTTGGACTGGGCCACAGGAGGACACGGAGGAGGGTCCCGGCCCCCACGAAGCGGTGCCGGCAGTTCTCCACGGGCTTGGGCGTTTTCCAGAGGTAGGAGATGGAGGGGACTGATTTCTTCAGCACCCCCCAAACCACGCCACCCCACCCCACCCATGGGACACATCCCCAGAGAGAGACGCCCCATACACTGGCTGTGCCCCAGCCCTGGCCCGGGGGAATAGGCGGCAGCCCACCCACAGGGCGAGGGGGGGGGCACAGCTGAAAGGGGTTGTGGGGGAGGGCGGCCCCTGGCTGGGGTCAAAGGGCGAGCGTCCCGCGCGTGCGCAGTCAGCGGCAGCGACGCGCTGGGGGTGGGCAGCGGGTAGGTGAAGGAGGCCGGGCGAGGAGACGAGGGGGGCTGGGAGGGCTCCACCTTGGCGAGTCCAGCCGTGGAGGCGCATCTTGTGTGAGTGTGAGTGAGTGTGAGTGTGTGTGTGTGTGTATAGAGAGACAGCCCCCCACCCCGCCCCGCCCCGCCCCGCCCCGCCCCGCCCCGCCCATCACCCCCGTCCCTGGGAGCCAGCGGGACCCGGCCGGCGAACTCAACCGGCCCGGCCCGGCCCGGCGCGGGGCCTGGGGCGGGAGGCGGCGGCGGGGAAGCCCAGAGAGGCTCGGCTTCTCGAGCGGGGCAGGGGCGCCCTCCGCCGCCGTCTAGGGCCACACCACCCTGAACGCCCCCGATCTCGTCTGGTCTCGGAAGCTAAGCAGGGTCGGGCCTGGTTAGTACTTGGATGGGAGACCGCCTGGGAATACCGGGTGCCACAGGCTGCTGCTTTTTTTTTTTTTTGCCTCTTGTTCTGTCCCCTTTCTGGGAGCGCGGCGGCGGCCCGGGGTGGGGGTCACCCCCACCCTCAGCGCCCGCGCGGTGCCTGGCGCCCCAGCCCGCACCGTGGGGCCTCCTCTTGTCCCAAGCCGCGACACCGCCGCCACGCGGCAGCATGCGTGGCATCTGGACTGTCAGGTCTCAGACCAAAGGTCTGCTCTGTGGGAACCGACACGCTGGAGGAAACCTTGAGAGTCTGAGAGGGGAGGGAGTTCCAGAAGAAGGCCAGGATGTCATTTTGAGGGAGTATGTGACCAGAACTCGTCCCGTTGCTTTTGGGGTTCTATGGGCTACACGCAGGAATCTTTGGTGGTGGCACCTGATGTTGGGGGATCCGGAGTCACACCCAGACCTGCTCCACAGGCCTCCTTTTACTTTTCTCTTCGGATTCATTATTTTTAAAAAGTGTCTCTTACCTCTAGGATTGCATTTTCTTTTCTCTCTCTTTTCAAGCAGATGATGGGAGTACAAGTATTCAGGTGACATGTGTTGCCCGTGCCGCCCTCCCCCCTGTGTTCTTTTTTTTTTATTTTTTGAGACAGAGTCTCGTTTTGCTGCCCAGGCTAGAGTGAGTGCCATGGCGTCAGCCTAGCTCACAGCAACCTCAATCTCCGGGCTCAAGCAATCCTGCTGCCTCAGCCTCCCGAGTAGTTGGGACTACAGGCATGCACCACCACGCCCGGCTGTGTTTTTCTATATATATTAGTTGGCCAATTAATTTCTTTCTATTTTTAGTAGAGACGGGGTCTCGCTCTTGCTCAGGCTGGTTTCGAACTCCTGACCTGGAGCAATCCGCCCGCCTCGGCCTCCCAGAGAGCTAGGATTACAGGCGTGAGCCACCGCGCCCGGCCCCCCCTGTGTTCTTATTCATATACCTCTCATGTTGTTCCAGCGTATTGTGGGGGTACCAATGTTAAGGTCGGGTGCCTTGCCCTCTCCAAGCCTCCCCCCTCGGGTCAGAGCTTCAAGTGCGCCCATCCCCCAGTCGGTGCGCACCCACCCCATGCCTAATGGATGTGTATGCCCCTCCCCTCCCCCCACCCGCCCGACACCCACCCGATGAAGGTGATTCCTCTCCGTCCACTTAGGCGTCCATCCGTTCGTACCAATTTGCTGGTGAGCGCGCTCACGTGGTGCTCGTGTGTCCATTCTTGGGATACTTGGTTTACTGGAACGGGTTCCAGCTCTGGCCAGGAGAACACGAGAGGCGCCCTCTCACCGCTGCTCCTCACAGCCGAATGGCACTCCGTGGTGTCCACGCGCCACATTTTATTGATGCACTCCTGGATGGATGGGCACTCGGGTCGCTTCCACGTCTTTGGGATTGTGAATTGTGCCCTAACTGTAACCCTAACCCTTACCCAGCCCGTCTCCTCTGCCCCTGCCTGACGCACTCCTCCCCGGCCAGGCCCGTCACTGTCCTGGGCCCCCGCCTGACCGGCTCCTCCCCGCCCGGCCGGTCACCGTCCTCTGCCCCTGCCTGACACGCTCCTTCCCGCCCGGCCTCTCACCGTCCTCGGCCCCTGCCTGACCGGCTCCTCCGTCGCCTGGGCCTTCCAAGGGCTTGGTGTGGATGCTGCTTCCAGGAAGCCCTCCAGAAACCCGGCAGCAGGGTGGCCGCAGCAGTCTCCAGCAGCCGTCCCTAAGTCGCGTGAGTGCGGGGGACGTGCCCCCGCTGTGCCGCGGGGGCCCAGCCTGGTGTCTTCCCTGAGGCCCTGCGGCTGCCGGCTGGGCTGCCGCTCCCCGCAAGGGGAGAGCCGCGGAGGTGGGGACCGCCTCCTGATGGGGACGTACACGCAGCTCTCCACGTCGGATTCCGGGGCTCTCTGTCCTGCCCGAAGGCCCAGCTGGCCTGCGGGTCCTTAGAGTGGCAAAAACCTCCGAAAACTGAGACTGAGGGTCCGGTGGGTGTCTGCACTTTTGTGCTGGGCACCCCAGGGAGGCCCGGGGGCTGGCTGGACAACGTGGTCTGCTGGGCGGGGGGGGGGGGGGGGGGGTTGGAGGAGCAACTGATGCCCTTTGCACTTTGGGTAGCAAGAGTCTGAGGTGTCTCTGAGCCCTGTGCCCTGTGGGGGCGGGGCGGGGGGGAGGAGGAGGAGGAGGAGGAGGAGGTGGGAAGGGCCGGGGCCTGCAGTCCTGTTCCCGGGGTGGCACGGCAAGTGGCTTCTTCCACAGGCTGCTTGGCCTGGGCTCCCTGCACCTGGGCCTTTGGAGGACCGGCCCTGTGCTTGCCAACACTTCCTGCAGGGACCCAGAGCTGGGAGGTGGCATCTCTCAGCCCTATGTCGGGCAGAGCCCCAGCGGGCCATGCCCACAACCTCTCTCAGCACCGGTCCCCCTCCTTTGGGACCAGGATTCTCTTGCGGTGACTCTTTAAGGTCTGGCCCCTGGATGGAGGGGCACCAGGAGTAGAGGAGCAGGAAGGGGAAGGGGGTGGCCATGCGAGGGGACACTTTGAGGCCAAGTCCCAGCTTCAGCCTGATCCTCCTGGGAACCCCGCTCTGAGACAAGGAGCCGGGCTTCGCATTCCCACAGCAGCCAGTCGTGGGCTGAGGACACCTGGGGCGTTGGGAACTCCCTGGCTTCTCCTGGGTTTAACGTCTAGAGCTGCTTGTGAATCGCGCCGCCACACACACCCGAGCGCAGGTGTCTTCCGCACAGACTGCGGGCCTCGCTCTTCTGAATGCCGCTAGCTCGCCACCCACCCACGGGTGAACCTGGTCAGGGTGCTTTCTCTCAGGGGCAGACTCTTTTCCGGGCGGGCTACCGGTGTCTCTGTTTGCTCGTTTCTTTCTTCCATTTCGGGAAAGTCTTCCTTGCTGGGTGTGGAAATCTCCTATGCCTTCCCTCGCCTATTCTGTCAGCTTTCAAATTCTCTTTCAGTTGCCACCCTCACAGATGGATTAGGAAACTCTTTCCGGTGCACTCATTAGTGAAATGACCTCCAGGAAGCTGGAATCCAATATCTAATGGCCGATTTTTAGCGAGTCCACACGCCAGGGTGGTCGGGGTCCAATGCAGCCCCGGCCAGGCCCAGGCCCCTTGGACTGGGCCACAGGAGGACACGGAGGAGGGTCCCGGCCCCCACGAAGCGGTGCCGGCAGTTCTCCACGGGCTTGGGCGTTTTCCAGAGGTAGGAGATGGAGGGGACTGATTTCTTCAGCACCCCCCAAACCACGCCACCCCACCCCACCCATGGGACACATCCCCAGAGAGAGACGCCCCATACACTGGCTGTGCCCCAGCCCTGGCCCGGGGGAATAGGCGGCAGCCCACCCACAGGGCGAGGGGGGGGGCACAGCTGAAAGGGGTTGTGGGGGAGGGCGGCCCCTGGCTGGGGTCAAAGGGCGAGCGTCCCGCGCGTGCGCAGTCAGCGGCAGCGACGCGCTGGGGGTGGGCAGCGGGTAGGTGAAGGAGGCCGGGCGAGGAGACGAGGGGGGCTGGGAGGGCTCCACCTTGGCGAGTCCAGCCGTGGAGGCGCATCTTGTGTGAGTGTGAGTGAGTGTGAGTGTGTGTGTGTGTGTATAGAGAGACAGCCCCCCACCCCGCCCCGCCCCGCCCCGCCCCGCCCATCACCCCCGTCCCTGGGAGCCAGCGGGACCCGGCCGGCGAACTCAACCGGCCCGGCCCGGCCCGGCGCGGGGCCTGGGGCGGGAGGCGGCGGCGGGGAAGCCCAGAGAGGCTCGGCTTCTCGAGCGGGGCAGGGGCGCCCTCCGCCGCCGTCTAGGGCCACACCACCCTGAACGCCCCCGATCTCGTCTGTTCTCGGAAGCTAAGCAGGGTCGGGCCTGGTTAGTACTTGGATGGGAGACCGCCTGGGAATACCGGGTGCCACAGGCTGCTGCTTTTTTTTTTTTTTTGCCTCTTGTTCTGTCCCCTTTCTGGGAGCGCGGCGGCGGCCCGGGGTGGGGGTCACCCCCACCCTCAGCGCCCGCGCGGTGCCTGGCGCCCCAGCCCGCACCGTGGGGCCTCCTCTTGTCCCAAGCCGCGACACCGCCGCCACGCGGCAGCATGCGTGGCATCTGGACTGTCAGGTCTCAGACCAAAGGTCTGCTCTGTGGGAACCGACACGCTGGAGGAAACCTTGAGAGTCTGAGAGGGGAGGGAGTTCCAGAAGAAGGCCAGGATGTCATTTTGAGGGAGTATGTGACCAGAACTCGTCCCGTTGCTTTTGGGGTTCTATGGGCTACACGCAGGAATCTTTGGTGGTGGCACCTGATGTTGGGGGATCCGGAGTCACACCCAGACCTGCTCCACAGGCCTCCTTTTACTTTTCTCTTCGGATTCATTATTTTTAAAAAGTGTCTCTTACCTCTAGGATTGCATTTTCTTTTCTCTCTCTTTTCAAGCAGATGATGGGAGTACAAGTATTCAGGTGACATGTGTTGCCCGTGCCGCCCTCCCCCCTGTGTTCTTTTTTTTTTATTTTTTGAGACAGAGTCTCGTTTTGCTGCCCAGGCTAGAGTGAGTGCCATGGCGTCAGCCTAGCTCACAGCAACCTCAATCTCCGGGCTCAAGCAATCCTGCTGCCTCAGCCTCCCGAGTAGTTGGGACTACAGGCATGCACCACCACGCCCGGCTGTGTTTTTCTATATATATTAGTTGGCCAATTAATTTCTTTCTATTTTTAGTAGAGACGGGGTCTCGCTCTTGCTCAGGCTGGTTTCGAACTCCTGACCTGGAGCAATCCGCCCGCCTCGGCCTCCCAGAGAGCTAGGATTACAGGCGTGAGCCACCGCGCCCGGCCCCCCCTGTGTTCTTATTCATATACCTCTCATGTTGTTCCAGCGTATTGTGGGGGTACCAATGTTAAGGTCGGGTGCCTTGCCCTCTCCAAGCCTCCCCCCTCGGGTCAGAGCTTCAAGTGCGCCCATCCCCCAGTCGGTGCGCACCCACCCCATGCCTAATGGATGTGTATGCCCCTCCCCTCCCCCCACCCGCCCGACACCCACCCGATGAAGGTGATTCCTCTCCGTCCACTTAGGCGTCCATCCGTTCGTACCAATTTGCTGGTGAGCGCGCTCACGTGGTGCTCGTGTGTCCATTCTTGGGATACTTGGTTTACTGGAACGGGTTCCAGCTCTGGCCAGGAGAACACGAGAGGCGCCCTCTCACCGCTGCTCCTCACAGCCGAATGGCACTCCGTGGTGTCCACGCGCCACATTTTATTGATGCACTCCTGGATGGATGGGCACTCGGGTCGCTTCCACGTCTTTGGGATTGTGAATTGTGCCCTAACTGTAACCCTAACCCTTACCCAGCCCGTCTCCTCTGCCCCTGCCTGACGCACTCCTCCCCGGCCAGGCCCGTCACTGTCCTGGGCCCCCGCCTGACCGGCTCCTCCCCGCCCGGCCGGTCACCGTCCTCTGCCCCTGCCTGACACGCTCCTTCCCGCCCGGCCTCTCACCGTCCTCGGCCCCTGCCTGACCGGCTCCTCCGTCGCCTGGGCCTTCCAAGGGCTTGGTGTGGATGCTGCTTCCAGGAAGCCCTCCAGAAACCCGGCAGCAGGGTGGCCGCAGCAGTCTCCAGCAGCCGTCCCTAAGTCGCGTGAGTGCGGGGGACGTGCCCCCGCTGTGCCGCGGGGGCCCAGCCTGGTGTCTTCCCTGAGGCCCTGCGGCTGCCGGCTGGGCTGCCGCTCCCCGCAAGGGGAGAGCCGCGGAGGTGGGGACCGCCTCCTGATGGGGACGTACACGCAGCTCTCCACGTCGGATTCCGGGGCTCTCTGTCCTGCCCGAAGGCCCAGCTGGCCTGCGGGTCCTTAGAGTGGCAAAAACCTCCGAAAACTGAGACTGAGGGTCCGGTGGGTGTCTGCACTTTTGTGCTGGGCACCCCAGGGAGGCCCGGGGGCTGGCTGGACAACGTGGTCTGCTGGGCGGGGGGGGGGGGGTTGGAGGAGCAACTGATGCCCTTTGCACTTTGGGTAGCAAGAGTCTGAGGTGTCTCTGAGCCCTGTGCCCTGTGGGGGCGGGGCGGGGGGGAGGAGGAGGAGGAGGAGGAGGAGGTGGGAAGGGCCGGGGCCTGCAGTCCTGTTCCCGGGGTGGCACGGCAAGTGGCTTCTTCCACAGGCTGCTTGGCCTGGGCTCCCTGCACCTGGGCCTTTGGAGGACCGGCCCTGTGCTTGCCAACACTTCCTGCAGGGACCCAGAGCTGGGAGGTGGCATCTCTCAGCCCTGGGTCGGGCAGAGCCCCAGCGGGCCATGCCCACAACCTCTCTCAGCACCGGTCCCCCAGAAGGCTCCTTTGGGACCAGGATTCTCTTGCGGTGACTCTTTAAGGTCTGGCCCCTGGATGGAGGGGCACCAGGAGTAGAGGAGCAGGAAGGGGAAGGGGGTGGCCATGCGAGGGGACACTTTGAGGCCAAGTCCCAGCTTCAGCCTGATCCTCCTGGGAACCCCGCTCTGAGACAAGGAGCCGGGCTTCGCATTCCCACAGCAGCCAGTCGTGGGCTGAGGACACCTGGGGCGTTGGGAACTCCCTGGCTTCTCCTGGGTTTAACGTCTAGAGCTGCTTGTGAATCGCGCCGCCACACACACCCGAGCGCAGGTGTCTTCCGCACAGACTGCGGGCCTCGCTCTTCTGAATGCCGCTAGCTCGCCACCCACCCACGGGTGAACCTGGTCAGGGTGCTTTCTCTCAGGGGCAGACTCTTTTCCGGGCGGGCTACCGGTGTCTCTGTTTGCTCGTTTCTTTCTTCCATTTCGGGAAAGTCTTCCTTGCTGGGTGTGGAAATCTCCTATGCCTTCCCTCGCCTATTCTGTCAGCTTTCAAATTCTCTTTCAGTTGCCACCCTCACAGATGGATTAGGAAACTCTTTCCGGTGCACTCATTAGTGAAATGACCTCCAGGAAGCTGGAATCCAATATCTAATGGCCGATTTTTAGCGAGTCCACACGCCAGGGTGGTCGGGGTCCAATGCAGCCCCGGCCAGGCCCAGGCCCCTTGGACTGGGCCACAGGAGGACACGGAGGAGGGTCCCGGCCCCCACGAAGCGGTGCCGGCAGTTCTCCACGGGCTTGGGCGTTTTCCAGAGGTAGGAGATGGAGGGGACTGATTTCTTCAGCACCCCCCAAACCACGCCACCCCACCCCACCCATGGGACACATCCCCAGAGAGAGACGCCCCATACACTGGCTGTGCCCCAGCCCTGGCCCGGGGGAATAGGCGGCAGCCCACCCACAGGGCGAGGGGGGGGGCACAGCTGAAAGGGGTTGTGGGGGAGGGCGGCCCCTGGCTGGGGTCAAAGGGCGAGCGTCCCGCGCGTGCGCAGTCAGCGGCAGCGACGCGCTGGGGGTGGGCAGCGGGTAGGTGAAGGAGGCCGGGCGAGGAGACGAGGGGGGCTGGGAGGGCTCCACCTTGGCGAGTCCAGCCGTGGAGGCGCATCTTGTGTGAGTGTGAGTGAGTGTGAGTGTGTGTGTGTGTGTATAGAGAGACAGCCCCCCACCCCGCCCCGCCCCGCCCCGCCCCGCCCATCACCCCCGTCCCTGGGAGCCAGCGGGACCCGGCCGGCGAACTCAACCGGCCCGGCCCGGCCCGGCGCGGGGCCTGGGGCGGGAGGCGGCGGCGGGGAAGCCCAGAGAGGCTCGGCTTCTCGAGCGGGGCAGGGGCGCCCTCCGCCGCCGTCTAGGGCCACACCACCCTGAACGCCCCCGATCTCGTCTGGTCTCGGAAGCTAAGCAGGGTCGGGCCTGGTTAGTACTTGGATGGGAGACCGCCTGGGAATACCGGGTGCCACAGGCTGCTGCTTTTTTTTTTTTTTTTGCCTCTTGTTCTGTCCCCTTTCTGGGAGCGCGGCGGCGGCCCGGGGTGGGGGTCACCCCCACCCTCAGCGCCCGCGCGGTGCCTGGCGCCCCAGCCCGCACCGTGGGGCCTCCTCTTGTCCCAAGCCGCGACACCGCCGCCACGCGGCAGCATGCGTGGCATCTGGACTGTCAGGTCTCAGACCAAAGGTCTGCTCTGTGGGAACCGACACGCTGGAGGAAACCTTGAGAGTCTGAGAGGGGAGGGAGTTCCAGAAGAAGGCCAGGATGTCATTTTGAGGGAGTATGTGACCAGAACTCGTCCCGTTGCTTTTGGGGTTCTATGGGCTACACGCAGGAATCTTTGGTGGTGGCACCTGATGTTGGGGGATCCGGAGTCACACCCAGACCTGCTCCACAGGCCTCCTTTTACTTTTCTCTTCGGATTCATTATTTTTAAAAAGTGTCTCTTACCTCTAGGATTGCATTTTCTTTTCTCTCTCTTTTCAAGCAGATGATGGGAGTACAAGTATTCAGGTGACATGTGTTGCCCGTGCCGCCCTCCCCCCTGTGTTCTTTTTTTTTTATTTTTTGAGACAGAGTCTCGTTTTGCTGCCCAGGCTAGAGTGAGTGCCATGGCGTCAGCCTAGCTCACAGCAACCTCAATCTCCGGGCTCAAGCAATCCTGCTGCCTCAGCCTCCCGAGTAGTTGGGACTACAGGCATGCACCACCACGCCCGGCTGTGTTTTTCTATATATATTAGTTGGCCAATTAATTTCTTTCTATTTTTAGTAGAGACGGGGTCTCGCTCTTGCTCAGGCTGGTTTCGAACTCCTGACCTGGAGCAATCCGCCCGCCTCGGCCTCCCAGAGAGCTAGGATTACAGGCGTGAGCCACCGCGCCCGGCCCCCCCTGTGTTCTTATTCATATACCTCTCATGTTGTTCCAGCGTATTGTGGGGGTACCAATGTTAAGGTCGGGTGCCTTGCCCTCTCCAAGCCTCCCCCCTCGGGTCAGAGCTTCAAGTGCGCCCATCCCCCAGTCGGTGCGCACCCACCCCATGCCTAATGGATGTGTATGCCCCTCCCCTCCCCCCACCCGCCCGACACCCACCCGATGAAGGTGATTCCTCTCCGTCCACTTAGGCGTCCATCCGTTCGTACCAATTTGCTGGTGAGCGCGCTCACGTGGTGCTCGTGTGTCCATTCTTGGGATACTTGGTTTACTGGAACGGGTTCCAGCTCTGGCCAGGAGAACACGAGAGGCGCCCTCTCACCGCTGCTCCTCACAGCCGAATGGCACTCCGTGGTGTCCACGCGCCACATTTTATTGATGCACTCCTGGATGGATGGGCACTCGGGTCGCTTCCACGTCTTTGGGATTGTGAATTGTGCCCTAACTGTAACCCTAACCCTTACCCAGCCCGTCTCCTCTGCCCCTGCCTGACGCACTCCTCCCCGGCCAGGCCCGTCACTGTCCTGGGCCCCCGCCTGACCGGCTCCTCCCCGCCCGGCCGGTCACCGTCCTCTGCCCCTGCCTGACACGCTCCTTCCCGCCCGGCCTCTCACCGTCCTCGGCCCCTGCCTGACCGGCTCCTCCGTCGCCTGGGCCTTCCAAGGGCTTGGTGTGGATGCTGCTTCCAGGAAGCCCTCCAGAAACCCGGCAGCAGGGTGGCCGCAGCAGTCTCCAGCAGCCGTCCCTAAGTCGCGTGAGTGCGGGGGACGTGCCCCCGCTGTGCCGCGGGGGCCCAGCCTGGTGTCTTCCCTGAGGCCCTGCGGCTGCCGGCTGGGCTGCCGCTCCCCGCAAGGGGAGAGCCGCGGAGGTGGGGACCGCCTCCTGATGGGGACGTACACGCAGCTCTCCACGTCGGATTCCGGGGCTCTCTGTCCTGCCCGAAGGCCCAGCTGGCCTTCGGGTCCTTAGAGTGGCAAAAACCTCCGAAAACTGAGACTGAGGGTCCGGTGGGTGTCTGCACTTTTGTGCTGGGCACCCCAGGGAGGCCCGGGGGCTGGCTGGACAACGTGGTCTGCTGGGCGGGGGGGGGGGGGGTTGGAGGAGCAACTGATGCCCTTTGCACTTTGGGTAGCAAGAGTCTGAGGTGTCTCTGAGCCCTGTGCCCTGTGGGGGCGGGGCGGGGGGGAGGAGGAGGAGGAGGAGGAGGAGGTGGGAAGGGCCGGGGCCTGCAGTCCTGTTCCCGGGGTGGCACGGCAAGTGGCTTCTTCCACAGGCTGCTTGGCCTGGGCTCCCTGCACCTGGGCCTTTGGAGGACCGGCCCTGTGCTTGCCAACACTTCCTGCAGGGACCCAGAGCTGGGAGGTGGCATCTCTCAGCCCTGGGTCGGGCAGAGCCCCAGCGGGCCATGCCCACAACCTCTCTCAGCACCGGTCCCCCAGAAGGCTCCTTTGGGACCAGGATTCTCTTGCGGTGACTCTTTAAGGTCTGGCCCCTGGATGGAGGGGCACCAGGAGTAGAGGAGCAGGAAGGGGAAGGGGGTGGCCATGCGAGGGGACACTTTGAGGCCAAGTCCCAGCTTCAGCCTGATCCTCCTGGGAACCCCGCTCTGAGACAAGGAGCCGGGCTTCGCATTCCCACAGCAGCCAGTCGTGGGCTGAGGACACCTGGGGCGTTGGGAACTCCCTGGCTTCTCCTGGGTTTAACGTCTAGAGCTGCTTGTGAATCGCGCCGCCACACACACCCGAGCGCAGGTGTCTTCCGCACAGACTGCGGGCCTCGCTCTTCTGAATGCCGCTAGCTCGCCACCCACCCACGGGTGAACCTGGTCAGGGTGCTTTCTCTCAGGGGCAGACTCTTTTCCGGGCGGGCTACCGGTGTCTCTGTTTGCTCGTTTCTTTCTTCCATTTCGGGAAAGTCTTCCTTGCTGGGTGTGGAAATCTCCTATGCCTTCCCTCGCCTATTCTGTCAGCTTTCAAATTCTCTTTCAGTTGCCACCCTCACAGATGGATTAGGAAACTCTTTCCGGTGCACTCATTAGTGAAATGACCTCCAGGAAGCTGGAATCCAATATCTAATGGCCGATTTTTAGCGAGTCCACACGCCAGGGTGGTCGGGGTCCAATGCAGCCCCGGCCAGGCCCAGGCCCCTTGGACTGGGCCACAGGAGGACACGGAGGAGGGTCCCGGCCCCCACGAAGCGGTGCCGGCAGTTCTCCACGGGCTTGGGCGTTTTCCAGAGGTAGGAGATGGAGGGGACTGATTTCTTCAGCACCCCCCAAACCACGCCACCCCACCCCACCCATGGGACACATCCCCAGAGAGAGACGCCCCATACACTGGCTGTGCCCCAGCCCTGGCCCGGGGGAATAGGCGGCAGCCCACCCACAGGGCGAGGGGGGGGGGCACAGCTGAAAGGGGTTGTGGGGGAGGGCGGCCCCTGGCTGGGGTCAAAGGGCGAGCGTCCCGCGCGTGCGCAGTCAGCGGCAGCGACGCGCTGGGGGTGGGCAGCGGGTAGGTGAAGGAGGCCGGGCGAGGAGACGAGGGGGGCTGGGAGGGCTCCACCTTGGCGAGTCCAGCCGTGGAGGCGCATCTTGTGTGAGTGTGAGTGAGTGTGAGTGTGTGTGTGTGTGTATAGAGAGACAGCCCCCCACCCCGCCCCGCCCCGCCCCGCCCCGCCCATCACCCCCGTCCCTGGGAGCCAGCGGGACCCGGCCGGCGAACTCAACCGGCCCGGCCCGGCCCGGCGCGGGGCCTGGGGCGGGAGGCGGCGGCGGGGAAGCCCAGAGAGGCTCGGCTTCTCGAGCGGGGCAGGGGCGCCCTCCGCCGCCGTCTAGGGCCACACCACCCTGAACGCCCCCGATCTCGTCTGGTCTCGGAAGCTAAGCAGGGTCGGGCCTGGTTAGTACTTGGATGGGAGACCGCCTGGGAATACCGGGTGCCACAGGCTGCTGCTTTTTTTTTTTTTTTGCCTCTTGTTCTGTCCCCTTTCTGGGAGCGCGGCGGCGGCCCGGGGTGGGGGTCACCCCCACCCTCAGCGCCCGCGCGGTGCCTGGCGCCCCAGCCCGCACCGTGGGGCCTCCTCTTGTCCCAAGCCGCGACACCGCCGCCACGCGGCAGCATGCGTGGCATCTGGACTGTCAGGTCTCAGACCAAAGGTCTGCTCTGTGGGAACCGACACGCTGGAGGAAACCTTGAGAGTCTGAGAGGGGAGGGAGTTCCAGAAGAAGGCCAGGATGTCATTTTGAGGGAGTATGTGACCAGAACTCGTCCCGTTGCTTTTGGGGTTCTATGGGCTACACGCAGGAATCTTTGGTGGTGGCACCTGATGTTGGGGGATCCGGAGTCACACCCAGACCTGCTCCACAGGCCTCCTTTTACTTTTCTCTTCGGATTCATTATTTTTAAAAAGTGTCTCTTACCTCTAGGATTGCATTTTCTTTTCTCTCTCTTTTCAAGCAGATGATGGGAGTACAAGTATTCAGGTGACATGTGTTGCCCGTGCCGCCCTCCCCCCTGTGTTCTTTTTTTTTTATTTTTTGAGACAGAGTCTCGTTTTGCTGCCCAGGCTAGAGTGAGTGCCATGGCGTCAGCCTAGCTCACAGCAACCTCAATCTCCGGGCTCAAGCAATCCTGCTGCCTCAGCCTCCCGAGTAGTTGGGACTACAGGCATGCACCACCACGCCCGGCTGTGTTTTTCTATATATATTAGTTGGCCAATTAATTTCTTTCTATTTTTAGTAGAGACGGGGTCTCGCTCTTGCTCAGGCTGGTTTCGAACTCCTGACCTGGAGCAATCCGCCCGCCTCGGCCTCCCAGAGAGCTAGGATTACAGGCGTGAGCCACCGCGCCCGGCCCCCCCTGTGTTCTTATTCATATACCTCTCATGTTGTTCCAGCGTATTGTGGGGGTACCAATGTTAAGGTCGGGTGCCTTGCCCTCTCCAAGCCTCCCCCCTCGGGTCAGAGCTTCAAGTGCGCCCATCCCCCAGTCGGTGCGCACCCACCCCATGCCTAATGGATGTGTATGCCCCTCCCCTCCCCCCACCCGCCCGACACCCACCCGATGAAGGTGATTCCTCTCCGTCCACTTAGGCGTCCATCCGTTCGTACCAATTTGCTGGTGAGCGCGCTCACGTGGTGCTCGTGTGTCCATTCTTGGGATACTTGGTTTACTGGAACGGGTTCCAGCTCTGGCCAGGAGAACACGAGAGGCGCCCTCTCACCGCTGCTCCTCACAGCCGAATGGCACTCCGTGGTGTCCACGCGCCACATTTTATTGATGCACTCCTGGATGGATGGGCACTCGGGTCGCTTCCACGTCTTTGGGATTGTGAATTGTGCCCTAACTGTAACCCTAACCCTTACCCAGCCCGTCTCCTCTGCCCCTGCCTGACGCACTCCTCCCCGGCCAGGCCCGTCACTGTCCTGGGCCCCCGCCTGACCGGCTCCTCCCCGCCCGGCCGGTCACCGTCCTCTGCCCCTGCCTGACACGCTCCTTCCCGCCCGGCCTCTCACCGTCCTCGGCCCCTGCCTGACCGGCTCCTCCGTCGCCTGGGCCTTCCAAGGGCTTGGTGTGGATGCTGCTTCCAGGAAGCCCTCCAGAAACCCGGCAGCAGGGTGGCCGCAGCAGTCTCCAGCAGCCGTCCCTAAGTCGCGTGAGTGCGGGGGACGTGCCCCCGCTGTGCCGCGGGGGCCCAGCCTGGTGTCTTCCCTGAGGCCCTGCGGCTGCCGGCTGGGCTGCCGCTCCCCGCAAGGGGAGAGCCGCGGAGGTGGGGACCGCCTCCTGATGGGGACGTACACGCAGCTCTCCACGTCGGATTCCGGGGCTCTCTGTCCTGCCCGAAGGCCCAGCTGGCCTGCGGGTCCTTAGAGTGGCAAAAACCTCCGAAAACTGAGACTGAGGGTCCGGTGGGTGTCTGCACTTTTGTGCTGGGCACCCCAGGGAGGCCCGGGGGCTGGCTGGACAACGTGGTCTGCTGGGCGGGGGGGGGGGGGTTGGAGGAGCAACTGATGCCCTTTGCACTTTGGGTAGCAAGAGTCTGAGGTGTCTCTGAGCCCTGTGCCCTGTGGGGGCGGGGCGGGGGGGAGGAGGAGGAGGAGGAGGAGGAGGTGGGAAGGGCCGGGGCCTGCAGTCCTGTTCCCGGGGTGGCACGGCAAGTGGCTTCTTCCACAGGCTGCTTGGCCTGGGCTCCCTGCACCTGGGCCTTTGGAGGACCGGCCCTGTGCTTGCCAACACTTCCTGCAGGGACCCAGAGCTGGGAGGTGGCATCTCTCAGCCCTGGGTCGGGCAGAGCCCCAGCGGGCCATGCCCACAACCTCTCTCAGCACCGGTCCCCCAGAAGGCTCCTTTGGGACCAGGATTCTCTTGCGGTGACTCTTTAAGGTCTGGCCCCTGGATGGAGGGGCACCAGGAGTAGAGGAGCAGGAAGGGGAAGGGGGTGGCCATGCGAGGGGACACTTTGAGGCCAAGTCCCAGCTTCAGCCTGATCCTCCTGGGAACCCCGCTCTGAGACAAGGAGCCGGGCTTCGCATTCCCACAGCAGCCAGTCGTGGGCTGAGGACACCTGGGGCGTTGGGAACTCCCTGGCTTCTCCTGGGTTTAACGTCTAGAGCTGCTTGTGAATCGCGCCGCCACACACACCCGAGCGCAGGTGTCTTCCGCACAGACTGCGGGCCTCGCTCTTCTGAATGCCGCTAGCTCGCCACCCACCCACGGGTGAACCTGGTCAGGGTGCTTTCTCTCAGGGGCAGACTCTTTTCCGGGCGGGCTACCGGTGTCTCTGTTTGCTCGTTTCTTTCTTCCATTTCGGGAAAGTCTTCCTTGCTGGGTGTGGAAATCTCCTATGCCTTCCCTCGCCTATTCTGTCAGCTTTCAAATTCTCTTTCAGTTGCCACCCTCACAGATGGATTAGGAAACTCTTTCCGGTGCACTCATTAGTGAAATGACCTCCAGGAAGCTGGAATCCAATATCTAATGGCCGATTTTTAGCGAGTCCACACGCCAGGGTGGTCGGGGTCCAATGCAGCCCCGGCCAGGCCCAGGCCCCTTGGACTGGGCCACAGGAGGACACGGAGGAGGGTCCCGGCCCCCACGAAGCGGTGCCGGCAGTTCTCCACGGGCTTGGGCGTTTTCCAGAGGTAGGAGATGGAGGGGACTGATTTCTTCAGCACCCCCCAAACCACGCCACCCCACCCCACCCATGGGACACATCCCCAGAGAGAGACGCCCCATACACTGGCTGTGCCCCAGCCCTGGCCCGGGGGAATAGGCGGCAGCCCACCCACAGGGCGAGGGGGGGGGCACAGCTGAAAGGGGTTGTGGGGGAGGGCGGCCCCTGGCTGGGGTCAAAGGGCGAGCGTCCCGCGCGTGCGCAGTCAGCGGCAGCGACGCGCTGGGGGTGGGCAGCGGGTAGGTGAAGGAGGCCGGGCGAGGAGACGAGGGGGGCTGGGAGGGCTCCACCTTGGCGAGTCCAGCCGTGGAGGCGCATCTTGTGTGAGTGTGAGTGAGTGTGAGTGTGTGTGTGTGTGTATAGAGAGACAGCCCCCCACCCCGCCCCGCCCCGCCCCGCCCCGCCCATCACCCCCGTCCCTGGGAGCCAGCGGGACCCGGCCGGCGAACTCAACCGGCCCGGCCCGGCCCGGCGCGGGGCCTGGGGCGGGAGGCGGCGGCGGGGAAGCCCAGAGAGGCTCGGCTTCTCGAGCGGGGCAGGGGCGCCCTCCGCCGCCGTCTAGGGCCACACCACCCTGAACGCCCCCGATCTCGTCTGGTCTCGGAAGCTAAGCAGGGTCGGGCCTGGTTAGTACTTGGATGGGAGACCGCCTGGGAATACCGGGTGCCACAGGCTGCTGCTTTTTTTTTTTTTTTGCCTCTTGTTCTGTCCCCTTTCTGGGAGCGCGGCGGCGGCCCGGGGTGGGGGTCACCCCCACCCTCAGCGCCCGCGCGGTGCCTGGCGCCCCAGCCCGCACCGTGGGGCCTCCTCTTGTCCCAAGCCGCGACACCGCCGCCACGCGGCAGCATGCGTGGCATCTGGACTGTCAGGTCTCAGACCAAAGGTCTGCTCTGTGGGAACCGACACGCTGGAGGAAACCTTGAGAGTCTGAGAGGGGAGGGAGTTCCAGAAGAAGGCCAGGATGTCATTTTGAGGGAGTATGTGACCAGAACTCGTCCCGTTGCTTTTGGGGTTCTATGGGCTACACGCAGGAATCTTTGGTGGTGGCACCTGATGTTGGGGGATCCGGAGTCACACCCAGACCTGCTCCACAGGCCTCCTTTTACTTTTCTCTTCGGATTCATTATTTTTAAAAAGTGTCTCTTACCTCTAGGATTGCATTTTCTTTTCTCTCTCTTTTCAAGCAGATGATGGGAGTACAAGTATTCAGGTGACATGTGTTGCCCGTGCCGCCCTCCCCCCTGTGTTCTTTTTTTTTTATTTTTTGAGACAGAGTCTCGTTTTGCTGCCCAGGCTAGAGTGAGTGCCATGGCGTCAGCCTAGCTCACAGCAACCTCAATCTCCGGGCTCAAGCAATCCTGCTGCCTCAGCCTCCCGAGTAGTTGGGACTACAGGCATGCACCACCACGCCCGGCTGTGTTTTTCTATATATATTAGTTGGCCAATTAATTTCTTTCTATTTTTAGTAGAGACGGGGTCTCGCTCTTGCTCAGGCTGGTTTCGAACTCCTGACCTGGAGCAATCCGCCCGCCTCGGCCTCCCAGAGAGCTAGGATTACAGGCGTGAGCCACCGCGCCCGGCCCCCCCTGTGTTCTTATTCATATACCTCTCATGTTGTTCCAGCGTATTGTGGGGGTACCAATGTTAAGGTCGGGTGCCTTGCCCTCTCCAAGCCTCCCCCCTCGGGTCAGAGCTTCAAGTGCGCCCATCCCCCAGTCGGTGCGCACCCACCCCATGCCTAATGGATGTGTATGCCCCTCCCCTCCCCCCACCCGCCCGACACCCACCCGATGAAGGTGATTCCTCTCCGTCCACTTAGGCGTCCATCCGTTCGTACCAATTTGCTGGTGAGCGCGCTCACGTGGTGCTCGTGTGTCCATTCTTGGGATACTTGGTTTACTGGAACGGGTTCCAGCTCTGGCCAGGAGAACACGAGAGGCGCCCTCTCACCGCTGCTCCTCACAGCCGAATGGCACTCCGTGGTGTCCACGCGCCACATTTTATTGATGCACTCCTGGATGGATGGGCACTCGGGTCGCTTCCACGTCTTTGGGATTGTGAATTGTGCCCTAACTGTAACCCTAACCCTTACCCAGCCCGTCTCCTCTGCCCCTGCCTGACGCACTCCTCCCCGGCCAGGCCCGTCACTGTCCTGGGCCCCCGCCTGACCGGCTCCTCCCCGCCCGGCCGGTCACCGTCCTCTGCCCCTGCCTGACACGCTCCTTCCCGCCCGGCCTCTCACCGTCCTCGGCCCCTGCCTGACCGGCTCCTCCGTCGCCTGGGCCTTCCAAGGGCTTGGTGTGGATGCTGCTTCCAGGAAGCCCTCCAGAAACCCGGCAGCAGGGTGGCCGCAGCAGTCTCCAGCAGCCGTCCCTAAGTCGCGTGAGTGCGGGGGACGTGCCCCCGCTGTGCCGCGGGGGCCCAGCCTGGTGTCTTCCCTGAGGCCCTGCGGCTGCCGGCTGGGCTGCCGCTCCCCGCAAGGGGAGAGCCGCGGAGGTGGGGACCGCCTCCTGATGGGGACGTACACGCAGCTCTCCACGTCGGATTCCGGGGCTCTCTGTCCTGCCCGAAGGCCCAGCTGGCCTGCGGGTCCTTAGAGTGGCAAAAACCTCCGAAAACTGAGACTGAGGGTCCGGTGGGTGTCTGCACTTTTGTGCTGGGCACCCCAGGGAGGCCCGGGGGCTGGCTGGACAACGTGGTCTGCTGGGCGGGGGGGGGGGGGGTTGGAGGAGCAACTGATGCCCTTTGCACTTTGGGTAGCAAGAGTCTGAGGTGTCTCTGAGCCCTGTGCCCTGTGGGGGCGGGGCGGGGGGGAGGAGGAGGAGGAGGAGGAGGAGGTGGGAAGGGCCGGGGCCTGCAGTCCTGTTCCCGGGGTGGCACGGCAAGTGGCTTCTTCCACAGGCTGCTTGGCCTGGGCTCCCTGCACCTGGGCCTTTGGAGGACCGGCCCTGTGCTTGCCAACACTTCCTGCAGGGACCCAGAGCTGGGAGGTGGCATCTCTCAGCCCTGGGTCGGGCAGAGCCCCAGCGGGCCATGCCCACAACCTCTCTCAGCACCGGTCCCCCAGAAGGCTCCTTTGGGACCAGGATTCTCTTGCGGTGACTCTTTAAGGTCTGGCCCCTGGATGGAGGGGCACCAGGAGTAGAGGAGCAGGAAGGGGAAGGGGGTGGCCATGCGAGGGGACACTTTGAGGCCAAGTCCCAGCTTCAGCCTGATCCTCCTGGGAACCCCGCTCTGAGACAAGGAGCCGGGCTTCGCATTCCCACAGCAGCCAGTCGTGGGCTGAGGACACCTGGGGCGTTGGGAACTCCCTGGCTTCTCCTGGGTTTAACGTCTAGAGCTGCTTGTGAATCGCGCCGCCACACACACCCGAGCGCAGGTGTCTTCCGCACAGACTGCGGGCCTCGCTCTTCTGAATGCCGCTAGCTCGCCACCCACCCACGGGTGAACCTGGTCAGGGTGCTTTCTCTCAGGGGCAGACTCTTTTCCGGGCGGGCTACCGGTGTCTCTGTTTGCTCGTTTCTTTCTTCCATTTCGGGAAAGTCTTCCTTGCTGGGTGTGGAAATCTCCTATGCCTTCCCTCGCCTATTCTGTCAGCTTTCAAATTCTCTTTCAGTTGCCACCCTCACAGATGGATTAGGAAACTCTTTCCGGTGCACTCATTAGTGAAATGACCTCCAGGAAGCTGGAATCCAATATCTAATGGCCGATTTTTAGCGAGTCCACACGCCAGGGTGGTCGGGGTCCAATGCAGCCCCGGCCAGGCCCAGGCCCCTTGGACTGGGCCACAGGAGGACACGGAGGAGGGTCCCGGCCCCCACGAAGCGGTGCCGGCAGTTCTCCACGGGCTTGGGCGTTTTCCAGAGGTAGGAGATGGAGGGGACTGATTTCTTCAGCACCCCCCAAACCACGCCACCCCACCCCACCCATGGGACACATCCCCAGAGAGAGACGCCCCATACACTGGCTGTGCCCCAGCCCTGGCCCGGGGGAATAGGCGGCAGCCCACCCACAGGGCGAGGGGGGGGGCACAGCTGAAAGGGGTTGTGGGGGAGGGCGGCCCCTGGCTGGGGTCAAAGGGCGAGCGTCCCGCGCGTGCGCAGTCAGCGGCAGCGACGCGCTGGGGGTGGGCAGCGGGTAGGTGAAGGAGGCCGGGCGAGGAGACGAGGGGGGCTGGGAGGGCTCCACCTTGGCGAGTCCAGCCGTGGAGGCGCATCTTGTGTGAGTGTGAGTGAGTGTGAGTGTGTGTGTGTGTGTATAGAGAGACAGCCCCCCACCCCGCCCCGCCCCGCCCCGCCCCGCCCATCACCCCCGTCCCTGGGAGCCAGCGGGACCCGGCCGGCGAACTCAACCGGCCCGGCCCGGCCCGGCGCGGGGCCTGGGGCGGGAGGTGGCGGCGGGGAAGCCCAGAGAGGCTCGGCTTCTCGAGCGGGGCAGGGGCGCCCTCCGCCGCCGTCTAGGGCCACACCACCCTGAACGCCCCCGATCTCGTCTGGTCTCGGAAGCTAAGCAGGGTCGGGCCTGGTTAGTACTTGGATGGGAGACCGCCTGGGAATACCGGGTGCCACAGGCTGCTGCTTTTTTTTTTTTTTTGCCTCTTGTTCTGTCCCCTTTCTGGGAGCGCGGCGGCGGCCCGGGGTGGGGGTCACCCCCACCCTCAGCGCCCGCGCGGTGCCTGGCGCCCCAGCCCGCACCGTGGGGCCTCCTCTTGTCCCAAGCCGCGACACCGCCGCCACGCGGCAGCATGCGTGGCATCTGGACTGTCAGGTCTCAGACCAAAGGTCTGCTCTGTGGGAACCGACACGCTGGAGGAAACCTTGAGAGTCTGAGAGGGGAGGGAGTTCCAGAAGAAGGCCAGGATGTCATTTTGAGGGAGTATGTGACCAGAACTCGTCCCGTTGCTTTTGGGGTTCTATGGGCTACACGCAGGAATCTTTGGTGGTGGCACCTGATGTTGGGGGATCCGGAGTCACACCCAGACCTGCTCCACAGGCCTCCTTTTACTTTTCTCTTCGGATTCATTATTTTTAAAAAGTGTCTCTTACCTCTAGGATTGCATTTTCTTTTCTCTCTCTTTTCAAGCAGATGATGGGAGTACAAGTATTCAGGTGACATGTGTTGCCCGTGCCGCCCTCCCCCCTGTGTTCTTTTTTTTTTATTTTTTGAGACAGAGTCTCGTTTTGCTGCCCAGGCTAGAGTGAGTGCCATGGCGTCAGCCTAGCTCACAGCAACCTCAATCTCCGGGCTCAAGCAATCCTGCTGCCTCAGCCTCCCGAGTAGTTGGGACTACAGGCATGCACCACCACGCCCGGCTGTGTTTTTCTATATATATTAGTTGGCCAATTAATTTCTTTCTATTTTTAGTAGAGACGGGGTCTCGCTCTTGCTCAGGCTGGTTTCGAACTCCTGACCTGGAGCAATCCGCCCGCCTCGGCCTCCCAGAGAGCTAGGATTACAGGCGTGAGCCACCGCGCCCGGCCCCCCCTGTGTTCTTATTCATATACCTCTCATGTTGTTCCAGCGTATTGTGGGGGTACCAATGTTAAGGTCGGGTGCCTTGCCCTCTCCAAGCCTCCCCCCTCGGGTCAGAGCTTCAAGTGCGCCCATCCCCCAGTCGGTGCGCACCCACCCCATGCCTAATGGATGTGTATGCCCCTCCCCTCCCCCCACCCGCCCGACACCCACCCGATGAAGGTGATTCCTCTCCGTCCACTTAGGCGTCCATCCGTTCGTACCAATTTGCTGGTGAGCGCGCTCACGTGGTGCTCGTGTGTCCATTCTTGGGATACTTGGTTTACTGGAACGGGTTCCAGCTCTGGCCAGGAGAACACGAGAGGCGCCCTCTCACCGCTGCTCCTCACAGCCGAATGGCACTCCGTGGTGTCCACGCGCCACATTTTATTGATGCACTCCTGGATGGATGGGCACTCGGGTCGCTTCCACGTCTTTGGGATTGTGAATTGTGCCCTAACTGTAACCCTAACCCTTACCCAGCCCGTCTCCTCTGCCCCTGCCTGACGCACTCCTCCCCGGCCAGGCCCGTCACTGTCCTGGGCCCCCGCCTGACCGGCTCCTCCCCGCCCGGCCGGTCACCGTCCTCTGCCCCTGCCTGACACGCTCCTTCCCGCCCGGCCTCTCACCGTCCTCGGCCCCTGCCTGACCGGCTCCTCCGTCGCCTGGGCCTTCCAAGGGCTTGGTGTGGATGCTGCTTCCAGGAAGCCCTCCAGAAACCCGGCAGCAGGGTGGCCGCAGCAGTCTCCAGCAGCCGTCCCTAAGTCGCGTGAGTGCGGGGGACGTGCCCCCGCTGTGCCGCGGGGGCCCAGCCTGGTGTCTTCCCTGAGGCCCTGCGGCTGCCGGCTGGGCTGCCGCTCCCCGCAAGGGGAGAGCCGCGGAGGTGGGGACCGCCTCCTGATGGGGACGTACACGCAGCTCTCCACGTCGGATTCCGGGGCTCTCTGTCCTGCCCGAAGGCCCAGCTGGCCTGCGGGTCCTTAGAGTGGCAAAAACCTCCGAAAACTGAGACTGAGGGTCCGGTGGGTGTCTGCACTTTTGTGCTGGGCACCCCAGGGAGGCCCGGGGGCTGGCTGGACAACGTGGTCTGCTGGGCGGGGGGGGGGGGGGGTTGGAGGAGCAACTGATGCCCTTTGCACTTTGGGTAGCAAGAGTCTGAGGTGTCTCTGAGCCCTGTGCCCTGTGGGGGCGGGGCGGGGGGGAGGAGGAGGAGGTGGGAAGGGCCGGGGCCTGCAGTCCTGTTCCCGGGGTGGCACGGCAAGTGGCTTCTTCCACAGGCTGCTTGGCCTGGGCTCCCTGCACCTGGGCCTTTGGAGGACCGGCCCTGTGCTTGCCAACACTTCCTGCAGGGACCCAGAGCTGGGAGGTGGCATCTCTCAGCCCTGGGTCGGGCAGAGCCCCAGCGGGCCATGCCCACAACCTCTCTCAGCACCGGTCCCCCAGAAGGCTCCTTTGGGACCAGGATTCTCTTGCGGTGACTCTTTAAGGTCTGGCCCCTGGATGGAGGGGCACCAGGAGTAGAGGAGCAGGAAGGGGAAGGGGGTGGCCATGCGAGGGGACACTTTGAGGCCAAGTCCCAGCTTCAGCCTGATCCTCCTGGGAACCCCGCTCTGAGACAAGGAGCCGGGCTTCGCATTCCCACAGCAGCCAGTCGTGGGCTGAGGACACCTGGGGCGTTGGGAACTCCCTGGCTTCTCCTGGGTTTAACGTCTAGAGCTGCTTGTGAATCGCGCCGCCACACACACCCGAGCGCAGGTGTCTTCCGCACAGACTGCGGGCCTCGCTCTTCTGAATGCCGCTAGCTCGCCACCCACCCACGGGTGAACCTGGTCAGGGTGCTTTCTCTCAGGGGCAGACTCTTTTCCGGGCGGGCTACCGGTGTCTCTGTTTGCTCGTTTCTTTCTTCCATTTCGGGAAAGTCTTCCTTGCTGGGTGTGGAAATCTCCTATGCCTTCCCTCGCCTATTCTGTCAGCTTTCAAATTCTCTTTCAGTTGCCACCCTCACAGATGGATTAGGAAACTCTTTCCGGTGCACTCATTAGTGAAATGACCTCCAGGAAGCTGGAATCCAATATCTAATGGCCGATTTTTAGCGAGTCCACACGCCAGGGTGGTCGGGGTCCAATGCAGCCCCGGCCAGGCCCAGGCCCCTTGGACTGGGCCACAGGAGGACACGGAGGAGGGTCCCGGCCCCCACGAAGCGGTGCCGGCAGTTCTCCACGGGCTTGGGCGTTTTCCAGAGGTAGGAGATGGAGGGGACTGATTTCTTCAGCACCCCCCAAACCACGCCACCCCACCCCACCCATGGGACACATCCCCAGAGAGAGACGCCCCATACACTGGCTGTGCCCCAGCCCTGGCCCGGGGGAATAGGCGGCAGCCCACCCACAGGGCGAGGGGGGGGGCACAGCTGAAAGGGGTTGTGGGGGAGGGCGGCCCCTGGCTGGGGTCAAAGGGCGAGCGTCCCGCGCGTGCGCAGTCAGCGGCAGCGACGCGCTGGGGGTGGGCAGCGGGTAGGTGAAGGAGGCCGGGCGAGGAGACGAGGGGGGCTGGGAGGGCTCCACCTTGGCGAGTCCAGCCGTGGAGGCGCATCTTGTGTGAGTGTGAGTGAGTGTGAGTGTGTGTGTGTGTGTATAGAGAGACAGCCCCCCACCCCGCCCCGCCCCGCCCCGCCCCGCCCATCACCCCCGTCCCTGGGAGCCAGCGGGACCCGGCCGGCGAACTCAACCGGCCCGGCCCGGCCCGGCGCGGGGCCTGGGGCGGGAGGCGGCGGCGGGGAAGCCCAGAGAGGCTCGGCTTCTCGAGCGGGGCAGGGGCGCCCTCCGCCGCCGTCTAGGGCCACATCACCCTGAACGCCCCCGATCTCGTCTGGTCTCGGAAGCTAAGCAGGGTCGGGCCTGGTTAGTACTTGGATGGGAGACCGCCTGGGAATACCGGGTGCCACAGGCTGCTGCTTTTTTTTTTTTTTGCCTCTTGTTCTGTCCCCTTTCTGGGAGCGCGGCGGCGGCCCGGGGTGGGGGTCACCCCCACCCTCAGCGCCCGCGCGGTGCCTGGCGCCCCAGCCCGCACCGTGGGGCCTCCTCTTGTCCCAAGCCGCGACACCGCCGCCACGCGGCAGCATGCGTGGCATCTGGACTGTCAGGTCTCAGACCAAAGGTCTGCTCTGTGGGAACCGACACGCTGGAGGAAACCTTGAGAGTCTGAGAGGGGAGGGAGTTCCAGAAGAAGGCCAGGATGTCATTTTGAGGGAGTATGTGACCAGAACTCGTCCCGTTGCTTTTGGGGTTCTATGGGCTACACGCAGGAATCTTTGGTGGTGGCACCTGATGTTGGGGGATCCGGAGTCACACCCAGACCTGCTCCACAGGCCTCCTTTTACTTTTCTCTTCGGATTCATTATTTTTAAAAAGTGTCTCTTACCTCTAGGATTGCATTTTCTTTTCTCTCTCTTTTCAAGCAGATGATGGGAGTACAAGTATTCAGGTGACATGTGTTGCCCGTGCCGCCCTCCCCCCTGTGTTCTTTTTTTTTTATTTTTTGAGACAGAGTCTCGTTTTGCTGCCCAGGCTAGAGTGAGTGCCATGGCGTCAGCCTAGCTCACAGCAACCTCAATCTCCGGGCTCAAGCAATCCTGCTGCCTCAGCCTCCCGAGTAGTTGGGACTACAGGCATGCACCACCACGCCCGGCTGTGTTTTTCTATATATATTAGTTGGCCAATTAATTTCTTTCTATTTTTAGTAGAGACGGGGTCTCGCTCTTGCTCAGGCTGGTTTCGAACTCCTGACCTGGAGCAATCCGCCCGCCTCGGCCTCCCAGAGAGCTAGGATTACAGGCGTGAGCCACCGCGCCCGGCCCCCCCTGTGTTCTTATTCATATACCTCTCATGTTGTTCCAGCGTATTGTGGGGGTACCAATGTTAAGGTCGGGTGCCTTGCCCTCTCCAAGCCTCCCCCCTCGGGTCAGAGCTTCAAGTGCGCCCATCCCCCAGTCGGTGCGCACCCACCCCATGCCTAATGGATGTGTATGCCCCTCCCCTCCCCCCACCCGCCCGACACCCACCCGATGAAGGTGATTCCTCTCCGTCCACTTAGGCGTCCATCCGTTCGTACCAATTTGCTGGTGAGCGCGCTCACGTGGTGCTCGTGTGTCCATTCTTGGGATACTTGGTTTACTGGAACGGGTTCCAGCTCTGGCCAGGAGAACACGAGAGGCGCCCTCTCACCGCTGCTCCTCACAGCCGAATGGCACTCCGTGGTGTCCACGCGCCACATTTTATTGATGCACTCCTGGATGGATGGGCACTCGGGTCGCTTCCACGTCTTTGGGATTGTGAATTGTGCCCTAACTGTAACCCTAACCCTTACCCAGCCCGTCTCCTCTGCCCCTGCCTGACGCACTCCTCCCCGGCCAGGCCCGTCACTGTCCTGGGCCCCCGCCTGACCGGCTCCTCCCCGCCCGGCCGGTCACCGTCCTCTGCCCCTGCCTGACACGCTCCTTCCCGCCCGGCCTCTCACCGTCCTCGGCCCCTGCCTGACCGGCTCCTCCGTCGCCTGGGCCTTCCAAGGGCTTGGTGTGGATGCTGCTTCCAGGAAGCCCTCCAGAAACCCGGCAGCAGGGTGGCCGCAGCAGTCTCCAGCAGCCGTCCCTAAGTCGCGTGAGTGCGGGGGACGTGCCCCCGCTGTGCCGCGGGGGCCCAGCCTGGTGTCTTCCCTGAGGCCCTGCGGCTGCCGGCTGGGCTGCCGCTCCCCGCAAGGGGAGAGCCGCGGAGGTGGGGACCGCCTCCTGATGGGGACGTACACGCAGCTCTCCACGTCGGATTCCGGGGCTCTCTGTCCTGCCCGAAGGCCCAGCTGGCCTGCGGGTCCTTAGAGTGGCAAAAACCTCCGAAAACTGAGACTGAGGGTCCGGTGGGTGTCTGCACTTTTGTGCTGGGCACCCCAGGGAGGCCCGGGGGCTGGCTGGACAACGTGGTCTGCTGGGCGGGGGGGGGGGGGGGTTGGAGGAGCAACTGATGCCCTTTGCACTTTGGGTAGCAAGAGTCTGAGGTGTCTCTGAGCCCTGTGCCCTGTGGGGGCGGGGCGGGGGGGAGGAGGAGGAGGTGGGAAGGGCCGGGGCCTGCAGTCCTGTTCCCGGGGTGGCACGGCAAGTGGCTTCTTCCACAGGCTGCTTGGCCTGGGCTCCCTGCACCTGGGCCTTTGGAGGACCGGCCCTGTGCTTGCCAACACTTCCTGCAGGGACCCAGAGCTGGGAGGTGGCATCTCTCAGCCCTGGGTCGGGCAGAGCCCCAGCGGGCCATGCCCACAACCTCTCTCAGCACCGGTCCCCCAGAAGGCTCCTTTGGGACCAGGATTCTCTTGCGGTGACTCTTTAAGGTCTGGCCCCTGGATGGAGGGGCACCAGGAGTAGAGGAGCAGGAAGGGGAAGGGGGTGGCCATGCGAGGGGACACTTTGAGGCCAAGTCCCAGCTTCAGCCTGATCCTCCTGGGAACCCCGCTCTGAGACAAGGAGCCGGGCTTCGCATTCCCACAGCAGCCAGTCGTGGGCTGAGGACACCTGGGGCGTTGGGAACTCCCTGGCTTCTCCTGGGTTTAACGTCTAGAGCTGCTTGTGAATCGCGCCGCCACACACACCCGAGCGCAGGTGTCTTCCGCACAGACTGCGGGCCTCGCTCTTCTGAATGCCGCTAGCTCGCCACCCACCCACGGGTGAACCTGGTCAGGGTGCTTTCTCTCAGGGGCAGACTCTTTTCCGGGCGGGCTACCGGTGTCTCTGTTTGCTCGTTTCTTTCTTCCATTTCGGGAAAGTCTTCCTTGCTGGGTGTGGAAATCTCCTATGCCTTCCCTCGCCTATTCTGTCAGCTTTCAAATTCTCTTTCAGTTGCCACCCTCACAGATGGATTAGGAAACTCTTTCCGGTGCACTCATTAGTGAAATGACCTCCAGGAAGCTGGAATCCAATATCTAATGGCCGATTTTTAGCGAGTCCACACGCCAGGGTGGTCGGGGTCCAATGCAGCCCCGGCCAGGCCCAGGCCCCTTGGACTGGGCCACAGGAGGACACGGAGGAGGGTCCCGGCCCCCACGAAGCGGTGCCGGCAGTTCTCCACGGGCTTGGGCGTTTTCCAGAGGTAGGAGATGGAGGGGACTGATTTCTTCAGCACCCCCCAAACCACGCCACCCCACCCCACCCATGGGACACATCCCCAGAGAGAGACGCCCCATACACTGGCTGTGCCCCAGCCCTGGCCCGGGGGAATAGGCGGCAGCCCACCCACAGGGCGAGGGGGGGGGCACAGCTGAAAGGGGTTGTGGGGGAGGGCGGCCCCTGGCTGGGGTCAAAGGGCGAGCGTCCCGCGCGTGCGCAGTCAGCGGCAGCGACGCGCTGGGGGTGGGCAGCGGGTAGGTGAAGGAGGCCGGGCGAGGAGACGAGGGGGGCTGGGAGGGCTCCACCTTGGCGAGTCCAGCCGTGGAGGCGCATCTTGTGTGAGTGTGAGTGAGTGTGAGTGTGTGTGTGTGTGTATAGAGAGACAGCCCCCCACCCCGCCCCGCCCCGCCCCGCCCCGCCCATCACCCCCGTCCCTGGGAGCCAGCGGGACCCGGCCGGCGAACTCAACCGGCCCGGCCCGGCCCGGCGCGGGGCCTGGGGCGGGAGGCGGCGGCGGGGAAGCCCAGAGAGGCTCGGCTTCTCGAGCGGGGCAGGGGCGCCCTCCGCCGCCGTCTAGGGCCACATCACCCTGAACGCCCCCGATCTCGTCTGGTCTCGGAAGCTAAGCAGGGTCGGGCCTGGTTAGTACTTGGATGGGAGACCGCCTGGGAATACCGGGTGCCACAGGCTGCTGCTTTTTTTTTTTTTTGCCTCTTGTTCTGTCCCCTTTCTGGGAGCGCGGCGGCGGCCCGGGGTGGGGGTCACCCCCACCCTCAGCGCCCGCGCGGTGCCTGGCGCCCCAGCCCGCACCGTGGGGCCTCCTCTTGTCCCAAGCCGCGACACCGCCGCCACGCGGCAGCATGCGTGGCATCTGGACTGTCAGGTCTCAGACCAAAGGTCTGCTCTGTGGGAACCGACACGCTGGAGGAAACCTTGAGAGTCTGAGAGGGGAGGGAGTTCCAGAAGAAGGCCAGGATGTCATTTTGAGGGAGTATGTGACCAGAACTCGTCCCGTTGCTTTTGGGGTTCTATGGGCTACACGCAGGAATCTTTGGTGGTGGCACCTGATGTTGGGGGATCCGGAGTCACACCCAGACCTGCTCCACAGGCCTCCTTTTACTTTTCTCTTCGGATTCATTATTTTTAAAAAGTGTCTCTTACCTCTAGGATTGCATTTTCTTTTCTCTCTCTTTTCAAGCAGATGATGGGAGTACAAGTATTCAGGTGACATGTGTTGCCCGTGCCGCCCTCCCCCCTGTGTTCTTTTTTTTTTATTTTTTGAGACAGAGTCTCGTTTTGCTGCCCAGGCTAGAGTGAGTGCCATGGCGTCAGCCTAGCTCACAGCAACCTCAATCTCCGGGCTCAAGCAATCCTGCTGCCTCAGCCTCCCGAGTAGTTGGGACTACAGGCATGCACCACCACGCCCGGCTGTGTTTTTCTATATATATTAGTTGGCCAATTAATTTCTTTCTATTTTTAGTAGAGACGGGGTCTCGCTCTTGCTCAGGCTGGTTTCGAACTCCTGACCTGGAGCAATCCGCCCGCCTCGGCCTCCCAGAGAGCTAGGATTACAGGCGTGAGCCACCGCGCCCGGCCCCCCCTGTGTTCTTATTCATATACCTCTCATGTTGTTCCAGCGTATTGTGGGGGTACCAATGTTAAGGTCGGGTGCCTTGCCCTCTCCAAGCCTCCCCCCTCGGGTCAGAGCTTCAAGTGCGCCCATCCCCCAGTCGGTGCGCACCCACCCCATGCCTAATGGATGTGTATGCCCCTCCCCTCCCCCCACCCGCCCGACACCCACCCGATGAAGGTGATTCCTCTCCGTCCACTTAGGCGTCCATCCGTTCGTACCAATTTGCTGGTGAGCGCGCTCACGTGGTGCTCGTGTGTCCATTCTTGGGATACTTGGTTTACTGGAACGGGTTCCAGCTCTGGCCAGGAGAACACGAGAGGCGCCCTCTCACCGCTGCTCCTCACAGCCGAATGGCACTCCGTGGTGTCCACGCGCCACATTTTATTGATGCACTCCTGGATGGATGGGCACTCGGGTCGCTTCCACGTCTTTGGGATTGTGAATTGTGCCCTAACTGTAACCCTAACCCTTACCCAGCCCGTCTCCTCTGCCCCTGCCTGACGCACTCCTCCCCGGCCAGGCCCGTCACTGTCCTGGGCCCCCGCCTGACCGGCTCCTCCCCACCCGGCCGGTCACCGTCCTCTGCCCCTGCCTGACACGCTCCTTCCCGCCCGGCCTCTCACCGTCCTCGGCCCCTGCCTGACCGGCTCCTCCGTCGCCTGGGCCTTCCAAGGGCTTGGTGTGGATGCTGCTTCCAGGAAGCCCTCCAGAAACCCGGCAGCAGGGTGGCCGCAGCAGTCTCCAGCAGCCGTCCCTAAGTCGCGTGAGTGCGGGGGACGTGCCCCCGCTGTGCCGCGGGGGCCCAGCCTGGTGTCTTCCCTGAGGCCCTGCGGCTGCCGGCTGGGCTGCCGCTCCCCGCAAGGGGAGAGCCGCGGAGGTGGGGACCGCCTCCTGATGGGGACGTACACGCAGCTCTCCACGTCGGATTCCGGGGCTCTCTGTCCTGCCCGAAGGCCCAGCTGGCCTGCGGGTCCTTAGAGTGGCAAAAACCTCCGAAAACTGAGACTGAGGGTCCGGTGGGTGTCTGCACTTTTGTGCTGGGCACCCCAGGGAGGCCCGGGGGCTGGCTGGACAACGTGGTCTGCTGGGCGGGGGGGGGGGGGGTTGGAGGAGCAACTGATGCCCTTTGCACTTTGGGTAGCAAGAGTCTGAGGTGTCTCTGAGCCCTGTGCCCTGTGGGGGCGGGGCGGGGGGGAGGAGGAGGAGGAGGAGGAGGAGGTGGGAAGGGCCGGGGCCTGCAGTCCTGTTCCCGGGGTGGCACGGCAAGTGGCTTCTTCCACAGGCTGCTTGGCCTGGGCTCCCTGCACCTGGGCCTTTGGAGGACCGGCCCTGTGCTTGCCAACACTTCCTGCAGGGACCCAGAGCTGGGAGGTGGCATCTCTCAGCCCTGGGTCGGGCAGAGCCCCAGCGGGCCATGCCCACAACCTCTCTCAGCACCGGTCCCCCAGAAGGCTCCTTTGGGACCAGGATTCTCTTGCGGTGACTCTTTAAGGTCTGGCCCCTGGATGGAGGGGCACCAGGAGTAGAGGAGCAGGAAGGGGAAGGGGGTGGCCATGCGAGGGGACACTTTGAGGCCAAGTCCCAGCTTCAGCCTGATCCTCCTGGGAACCCCGCTCTGAGACAAGGAGCCGGGCTTCGCATTCCCACAGCAGCCAGTCGTGGGCTGAGGACACCTGGGGCGTTGGGAACTCCCTGGCTTCTCCTGGGTTTAACGTCTAGAGCTGCTTGTGAATCGCGCCGCCACACACACCCGAGCGCAGGTGTCTTCCGCACAGACTGCGGGCCTCGCTCTTCTGAATGCCGCTAGCTCGCCACCCACCCACGGGTGAACCTGGTCAGGGTGCTTTCTCTCAGGGGCAGACTCTTTTCCGGGCGGGCTACCGGTGTCTCTGTTTGCTCGTTTCTTTCTTCCATTTCGGGAAAGTCTTCCTTGCTGGGTGTGGAAATCTCCTATGCCTTCCCTCGCCTATTCTGTCAGCTTTCAAATTCTCTTTCAGTTGCCACCCTCACAGATGGATTAGGAAACTCTTTCCGGTGCACTCATTAGTGAAATGACCTCCAGGAAGCTGGAATCCAATATCTAATGGCCGATTTTTAGCGAGTCCACACGCCAGGGTGGTCGGGGTCCAATGCAGCCCCGGCCAGGCCCAGGCCCCTTGGACTGGGCCACAGGAGGACACGGAGGAGGGTCCCGGCCCCCACGAAGCGGTGCCGGCAGTTCTCCACGGGCTTGGGCGTTTTCCAGAGGTAGGAGATGGAGGGGACTGATTTCTTCAGCACCCCCCAAACCACGCCACCCCACCCCACCCATGGGACACATCCCCAGAGAGAGACGCCCCATACACTGGCTGTGCCCCAGCCCTGGCCCGGGGGAATAGGCGGCAGCCCACCCACAGGGCGAGGGGGGGGGCACAGCTGAAAGGGGTTGTGGGGGAGGGCGGCCCCTGGCTGGGGTCAAAGGGCGAGCGTCCCGCGCGTGCGCAGTCAGCGGCAGCGACGCGCTGGGGGTGGGCAGCGGGTAGGTGAAGGAGGCCGGGCGAGGAGACGAGGGGGGCTGGGAGGGCTCCACCTTGGCGAGTCCAGCCGTGGAGGCGCATCTTGTGTGAGTGTGAGTGAGTGTGAGTGTGTGTGTGTGTGTATAGAGAGACAGCCCCCCACCCCGCCCCGCCCCGCCCCGCCCCGCCCATCACCCCCGTCCCTGGGAGCCAGCGGGACCCGGCCGGCGAACTCAACCGGCCCGGCCCGGCCCGGCGCGGGGCCTGGGGCGGGAGGCGGCGGCGGGGAAGCCCAGAGAGGCTCGGCTTCTCGAGCGGGGCAGGGGCGCCCTCCGCCGCCGTCTAGGGCCACATCACCCTGAACGCCCCCGATCTCGTCTGGTCTCGGAAGCTAAGCAGGGTCGGGCCTGGTTAGTACTTGGATGGGAGACCGCCTGGGAATACCGGGTGCCACAGGCTGCTGCTTTTTTTTTTTTTTGCCTCTTGTTCTGTCCCCTTTCTGGGAGCGCGGCGGCGGCCCGGGGTGGGGGTCACCCCCACCCTCAGCGCCCGCGCGGTGCCTGGCGCCCCAGCCCGCACCGTGGGGCCTCCTCTTGTCCCAAGCCGCGACACCGCCGCCACGCGGCAGCATGCGTGGCATCTGGACTGTCAGGTCTCAGACCAAAGGTCTGCTCTGTGGGAACCGACACGCTGGAGGAAACCTTGAGAGTCTGAGAGGGGAGGGAGTTCCAGAAGAAGGCCAGGATGTCATTTTGAGGGAGTATGTGACCAGAACTCGTCCCGTTGCTTTTGGGGTTCTATGGGCTACACGCAGGAATCTTTGGTGGTGGCACCTGATGTTGGGGGATCCGGAGTCACACCCAGACCTGCTCCACAGGCCTCCTTTTACTTTTCTCTTCGGATTCATTATTTTTAAAAAGTGTCTCTTACCTCTAGGATTGCATTTTCTTTTCTCTCTCTTTTCAAGCAGATGATGGGAGTACAAGTATTCAGGTGACATGTGTTGCCCGTGCCGCCCTCCCCCCTGTGTTCTTTTTTTTTTATTTTTTGAGACAGAGTCTCGTTTTGCTGCCCAGGCTAGAGTGAGTGCCATGGCGTCAGCCTAGCTCACAGCAACCTCAATCTCCGGGCTCAAGCAATCCTGCTGCCTCAGCCTCCCGAGTAGTTGGGACTACAGGCATGCACCACCACGCCCGGCTGTGTTTTTCTATATATATTAGTTGGCCAATTAATTTCTTTCTATTTTTAGTAGAGACGGGGTCTCGCTCTTGCTCAGGCTGGTTTCGAACTCCTGACCTGGAGCAATCCGCCCGCCTCGGCCTCCCAGAGAGCTAGGATTACAGGCGTGAGCCACCGCGCCCGGCCCCCCCTGTGTTCTTATTCATATACCTCTCATGTTGTTCCAGCGTATTGTGGGGGTACCAATGTTAAGGTCGGGTGCCTTGCCCTCTCCAAGCCTCCCCCCTCGGGTCAGAGCTTCAAGTGCGCCCATCCCCCAGTCGGTGCGCACCCACCCCATGCCTAATGGATGTGTATGCCCCTCCCCTCCCCCCACCCGCCCGACACCCACCCGATGAAGGTGATTCCTCTCCGTCCACTTAGGCGTCCATCCGTTCGTACCAATTTGCTGGTGAGCGCGCTCACGTGGTGCTCGTGTGTCCATTCTTGGGATACTTGGTTTACTGGAACGGGTTCCAGCTCTGGCCAGGAGAACACGAGAGGCGCCCTCTCACCGCTGCTCCTCACAGCCGAATGGCACTCCGTGGTGTCCACGCGCCACATTTTATTGATGCACTCCTGGATGGATGGGCACTCGGGTCGCTTCCACGTCTTTGGGATTGTGAATTGTGCCCTAACTGTAACCCTAACCCTTACCCAGCCCGTCTCCTCTGCCCCTGCCTGACGCACTCCTCCCCGGCCAGGCCCGTCACTGTCCTGGGCCCCCGCCTGACCGGCTCCTCCCCACCCGGCCGGTCACCGTCCTCTGCCCCTGCCTGACACGCTCCTTCCCGCCCGGCCTCTCACCGTCCTCGGCCCCTGCCTGACCGGCTCCTCCGTCGCCTGGGCCTTCCAAGGGCTTGGTGTGGATGCTGCTTCCAGGAAGCCCTCCAGAAACCCGGCAGCAGGGTGGCCGCAGCAGTCTCCAGCAGCCGTCCCTAAGTCGCGTGAGTGCGGGGGACGTGCCCCCGCTGTGCCGCGGGGGCCCAGCCTGGTGTCTTCCCTGAGGCCCTGCGGCTGCCGGCTGGGCTGCCGCTCCCCGCAAGGGGAGAGCCGCGGAGGTGGGGACCGCCTCCTGATGGGGACGTACACGCAGCTCTCCACGTCGGATTCCGGGGCTCTCTGTCCTGCCCGAAGGCCCAGCTGGCCTGCGGGTCCTTAGAGTGGCAAAAACCTCCGAAAACTGAGACTGAGGGTCCGGTGGGTGTCTGCACTTTTGTGCTGGGCACCCCAGGGAGGCCCGGGGGCTGGCTGGACAACGTGGTCTGCTGGGCGGGGGGGGGGGTTGGAGGAGCAACTGATGCCCTTTGCACTTTGGGTAGCAAGAGTCTGAGGTGTCTCTGAGCCCTGTGCCCTGTGGGGGCGGGGCGGGGGGGAGGAGGAGGAGGAGGAGGAGGAGGTGGGAAGGGCCGGGGCCTGCAGTCCTGTTCCCGGGGTGGCACGGCAAGTGGCTTCTTCCACAGGCTGCTTGGCCTGGGCTCCCTGCACCTGGGCCTTTGGAGGACCGGCCCTGTGCTTGCCAACACTTCCTGCAGGGACCCAGAGCTGGGAGGTGGCATCTCTCAGCCCTGGGTCGGGCAGAGCCCCAGCGGGCCATGCCCACAACCTCTCTCAGCACCGGTCCCCCAGAAGGCTCCTTTGGGACCAGGATTCTCTTGCGGTGACTCTTTAAGGTCTGGCCCCTGGATGGAGGGGCACCAGGAGTAGAGGAGCAGGAAGGGGAAGGGGGTGGCCATGCGAGGGGACACTTTGAGGCCAAGTCCCAGCTTCAGCCTGATCCTCCTGGGAACCCCGCTCTGAGACAAGGAGCCGGGCTTCGCATTCCCACAGCAGCCAGTCGTGGGCTGAGGACACCTGGGGCGTTGGGAACTCCCTGGCTTCTCCTGGGTTTAACGTCTAGAGCTGCTTGTGAATCGCGCCGCCACACACACCCGAGCGCAGGTGTCTTCCGCACAGACTGCGGGCCTCGCTCTTCTGAATGCCGCTAGCTCGCCACCCACCCACGGGTGAACCTGGTCAGGGTGCTTTCTCTCAGGGGCAGACTCTTTTCCGGGCGGGCTACCGGTGTCTCTGTTTGCTCGTTTCTTTCTTCCATTTCGGGAAAGTCTTCCTTGCTGGGTGTGGAAATCTCCTATGCCTTCCCTCGCCTATTCTGTCAGCTTTCAAATTCTCTTTCAGTTGCCACCCTCACAGATGGATTAGGAAACTCTTTCCGGTGCACTCATTAGTGAAATGACCTCCAGGAAGCTGGAATCCAATATCTAATGGCCGATTTTTAGCGAGTCCACACGCCAGGGTGGTCGGGGTCCAATGCAGCCCCGGCCAGGCCCAGGCCCCTTGGACTGGGCCACAGGAGGACACGGAGGAGGGTCCCGGCCCCCACGAAGCGGTGCCGGCAGTTCTCCACGGGCTTGGGCGTTTTCCAGAGGTAGGAGATGGAGGGGACTGATTTCTTCAGCACCCCCCAAACCACGCCACCCCACCCCACCCATGGGACACATCCCCAGAGAGAGACGCCCCATACACTGGCTGTGCCCCAGCCCTGGCCCGGGGGAATAGGCGGCAGCCCACCCACAGGGCGAGGGGGGGGGCACAGCTGAAAGGGGTTGTGGGGGAGGGCGGCCCCTGGCTGGGGTCAAAGGGCGAGCGTCCCGCGCGTGCGCAGTCAGCGGCAGCGACGCGCTGGGGGTGGGCAGCGGGTAGGTGAAGGAGGCCGGGCGAGGAGACGAGGGGGGCTGGGAGGGCTCCACCTTGGCGAGTCCAGCCGTGGAGGCGCATCTTGTGTGAGTGTGAGTGAGTGTGAGTGTGTGTGTGTGTGTATAGAGAGACAGCCCCCCACCCCGCCCCGCCCCGCCCCGCCCCGCCCATCACCCCCGTCCCTGGGAGCCAGCGGGACCCGGCCGGCGAACTCAACCGGCCCGGCCCGGCCCGGCGCGGGGCCTGGGGCGGGAGGCGGCGGCGGGGAAGCCCAGAGAGGCTCGGCTTCTCGAGCGGGGCAGGGGCGCCCTCCGCCGCCGTCTAGGGCCACACCACCCTGAACGCCCCCGATCTCGTCTGGTCTCGGAAGCTAAGCAGGGTCGGGCCTGGTTAGTACTTGGATGGGAGACCGCCTGGGAATACCGGGTGCCACAGGCTGCTGCTTTTTTTTTTTTTTTGCCTCTTGTTCTGTCCCCTTTCTGGGAGCGCGGCGGCGGCCCGGGGTGGGGGTCACCCCCACCCTCAGCGCCCGCGCGGTGCCTGGCGCCCCAGCCCGCACCGTGGGGCCTCCTCTTGTCCCAAGCCGCGACACCGCCGCCACGCGGCAGCATGCGTGGCATCTGGACTGTCAGGTCTCAGACCAAAGGTCTGCTCTGTGGGAACCGACACGCTGGAGGAAACCTTGAGAGTCTGAGAGGGGAGGGAGTTCCAGAAGAAGGCCAGGATGTCATTTTGAGGGAGTATGTGACCAGAACTCGTCCCGTTGCTTTTGGGGTTCTATGGGCTACACGCAGGAATCTTTGGTGGTGGCACCTGATGTTGGGGGATCCGGAGTCACACCCAGACCTGCTCCACAGGCCTCCTTTTACTTTTCTCTTCGGATTCATTATTTTTAAAAAGTGTCTCTTACCTCTAGGATTGCATTTTCTTTTCTCTCTCTTTTCAAGCAGATGATGGGAGTACAAGTATTCAGGTGACATGTGTTGCCCGTGCCGCCCTCCCCCCTGTGTTCTTTTTTTTTTATTTTTTGAGACAGAGTCTCGTTTTGCTGCCCAGGCTAGAGTGAGTGCCATGGCGTCAGCCTAGCTCACAGCAACCTCAATCTCCGGGCTCAAGCAATCCTGCTGCCTCAGCCTCCCGAGTAGTTGGGACTACAGGCATGCACCACCACGCCCGGCTGTGTTTTTCTATATATATTAGTTGGCCAATTAATTTCTTTCTATTTTTAGTAGAGACGGGGTCTCGCTCTTGCTCAGGCTGGTTTCGAACTCCTGACCTGGAGCAATCCGCCCGCCTCGGCCTCCCAGAGAGCTAGGATTACAGGCGTGAGCCACCGCGCCCGGCCCCCCCTGTGTTCTTATTCATATACCTCTCATGTTGTTCCAGCGTATTGTGGGGGTACCAATGTTAAGGTCGGGTGCCTTGCCCTCTCCAAGCCTCCCCCCTCGGGTCAGAGCTTCAAGTGCGCCCATCCCCCAGTCGGTGCGCACCCACCCCATGCCTAATGGATGTGTATGCCCCTCCCCTCCCCCCACCCGCCCGACACCCACCCGATGAAGGTGATTCCTCTCCGTCCACTTAGGCGTCCATCCGTTCGTACCAATTTGCTGGTGAGCGCGCTCACGTGGTGCTCGTGTGTCCATTCTTGGGATACTTGGTTTACTGGAACGGGTTCCAGCTCTGGCCAGGAGAACACGAGAGGCGCCCTCTCACCGCTGCTCCTCACAGCCGAATGGCACTCCGTGGTGTCCACGCGCCACATTTTATTGATGCACTCCTGGATGGATGGGCACTCGGGTCGCTTCCACGTCTTTGGGATTGTGAATTGTGCCCTAACTGTAACCCTAACCCTTACCCAGCCCGTCTCCTCTGCCCCTGCCTGACGCACTCCTCCCCGGCCAGGCCCGTCACTGTCCTGGGCCCCCGCCTGACCGGCTCCTCCCCGCCCGGCCGGTCACCGTCCTCTGCCCCTGCCTGACACGCTCCTTCCCGCCCGGCCTCTCACCGTCCTCGGCCCCTGCCTGACCGGCTCCTCCGTCGCCTGGGCCTTCCAAGGGCTTGGTGTGGATGCTGCTTCCAGGAAGCCCTCCAGAAACCCGGCAGCAGGGTGGCCGCAGCAGTCTCCAGCAGCCGTCCCTAAGTCGCGTGAGTGCGGGGGACGTGCCCCCGCTGTGCCGCGGGGGCCCAGCCTGGTGTCTTCCCTGAGGCCCTGCGGCTGCCGGCTGGGCTGCCGCTCCCCGCAAGGGGAGAGCCGCGGAGGTGGGGACCGCCTCCTGATGGGGACGTACACGCAGCTCTCCACGTCGGATTCCGGGGCTCTCTGTCCTGCCCGAAGGCCCAGCTGGCCTGCGGGTCCTTAGAGTGGCAAAAACCTCCGAAAACTGAGACTGAGGGTCCGGTGGGTGTCTGCACTTTTGTGCTGGGCACCCCAGGGAGGCCCGGGGGCTGGCTGGACAACGTGGTCTGCTGGGCGGGGGGGGGGGGGTTGGAGGAGCAACTGATGCCCTTTGCACTTTGGGTAGCAAGAGTCTGAGGTGTCTCTGAGCCCTGTGCCCTGTGGGGGCGGGGCGGGGGGGAGGAGGAGGAGGAGGAGGAGGAGGTGGGAAGGGCCGGGGCCTGCAGTCCTGTTCCCGGGGTGGCACGGCAAGTGGCTTCTTCCACAGGCTGCTTGGCCTGGGCTCCCTGCACCTGGGCCTTTGGAGGACCGGCCCTGTGCTTGCCAACACTTCCTGCAGGGACCCAGAGCTGGGAGGTGGCATCTCTCAGCCCTGGGTCGGGCAGAGCCCCAGCGGGCCATGCCCACAACCTCTCTCAGCACCGGTCCCCCAGAAGGCTCCTTTGGGACCAGGATTCTCTTGCGGTGACTCTTTAAGGTCTGGCCCCTGGATGGAGGGGCACCAGGAGTAGAGGAGCAGGAAGGGGAAGGGGGTGGCCATGCGAGGGGACACTTTGAGGCCAAGTCCCAGCTTCAGCCTGATCCTCCTGGGAACCCCGCTCTGAGACAAGGAGCCGGGCTTCGCATTCCCACAGCAGCCAGTCGTGGGCTGAGGACACCTGGGGCGTTGGGAACTCCCTGGCTTCTCCTGGGTTTAACGTCTAGAGCTGCTTGTGAATCGCGCCGCCACACACACCCGAGCGCAGGTGTCTTCCGCACAGACTGCGGGCCTCGCTCTTCTGAATGCCGCTAGCTCGCCACCCACCCACGGGTGAACCTGGTCAGGGTGCTTTCTCTCAGGGGCAGACTCTTTTCCGGGCGGGCTACCGGTGTCTCTGTTTGCTCGTTTCTTTCTTCCATTTCGGGAAAGTCTTCCTTGCTGGGTGTGGAAATCTCCTATGCCTTCCCTCGCCTATTCTGTCAGCTTTCAAATTCTCTTTCAGTTGCCACCCTCACAGATGGATTAGGAAACTCTTTCCGGTGCACTCATTAGTGAAATGACCTCCAGGAAGCTGGAATCCAATATCTAATGGCCGATTTTTAGCGAGTCCACACGCCAGGGTGGTCGGGGTCCAATGCAGCCCCGGCCAGGCCCAGGCCCCTTGGACTGGGCCACAGGAGGACACGGAGGAGGGTCCCGGCCCCCACGAAGCGGTGCCGGCAGTTCTCCACGGGCTTGGGCGTTTTCCAGAGGTAGGAGATGGAGGGGACTGATTTCTTCAGCACCCCCCAAACCACGCCACCCCACCCCACCCATGGGACACATCCCCAGAGAGAGACGCCCCATACACTGGCTGTGCCCCAGCCCTGGCCCGGGGGAATAGGCGGCAGCCCACCCACAGGGCGAGGGGGGGGGCACAGCTGAAAGGGGTTGTGGGGGAGGGCGGCCCCTGGCTGGGGTCAAAGGGCGAGCGTCCCGCGCGTGCGCAGTCAGCGGCAGCGACGCGCTGGGGGTGGGCAGCGGGTAGGTGAAGGAGGCCGGGCGAGGAGACGAGGGGGGCTGGGAGGGCTCCACCTTGGCGAGTCCAGCCGTGGAGGCGCATCTTGTGTGAGTGTGAGTGAGTGTGAGTGTGTGTGTGTGTGTATAGAGAGACAGCCCCCCACCCCGCCCCGCCCCGCCCCGCCCCGCCCATCACCCCCGTCCCTGGGAGCCAGCGGGACCCGGCCGGCGAACTCAACCGGCCCGGCCCGGCCCGGCGCGGGGCCTGGGGCGGGAGGCGGCGGCGGGGAAGCCCAGAGAGGCTCGGCTTCTCGAGCGGGGCAGGGGCGCCCTCCGCCGCCGTCTAGGGCCACACCACCCTGAACGCCCCCGATCTCGTCTGGTCTCGGAAGCTAAGCAGGGTCGGGCCTGGTTAGTACTTGGATGGGAGACCGCCTGGGAATACCGGGTGCCACAGGCTGCTGCTTTTTTTTTTTTTTGCCTCTTGTTCTGTCCCCTTTCTGGGAGCGCGGCGGCGGCCCGGGGTGGGGGTCACCCCCACCCTCAGCGCCCGCGCGGTGCCTGGCGCCCCAGCCCGCACCGTGGGGCCTCCTCTTGTCCCAAGCCGCGACACCGCCGCCACGCGGCAGCATGCGTGGCATCTGGACTGTCAGGTCTCAGACCAAAGGTCTGCTCTGTGGGAACCGACACGCTGGAGGAAACCTTGAGAGTCTGAGAGGGGAGGGAGTTCCAGAAGAAGGCCAGGATGTCATTTTGAGGGAGTATGTGACCAGAACTCGTCCCGTTGCTTTTGGGGTTCTATGGGCTACACGCAGGAATCTTTGGTGGTGGCACCTGATGTTGGGGGATCCGGAGTCACACCCAGACCTGCTCCACAGGCCTCCTTTTACTTTTCTCTTCGGATTCATTATTTTTAAAAAGTGTCTCTTACCTCTAGGATTGCATTTTCTTTTCTCTCTCTTTTCAAGCAGATGATGGGAGTACAAGTATTCAGGTGACATGTGTTGCCCGTGCCGCCCTCCCCCCTGTGTTCTTTTTTTTTTATTTTTTGAGACAGAGTCTCGTTTTGCTGCCCAGGCTAGAGTGAGTGCCATGGCGTCAGCCTAGCTCACAGCAACCTCAATCTCCGGGCTCAAGCAATCCTGCTGCCTCAGCCTCCCGAGTAGTTGGGACTACAGGCATGCACCACCACGCCCGGCTGTGTTTTTCTATATATATTAGTTGGCCAATTAATTTCTTTCTATTTTTAGTAGAGACGGGGTCTCGCTCTTGCTCAGGCTGGTTTCGAACTCCTGACCTGGAGCAATCCGCCCGCCTCGGCCTCCCAGAGAGCTAGGATTACAGGCGTGAGCCACCGCGCCCGGCCCCCCCTGTGTTCTTATTCATATACCTCTCATGTTGTTCCAGCGTATTGTGGGGGTACCAATGTTAAGGTCGGGTGCCTTGCCCTCTCCAAGCCTCCCCCCTCGGGTCAGAGCTTCAAGTGCGCCCATCCCCCAGTCGGTGCGCACCCACCCCATGCCTAATGGATGTGTATGCCCCTCCCCTCCCCCCACCCGCCCGACACCCACCCGATGAAGGTGATTCCTCTCCGTCCACTTAGGCGTCCATCCGTTCGTACCAATTTGCTGGTGAGCGCGCTCACGTGGTGCTCGTGTGTCCATTCTTGGGATACTTGGTTTACTGGAACGGGTTCCAGCTCTGGCCAGGAGAACACGAGAGGCGCCCTCTCACCGCTGCTCCTCACAGCCGAATGGCACTCCGTGGTGTCCACGCGCCACATTTTATTGATGCACTCCTGGATGGATGGGCACTCGGGTCGCTTCCACGTCTTTGGGATTGTGAATTGTGCCCTAACTGTAACCCTAACCCTTACCCAGCCCGTCTCCTCTGCCCCTGCCTGACGCACTCCTCCCCGGCCAGGCCCGTCACTGTCCTGGGCCCCCGCCTGACCGGCTCCTCCCCGCCCGGCCGGTCACCGTCCTCTGCCCCTGCCTGACACGCTCCTTCCCGCCCGGCCTCTCACCGTCCTCGGCCCCTGCCTGACCGGCTCCTCCGTCGCCTGGGCCTTCCAAGGGCTTGGTGTGGATGCTGCTTCCAGGAAGCCCTCCAGAAACCCGGCAGCAGGGTGGCCGCAGCAGTCTCCAGCAGCCGTCCCTAAGTCGCGTGAGTGCGGGGGACGTGCCCCCGCTGTGCCGCGGGGGCCCAGCCTGGTGTCTTCCCTGAGGCCCTGCGGCTGCCGGCTGGGCTGCCGCTCCCCGCAAGGGGAGAGCCGCGGAGGTGGGGACCGCCTCCTGATGGGGACGTACACGCAGCTCTCCACGTCGGATTCCGGGGCTCTCTGTCCTGCCCGAAGGCCCAGCTGGCCTGCGGGTCCTTAGAGTGGCAAAAACCTCCGAAAACTGAGACTGAGGGTCCGGTGGGTGTCTGCACTTTTGTGCTGGGCACCCCAGGGAGGCCCGGGGGCTGGCTGGACAACGTGGTCTGCTGGGCGGGGGGGGGGGGTTGGAGGAGCAACTGATGCCCTTTGCACTTTGGGTAGCAAGAGTCTGAGGTGTCTCTGAGCCCTGTGCCCTGTGGGGGCGGGGCGGGGGGGAGGAGGAGGAGGAGGAGGAGGAGGTGGGAAGGGCCGGGGCCTGCAGTCCTGTTCCCGGGGTGGCACGGCAAGTGGCTTCTTCCACAGGCTGCTTGGCCTGGGCTCCCTGCACCTGGGCCTTTGGAGGACCGGCCCTGTGCTTGCCAACACTTCCTGCAGGGACCCAGAGCTGGGAGGTGGCATCTCTCAGCCCTGGGTCGGGCAGAGCCCCAGCGGGCCATGCCCACAACCTCTCTCAGCACCGGTCCCCCAGAAGGCTCCTTTGGGACCAGGATTCTCTTGCGGTGACTCTTTAAGGTCTGGCCCCTGGATGGAGGGGCACCAGGCGTAGAGGAGCAGGAAGGGGAAGGGGGTGGCCATGCGAGGGGACACTTTGAGGCCGAGTCCCAGCTTCAGCCTGATCCTCCTGGGAACCCCGCTCTGAGACCAGGAGCCGGGCTTCGCATTCCCACAGCAGCCAGTCGTGGGCTGAGGACACCTGGGGCGTTGGGAACTCCCTGGCTTCTCCTTGGTTTAACGTCTAGAGCTGCTTGTGAATCGCGCCGCCACACACACCCGAGCGCAGGTGTCTTCCGCACAGACTGCGGGCCTCGCTCTTCTGAATGCCGCTAGCTCGCCACCCACCCACGGGTGAACCTGGTCAGGGTGCTTTCTCTAAGGGGCAGACTCTTTTCCGGGCGGGCTACCGGTGTCTCTGTTTGCTCGTTTCTTTCTTCCATTTCGGGAAAGTCTTCCTTGCTGGGTGTGGAAATCTCCTATGCCTTCCCTCGCCTATTCTGTCAGCTTTCAAATTCTCTTTCAGTTGCCACCCTCACAGATGGATTAGGAAACTCTTTCCGGTGCACTCATTAGTGAAATGACCTCCAGGAAGCTGGAATCCAATATCTAATGGCCGATTTTTAGCGAGTCCACACGCCAGGGTGGTCGGGGTCCAATGCAGCCCCGGCCAGGCCCAGGCCCCTTGGACTGGGCCACAGGAGGACACGGAGGAGGGTCCCGGCCCCCACGAAGCGGTGCCGGCAGTTCTCCACGGGCTTGGGCGTTTTCCAGAGGTAGGAGATGGAGGGGACTGATTTCTTCAGCGCCCCCCAAACCACGCCACCCCACCCCACCCATGGGACACATCCCCAGAGAGAGACGCCCCAGACACTGGCTGTGCCCCAGCCCTGGCCCGGGGGAATAGGCGGCAGCCCACCCACAGGGCGAGGGGGGGGGCGCAGCTGAAAGGGGTTGTGGGGGAGGGCGGCCCCTGGCTGGGGTCAAAGGGCGAGCGTCCCGCGCGTGCGCAGTCAGCGGCAGGCAGCGACGCGCTGGGGGTGGGCAGCGGGTAGGTGAAGGAGGCCGGGCGAGGAGACGAGGGGGGCTGGGAGGGCTCCACCTTGGCGAGTCCAGCCGTGGAGGCGCATCTTGTGTGAGTGTGAGTGAGTGTGAGTGTGTGTGTGTGTGTATACAGAGACAGCCCCCCGACCCGCCCCGCCCCGCCCATCACCCCCGTCCCTGGGAGCCCGCGGGACCCGGCCGGCGAACTCAACCGGCCCGGCCCGGCCCGGCGCGGGGCCTGGGGCGGGAGGCGGCGGCGGGGAAGCCCAGAGAGGCTCGGCTTCTTGAGCGGGGCAGGGGCGCCCTCCGCCGCCGTCTAGGGCCACACCACCCTGAACGCCCCCGATCTCGTCTGGTCTCGGAAGCTAAGCAGGGTCGGGCCCGGTTAGTACTTGGATGGGAGACCGCCTGGGAATACCGGGTGCCACAGGCTGCTGCTTTTTTTTTTTTTTTTTTTTGCCTCTTGTTCTGTCCCCTTTCTGGGAGCGCGGCGGCGGCCCGGGGTGGGGGTCACCCCCACCCTCAGCGCCCGCCCGCGGTGCCTGGCGCCCCAGCCCGCACCGTGGGGCCTCCTCTTGTCCCAAGCCGCGACACCGCCGCCACGCGGCAGCATGCGTGGCATCTGGACTGTCAGGTCTCAGACCAAAGGTCTGCTCTGTGGGAACCGACACGCTGGAGGAAACCTTGAGAGTCTGAGAGGGGAGGGAGTTCCAGAAGAAGGCCAGGATGTCATTTTGAGGGAGTATGTGACCAGAACTCGTCCCGTTGCTTTTGGGGTTCTATGGGCTACACGCAGGAATCTTTGGTGGTGGCACCTGATGTTGGGGGATCCGGAGTCACACCCAGACCTGCTCCACAGGCCTCCTTTTACTTTTCTCTTCGGATTCATTATTTTTAAAAAGTGTCTCTTACCTCTAGGATTGCATTTTCTTTTCTCTCTCTCTTCAAGCAGATGATGGGAGTACAAGTATTCAGGTGACATGTGTTGCCCGTGCCCCCCTCCCCCCTGTGTTCTTTTTTTTTTTTTTTTGAGACAGAGTCTCGTTTTGCTGCCCAGGCTAGAGTGAGTGCCATGGCGTCAGCCTAGCTCACAGCAACCTCAATCTCCGGGCTCAAGCAATCCTGCTGCCTCAGCCTCCCGAGTAGTTGGGACTACAGGCATGCACCACCACGCCCGGCTCTGTTTTTCTATATATATTAGTTGGCCAATTAATTTCTTTCTATTTTTAGTAGAGACGGGGTCTCGCTCTTGCTCAGGCTGGTTTCGAACTCCTGACCTGGAGCAATCCGCCCGCCTCGGCCTCCCAGAGAGCTAGGATTACAGGCGTGAGCTACCGCGCCCGGCCCCCCCTGTGTTCTTATTCATATACCTCTCATGTTGTTCCAGCGTATTGTGGGGGTACCAATGTTAAGGTCGGGTGCCTTGCCCTCTCCAAGCCTCCCCCCTCGGGTCAGAGCTTCAAGTGCGCCCATCCCCCAGTCGGTGCGCACCCACCCCATGCCTAATGGATGTGTATGCCCCTCCCCTCCCCCCACCCGCCCGACACCCACCCGATGAAGGTGACTCCTCTCTGTCCACTTAGGCGTCCATCCGTTCGTACCAATTTGCTGGTGAGCGCGCTCACGTGGTGCTCGTGTGTCCATTCTTGGGATACCTGGCTTACTGGAACGGGTTCCAGCTCTGGCCAGGAGAACACGAGAGGCGCCCTCTCACCGCTGCTCCTCACAGCCGAATGGCACTCCGTGGTGTCCACGCGCCACATTTTATTCATGCACTCCTGGATGGATGGGCACTCGGGTCGCTTCCACGTCTTTGCGATTGTGAATTGTGCCCTAACTGTCACCCTAACCCTTACCCAGCCCCCGTCTCCTCTGCCCCTGCCTGACGCACTCCTCCCCGGCCAGGCCCGTCACTGTCCTGGGCCCCCGCCTGACCGGCTCCTCCCCGCCCGGCCTGTCACCGTCCTCTGCCCCTGCCTGACATGCTCCTTCCCGCCCGCCCGGCCTCTCACCGTCCTCGGCCCCTGCCTGACCGGCTCCTCCGTCGCCTGGGCCTTCCAAGGGCTTGGTGTGGACGCTGCTTCCAGGAAGCCCTCCAGAAACCCGGCAGCAGGGTGGCCGCAGCAGTCTCCAGCAGCCGTCCCTAAGTCGCGTGAGTGCGGGGGACGTGCCCCCGCTGTGCCGCGGGGGCCCAGCCTGGTGTCTTCCCTGAGGCCCTGCGGCTGCCGGCTGGGCTGCCGCTCCCCGCAAGGGGAGAGCCGCGGAGGTGGGGACCGCCTCCTGATGGGGACGTACACGCAGCTCTCCACGTCGGATTCCGGGGCTCTCTGTCCTGCCCGAAGGCCCAGCTGGCCTGCGGGTCCTTAGAGTGGCAAAAACATCCGAAAACTGAGATTGAGGGTCCGGTGGGTGTCTGCACTTTTGTGCTGGGCACCCCAGGGAGGCCCGGGGGCTGGCTGGACAACGTGGTCTGCTGGGCGGGGGGGGGGGGTTGGAGGAGCAACTGATGCCCTTTGCACTTTGGGTAGCAAGAGTCTGAGGTGTCTCTGAGCCCTGTGCCCTGTGGGGGGGGGGCCGGGGGGGGAGGAGGAGGAGGAGGAGGAGGAGGAGGAGGAGGTGGGAAGGGCCGGGGCCTGCAGTCGTGTTCCCGGGGTGGCACGGCAAGTGGCTTCTTCCACAGGCTGCTTGGCCTGGGCTCCCTGCACCTGGGCCTTTGGAGGACCGGCCCTGTGCTTGCCAACACTTCCTGCAGGGACCCAGAGCTGGGAGGTGGCATCTCTCAGCCCTGGGTCGGGCAGAGCCCCAGCGGGCCATGCCCACAACCTCTCTCAGCACCGGTCCCCCAGAAGGCTCCTTTGGGACCAGGATTCTCTTGCGGTGACTCTTTAAGGTCTGGCCCCTGGATGGAGGGGCACCAGGCGTAGAGGAGCAGGAAGGGGAAGGGGGTGGCCATGCGAGGGGACACTTTGAGGCCGAGTCCCAGCTTCAGCCTGATCCTCCTGGGAACCCCGCTCTGAGACCAGGAGCCGGGCTTCGCATTCCCACAGCAGCCAGTCGTGGGCTGAGGACACCTGGGGCGTTGGGAACTCCCTGGCTTCTCCTTGGTTTAACGTCTAGAGCTGCTTGTGAATCGCGCCGCCACACACACCCGAGCGCAGGTGTCTTCCGCACAGACTGTGGGCCTCGCTCTTCTGAATGCCGCTAGCTCGCCACCCACCCACGGGTGAACCTGGTCAGGGTGCTTTCTCTAAGGGGCAGACTCTTTTCCGGGCGGGCTACCGGTGTCTCTGTTTGCTCGTTTCTTTCTTCCATTTCGGGAAAGTCTTCCTTGCTGGGTGTGGAAATCTCCTATGCCTTCCCTCGCCTATTCTGTCAGCTTTCAAATTCTCTTTCAGTTGCCACCCTCACAGATGGATTAGGAAACTCTTTGCGGTGCACTCATTAGTGAAATGACCTCCAGGAAGCTGGAATCCAATATCTAATGGCCGATTTTTAGCGAGTCCACACGCCAGGGTGGTCGGGGTCCAATGCAGCCCCGGCCAGGCCCAGGCCCCTTGGACTGGGCCACAGGAGGACACGGAGGAGGGTCCCGGCCCCCACGAAGCGGTGCCGGCAGTTCTCCACGGGCTTGGGCGTTTTCCAGAGGTAGGAGATGGAGGGGACTGATTTCTTCAGCGCCCCCCAAACCACGCCACCCCACCCCACCCATGGGACACATCCCCAGAGAGAGACGCCCCAGACACTGGCTGTGCCCCAGCCCTGGCCCGGGGGAATAGGCGGCAGCCCACCCACAGGGCGAGGGGGGGGCGCAGCTGAAAGGGGTTGTGGGGGAGGGCGGCCCCTGGCTGGGGTCAAAGGGCGAGCGTCCCGCGCGTGCGCAGTCAGCGGCAGGCAGCGACGCGCTGGGGGTGGGCAGCGGGTAGGTGAAGGAGGCCGGGCGAGGAGACGAGGGGGGCTGGGAGGGCTCCACCTTGGCGAGTCCAGCCGTGGAGGCGCATCTTGTGTGAGTGTGAGTGAGTGTGAGTGTGTGTGTGTGTGTATACAGAGACAGCCCCCCGCCCCGCCCCGCCCCGCCCATCACCCCCGTCCCTGGGAGCCCGCGGGACCCGGCCGGCGAACTCAACCGGCCCGGCCCGGCCCGGCGCGGGGCCTGGGGCGGGAGGCGGCGGCGGCGGGGAAGCCCAGAGAGGCTCGGCTTCTTGAGCGGGGCAGGGGCGCCCTCCGCCGCCGTCTAGGGCCACACCACCCTGAACGCCCCCGATCTCGTCTGGTCTCGGAAGCTAAGCAGGGTCGGGCCCGGTTAGTACTTGGATGGGAGACCGCCTGGGAATACCGGGTGCCACAGGCTGCTGCTTTTTTTTTTTTTTTTTTTTGCCTCTTGTTCTGTCCCCTTTCTGGGAGCGCGGCGGCGGCCCGGGGTGGGGGTCACCCCCACCCTCAGCGCCCGCCCGCGGTGCCTGGCGCCCCAGCCCGCACCGTGGGGCCTCCTCTTGTCCCAAGCCGCGACACCGCCGCCACGCGGCAGCATGCGTGGCATCTGGACTGTCAGGTCTCAGACCAAAGGTCTGCTCTGTGGGAACCGACACGCTGGAGGAAACCTTGAGAGTCTGAGAGGGGAGGGAGTTCCAGAAGAAGGCCAGGATGTCATTTTGAGGGAGTATGTGACCAGAACTCGTCCCGTTGCTTTTGGGGTTCTATGGGCTACACGCAGGAATCTTTGGTGGTGGCACCTGATGTTGGGGGATCCGGAGTCACACCCAGACCTGCTCCACAGGCCTCCTTTTACTTTTCTCTTCGGATTCATTATTTTTAAAAAGTGTCTCTTACCTCTAGGATTGCATTTTCTTTTCTCTCTCTCTTCAAGCAGATGATGGGAGTACAAGTATTCAGGTGACATGTGTTGCCCGTGCCCCCCTCCCCCCTGTGTTCTTTTTTTTTTTTTTTTGAGACAGAGTCTCGTTTTGCTGCCCAGGCTAGAGTGAGTGCCATGGCGTCAGCCTAGCTCACAGCAACCTCAATCTCCGGGCTCAAGCAATCCTGCTGCCTCAGCCTCCCGAGTAGTTGGGACTACAGGCATGCACCACCACGCCCGGCTCTGTTTTTCTATATATATTAGTTGGCCAATTAATTTCTTTCTATTTTTAGTAGAGACGGGGTCTCGCTCTTGCTCAGGCTGGTTTCGAACTCCTGACCTGGAGCAATCCGCCCGCCTCGGCCTCCCAGAGAGCTAGGATTACAGGCGTGAGCTACCGCGCCCGGCCCCCCCTGTGTTCTTATTCATATACCTCTCATGTTGTTCCAGCGTATTGTGGGGGTACCAATGTTAAGGTCGGGTGCCTTGCCCTCTCCAAGCCTCCCCCCTCGGGTCAGAGCTTCAAGTGCGCCCATCCCCCAGTCGGTGCGCACCCACCCCATGCCTAATGGATGTGTATGCCCCTCCCCTCCCCCCACCCGCCCGACACCCACCCGATGAAGGTGACTCCTCTCTGTCCACTTAGGCGTCCATCCGTTCGTACCAATTTGCTGGTGAGCGCGCTCACGTGGTGCTCGTGTGTCCATTCTTGGGATACCTGGCTTACTGGAACGGGTTCCAGCTCTGGCCAGGAGAACACGAGAGGCGCCCTCTCACCGCTGCTCCTCACAGCCGAATGGCACTCCGTGGTGTCCACGCGCCACATTTTATTCATGCACTCCTGGATGGATGGGCACTCGGGTCGCTTCCACGTCTTTGCGATTGTGAATTGTGCCCTAACTGTCACCCTAACCCTTACCCAGCCCCCGTCTCCTCTGCCCCTGCCTGACGCACTCCTCCCCGGCCAGGCCCGTCACTGTCCTGGGCCCCCGCCTGACCGGCTCCTCCCCGCCCGGCCTGTCACCGTCCTCTGCCCCTGCCTGACATGCTCCTTCCCGCCCGCCCGGCCTCTCACCGTCCTCGGCCCCTGCCTGACCGGCTCCTCCGTCGCCTGGGCCTTCCAAGGGCTTGGTGTGGACGCTGCTTCCAGGAAGCCCTCCAGAAACCCGGCAGCAGGGTGGCCGCAGCAGTCTCCAGCAGCCGTCCCTAAGTCGCGTGAGTGCGGGGGACGTGCCCCCGCTGTGCCGCGGGGGCCCAGCCTGGTGTCTTCCCTGAGGCCCTGCGGCTGCCGGCTGGGCTGCCGCTCCCCGCAAGGGGAGAGCCGCGGAGGTGGGGACCGCCTCCTGATGGGGACGTACACGCAGCTCTCCACGTCGGATTCCGGGGCTCTCTGTCCTGCCCGAAGGCCCAGCTGGCCTGCGGGTCCTTAGAGTGGCAAAAACATCCGAAAACTGAGATTGAGGGTCCGGTGGGTGTCTGCACTTTTGTGCTGGGCACCCCAGGGAGGCCCGGGGGCTGGCTGGACAACGTGGTCTGCTGGGCGGGGGGGGGGTTGGAGGAGCAACTGATGCCCTTTGCACTTTGGGTAGCAAGAGTCTGAGGTGTCTCTGAGCCCTGTGCCCTGTGGGGGGGGGCCGGGGGGGGAGGAGGAGGAGGAGGAGGAGGAGGAGGTGGGAAGGGCCGGGGCCTGCAGTCGTGTTCCCGGGGTGGCACGGCAAGTGGCTTCTTCCACAGGCTGCTTGGCCTGGGCTCCCTGCACCTGGGCCTTTGGAGGACCGGCCCTGTGCTTGCCAACACTTCCTGCAGGGACCCAGAGCTGGGAGGTGGCATCTCTCAGCCCTGGGTCGGGCAGAGCCCCAGCGGGCCATGCCCACAACCTCTCTCAGCACCGGTCCCCCAGAAGGCTCCTTTGGGACCAGGATTCTCTTGCGGTGACTCTTTAAGGTCTGGCCCCTGGATGGAGGGGCACCAGGCGTAGAGGAGCAGGAAGGGGAAGGGGGTGGCCATGCGAGGGGACACTTTGAGGCCGAGTCCCAGCTTCAGCCTGATCCTCCTGGGAACCCCGCTCTGAGACCAGGAGCCGGGCTTCGCATTCCCACAGCAGCCAGTCGTGGGCTGAGGACACCTGGGGCGTTGGGAACTCCCTGGCTTCTCCTTGGTTTAACGTCTAGAGCTGCTTGTGAATCGCGCCGCCACACACACCCGAGCGCAGGTGTCTTCCGCACAGACTGCGGGCCTCGCTCTTCTGAATGCCGCTAGCTCGCCACCCACCCACGGGTGAACCTGGTCAGGGTGCTTTCTCTAAGGGGCAGACTCTTTTCCGGGCGGGCTACCGGTGTCTCTGTTTGCTCGTTTCTTTCTTCCATTTCGGGAAAGTCTTCCTTGCTGGGTGTGGAAATCTCCTATGCCTTCCCTCGCCTATTCTGTCAGCTTTCAAATTCTCTTTCAGTTGCCACCCTCACAGATGGATTAGGAAACTCTTTGCGGTGCACTCATTAGTGAAATGACCTCCAGGAAGCTGGAATCCAATATCTAATGGCCGATTTTTAGCGAGTCCACACGCCAGGGTGGTCGGGGTCCAATGCAGCCCCGGCCAGGCCCAGGCCCCTTGGACTGGGCCACAGGAGGACACGGAGGAGGGTCCCGGCCCCCACGAAGCGGTGCCGGCAGTTCTCCACGGGCTTGGGCGTTTTCCAGAGGTAGGAGATGGAGGGGACTGATTTCTTCAGCGCCCCCCAAACCACGCCACCCCACCCCACCCATGGGACACATCCCCAGAGAGAGACGCCCCAGACACTGGCTGTGCCCCAGCCCTGGCCCGGGGGAATAGGCGGCAGCCCACCCACAGGGCGAGGGGGGGGGCGCAGCTGAAAGGGGTTGTGGGGGAGGGCGGCCCCTGGCTGGGGTCAAAGGGCGAGCGTCCCGCGCGTGCGCAGTCAGCGGCAGGCAGCGACGCGCTGGGGGTGGGCAGCGGGTAGGTGAAGGAGGCCGGGCGAGGAGACGAGGGGGGCTGGGAGGGCTCCACCTTGGCGAGTCCAGCCGTGGAGGCGCATCTTGTGTGAGTGTGAGTGAGTGTGAGTGTGTGTGTGTGTGTATACAGAGACAGCCCCCCGCCCCGCCCCGCCCCGCCCATCACCCCCGTCCCTGGGAGCCCGCGGGACCCGGCCGGCGAACTCAACCGGCCCGGCCCGGCCCGGCGCGGGGCCTGGGGCGGGAGGCGGCGGCGGGGAAGCCCAGAGAGGCTCGGCTTCTTGAGCGGGGCAGGGGCGCCCTCCGCCGCCGTCTAGGGCCACACCACCCTGAACGCCCCCGATCTCGTCTGGTCTCGGAAGCTAAGCAGGGTCGGGCCCGGTTAGTACTTGGATGGGAGACCGCCTGGGAATACCGGGTGCCACAGGCTGCTGCTTTTTTTTTTTTTTTTTTTGCCTCTTGTTCTGTCCCCTTTCTGGGAGCGCGGCGGCGGCCCGGGGTGGGGGTCACCCCCACCCTCAGCGCCCGCCCGCGGTGCCTGGCGCCCCAGCCCGCACCGTGGGGCCTCCTCTTGTCCCAAGCCGCGACACCGCCGCCACGCGGCAGCATGCGTGGCATCTGGACTGTCAGGTCTCAGACCAAAGGTCTGCTCTGTGGGAACCGACACGCTGGAGGAAACCTTGAGAGTCTGAGAGGGGAGGGAGTTCCAGAAGAAGGCCAGGATGTCATTTTGAGGGAGTATGTGACCAGAACTCGTCCCGTTGCTTTTGGGGTTCTATGGGCTACACGCAGGAATCTTTGGTGGTGGCACCTGATGTTGGGGGATCCGGAGTCACACCCAGACCTGCTCCACAGGCCTCCTTTTACTTTTCTCTTCGGATTCATTATTTTTAAAAAGTGTCTCTTACCTCTAGGATTGCATTTTCTTTTCTCTCTCTCTTCAAGCAGATGATGGGAGTACAAGTATTCAGGTGACATGTGTTGCCCGTGCCCCCCTCCCCCCTGTGTTTTTTTTTTTTTTTTTTTTGAGACAGAGTCTCGTTTTGCTGCCCAGGCTAGAGTGAGTGCCATGGCGTCAGCCTAGCTCACAGCAACCTCAATCTCCGGGCTCAAGCAATCCTGCTGCCTCAGCCTCCCGAGTAGTTGGGACTACAGGCATGCACCACCACGCCCGGCTCTGTTTTTCTATATATATTAGTTGGCCAATTAATTTCTTTCTATTTTTAGTAGAGACGGGGTCTCGCTCTTGCTCAGGCTGGTTTCGAACTCCTGACCTGGAGCAATCCGCCCGCCTCGGCCTCCCAGAGAGCTAGGATTACAGGCGTGAGCTACCGCGCCCGGCCCCCCCTGTGTTCTTATTCATATACCTCTCATGTTGTTCCAGCGTATTGTGGGGGTACCAATGTTAAGGTCGGGTGCCTTGCCCTCTCCAAGCCTCCCCCCTCGGGTCAGAGCTTCAAGTGCGCCCATCCCCCAGTCGGTGCGCACCCACCCCATGCCTAATGGATGTGTATGCCCCTCCCCTCCCCCCACCCGCCCGACACCCACCCGATGAAGGTGACTCCTCTCTGTCCACTTAGGCGTCCATCCGTTCGTACCAATTTGCTGGTGAGCGCGCTCACGTGGTGCTCGTGTGTCCATTCTTGGGATACCTGGCTTACTGGAACGGGTTCCAGCTCTGGCCAGGAGAACACGAGAGGCGCCCTCTCACCGCTGCTCCTCACAGCCGAATGGCACTCCGTGGTGTCCACGCGCCACATTTTATTCATGCACTCCTGGATGGATGGGCACTCGGGTCGCTTCCACGTCTTTGCGATTGTGAATTGTGCCCTAACTGTCACCCTAACCCTTACCCAGCCCCCGTCTCCTCTGCCCCTGCCTGACGCACTCCTCCCCGGCCAGGCCCGTCACTGTCCTGGGCCCCCGCCTGACCGGCTCCTCCCCGCCCGGCCTGTCACCGTCCTCTGCCCCTGCCTGACATGCTCCTTCCCGCCCGCCCGGCCTCTCACCGTCCTTGGCCCCTGCCTGACCGGCTCCTCCGTCGCCTGGGCCTTCCAAGGGCTTGGTGTGGACGCTGCTTCCAGGAAGCCCTCCAGAAACCCGGCAGCAGGGTGGCCGCAGCAGTCTCCAGCAGCCGTCCCTAAGTCACGTGAGTGCGGGGGACGTGCCCCCGCTGTGCCGCGGGGGCCCAGCCTGGTGTCTTCCCTGAGGCCCTGCGGCTGCCGGCTGGGCTGCCGCTCCCCGCAAGGGGAGAGCCGCGGAGGTGGGGACCGCCTCCTGATGGGGACGTACACGCAGCTCTCCACGTCGGATTCCGGGGCTCTCTGTCCTGCCCGAAGGCCCAGCTGGCCTGCGGGTCCTTAGAGTGGCAAAAACATCCGAAAACTGAGATTGAGGGTCCGGTGGGTGTCTGCACTTTTGTGCTGGGCACCCCAGGGAGGCCCGGGGGCTGGCTGGACAACGTGGTCTGCTGGGCGGGGGGGGGGTTGGAGGAGCAACTGATGCCCTTTGCACTTTGGGTAGCAAGAGTCTGAGGTGTCTCTGAGCCCTGTGCCCTGTGGGGGGGGGCCGGGGGGGGAGGAGGAGGAGGAGGAGGAGGAGGAGGTGGGAAGGGCCGGGGCCTGCAGTCGTGTTCCCGGGGTGGCACGGCAAGTGGCTTCTTCCACAGGCTGCTTGGCCTGGGCTCCCTGCACCTGGGCCTTTGGAGGACCGGCCCTGTGCTTGCCAACACTTCCTGCAGGGACCCAGAGCTGGGAGGTGGCATCTCTCAGCCCTGGGTCGGGCAGAGCCCCAGCGGGCCATGCCCACAACCTCTCTCAGCACCGGTCCCCCAGAAGGCTCCTTTGGGACCAGGATTCTCTTGCGGTGACTCTTTAAGGTCTGGCCCCTGGATGGAGGGGCACCAGGCGTAGAGGAGCAGGAAGGGGAAGGGGGTGGCCATGCGAGGGGACACTTTGAGGCCGAGTCCCAGCTTCAGCCTGATCCTCCTGGGAACCCCGCTCTGAGACCAGGAGCCGGGCTTCGCATTCCCACAGCAGCCAGTCGTGGGCTGAGGACACCTGGGGCGTTGGGAACTCCCTGGCTTCTCCTTGGTTTAACGTCTAGAGCTGCTTGTGAATCGCGCCGCCACACACACCCGAGCGCAGGTGTCTTCCGCACAGACTGCGGGCCTCGCTCTTCTGAATGCCGCTAGCTCGCCACCCACCCACGGGTGAACCTGGTCAGGGTGCTTTCTCTAAGGGGCAGACTCTTTTCCGGGCGGGCTACCGGTGTCTCTGTTTGCTCGTTTCTTTCTTCCATTTCGGGAAAGTCTTCCTTGCTGGGTGTGGAAATCTCCTATGCCTTCCCTCGCCTATTCTGTCAGCTTTCAAATTCTCTTTCAGTTGCCACCCTCACAGATGGATTAGGAAACTCTTTCCGGTGCACTCATTAGTGAAATGACCTCCAGGAAGCTGGAATCCAATATCTAATGGCCGATTTTTAGCGAGTCCACACGCCAGGGTGGTCGGGGTCCAATGCAGCCCCGGCCAGGCCCAGGCCCCTTGGACTGGGCCACAGGAGGACACGGAGGAGGGTCCCGGCCCCCACGAAGCGGTGCCGGCAGTTCTCCACGGGCTTGGGCGTTTTCCAGAGGTAGGAGATGGAGGGGACTGATTTCTTCAGCGCCCCCCAAACCACGCCACCCCACCCCACCCATGGGACACATCCCCAGAGAGAGACGCCCCAGACACTGGCTGTGCCCCAGCCCTGGCCCGGGGGAATAGGCGGCAGCCCACCCACAGGGCGAGGGGGGGGGCGCAGCTGAAAGGGGTTGTGGGGGAGGGCGGCCCCTGGCTGGGGTCAAAGGGCGAGCGTCCCGCGCGTGCGCAGTCAGCGGCAGGCAGCGACGCGCTGGGGGTGGGCAGCGGGTAGGTGAAGGAGGCCGGGCGAGGAGACGAGGGGGGCTGGGAGGGCTCCACCTTGGCGAGTCCAGCCGTGGAGGCGCATCTTGTGTGAGTGTGAGTGAGTGTGAGTGTGTGTGTGTGTGTATACAGAGACAGCCCCCCGCCCCGCCCCGCCCCGCCCATCACCCCCGTCCCTGGGAGCCCGCGGGACCCGGCCGGCGAACTCAACCGGCCCGGCCCGGCCCGGCGCGGGGCCTGGGGCGGGAGGCGGCGGCGGCGGGGAAGCCCAGAGAGGCTCGGCTTCTTGAGCGGGGCAGGGGCGCCCTCCGCCGCCGTCTAGGGCCACACCACCCTGAACGCCCCCGATCTCGTCTGGTCTCGGAAGCTAAGCAGGGTCGGGCCCGGTTAGTACTTGGATGGGAGACCGCCTGGGAATACCGGGTGCCACAGGCTGCTGCTTTTTTTTTTTTTTTTTTTTGCCTCTTGTTCTGTCCCCTTTCTGGGAGCGCGGCGGCGGCCCGGGGTGGGGGTCACCCCCACCCTCAGCGCCCGCCCGCGGTGCCTGGCGCCCCAGCCCGCACCGTGGGGCCTCCTCTTGTCCCAAGCCGCGACACCGCCGCCACGCGGCAGCATGCGTGGCATCTGGACTGTCAGGTCTCAGACCAAAGGTCTGCTCTGTGGGAACCGACACGCTGGAGGAAACCTTGAGAGTCTGAGAGGGGAGGGAGTTCCAGAAGAAGGCCAGGATGTCATTTTGAGGGAGTATGTGACCAGAACTCGTCCCGTTGCTTTTGGGGTTCTATGGGCTACACGCAGGAATCTTTGGTGGTGGCACCTGATGTTGGGGGATCCGGAGTCACACCCAGACCTGCTCCACAGGCCTCCTTTTACTTTTCTCTTCGGATTCATTATTTTTAAAAAGTGTCTCTTACCTCTAGGATTGCATTTTCTTTTCTCTCTCTCTTCAAGCAGATGATGGGAGTACAAGTATTCAGGTGACATGTGTTGCCCGTGCCCCCCTCCCCCCTGTGTTCTTTTTTTTTTTTTTTTGAGACAGAGTCTCGTTTTGCTGCCCAGGCTAGAGTGAGTGCCATGGCGTCAGCCTAGCTCACAGCAACCTCAATCTCCGGGCTCAAGCAATCCTGCTGCCTCAGCCTCCCGAGTAGTTGGGACTACAGGCATGCACCACCACGCCCGGCTCTGTTTTTCTATATATATTAGTTGGCCAATTAATTTCTTTCTATTTTTAGTAGAGACGGGGTCTCGCTCTTGCTCAGGCTGGTTTCGAACTCCTGACCTGGAGCAATCCGCCCGCCTCGGCCTCCCAGAGAGCTAGGATTACAGGCGTGAGCTACCGCGCCCGGCCCCCCCTGTGTTCTTATTCATATACCTCTCATGTTGTTCCAGCGTATTGTGGGGGTACCAATGTTAAGGTCGGGTGCCTTGCCCTCTCCAAGCCTCCCCCCTCGGGTCAGAGCTTCAAGTGCGCCCATCCCCCAGTCGGTGCGCACCCACCCCATGCCTAATGGATGTGTATGCCCCTCCCCTCCCCCCACCCGCCCGACACCCACCCGATGAAGGTGACTCCTCTCTGTCCACTTAGGCGTCCATCCGTTCGTACCAATTTGCTGGTGAGCGCGCTCACGTGGTGCTCGTGTGTCCATTCTTGGGATACCTGGCTTACTGGAACGGGTTCCAGCTCTGGCCAGGAGAACACGAGAGGCGCCCTCTCACCGCTGCTCCTCACAGCCGAATGGCACTCCGTGGTGTCCACGCGCCACATTTTATTCATGCACTCCTGGATGGATGGGCACTCGGGTCGCTTCCACGTCTTTGCGATTGTGAATTGTGCCCTAACTGTCACCCTAACCCTTACCCAGCCCCCGTCTCCTCTGCCCCTGCCTGACGCACTCCTCCCCGGCCAGGCCCGTCACTGTCCTGGGCCCCCGCCTGACCGGCTCCTCCCCGCCCGGCCTGTCACCGTCCTCTGCCCCTGCCTGACATGCTCCTTCCCGCCCGCCCGGCCTCTCACCGTCCTCGGCCCCTGCCTGACCGGCTCCTCCGTCGCCTGGGCCTTCCAAGGGCTTGGTGTGGACGCTGCTTCCAGGAAGCCCTCCAGAAACCCGGCAGCAGGGTGGCCGCAGCAGTCTCCAGCAGCCGTCCCTAAGTCGCGTGAGTGCGGGGGACGTGCCCCCGCTGTGCCGCGGGGGCCCAGCCTGGTGTCTTCCCTGAGGCCCTGCGGCTGCCGGCTGGGCTGCCGCTCCCCGCAAGGGGAGAGCCGCGGAGGTGGGGACCGCCTCCTGATGGGGACGTACACGCAGCTCTCCACGTCGGATTCCGGGGCTCTCTGTCCTGCCCGAAGGCCCAGCTGGCCTGCGGGTCCTTAGAGTGGCAAAAACATCCGAAAACTGAGATTGAGGGTCCGGTGGGTGTCTGCACTTTTGTGCTGGGCACCCCAGGGAGGCCCGGGGGCTGGCTGGACAACGTGGTCTGCTGGGCGGGGGGGGGGTTGGAGGAGCAACTGATGCCCTTTGCACTTTGGGTAGCAAGAGTCTGAGGTGTCTCTGAGCCCTGTGCCCTGTGGGGGGGGGCCGGGGGGGGAGGAGGAGGAGGAGGAGGAGGAGGAGGTGGGAAGGGCCGGGGCCTGCAGTCGTGTTCCCGGGGTGGCACGGCAAGTGGCTTCTTCCACAGGCTGCTTGGCCTGGGCTCCCTGCACCTGGGCCTTTGGAGGACCGGCCCTGTGCTTGCCAACACTTCCTGCAGGGACCCAGAGCTGGGAGGTGGCATCTCTCAGCCCTGGGTCGGGCAGAGCCCCAGCGGGCCATGCCCACAACCTCTCTCAGCACCGGTCCCCCAGAAGGCTCCTTTGGGACCAGGATTCTCTTGCGGTGACTCTTTAAGGTCTGGCCCCTGGATGGAGGGGCACCAGGCGTAGAGGAGCAGGAAGGGGAAGGGGGTGGCCATGCGAGGGGACACTTTGAGGCCGAGTCCCAGCTTCAGCCTGATCCTCCTGGGAACCCCGCTCTGAGACCAGGAGCCGGGCTTCGCATTCCCACAGCAGCCAGTCGTGGGCTGAGGACACCTGGGGCGTTGGGAACTCCCTGGCTTCTCCTTGGTTTAACGTCTAGAGCTGCTTGTGAATCGCGCCGCCACACACACCCGAGCGCAGGTGTCTTCCGCACAGACTGCGGGCCTCGCTCTTCTGAATGCCGCTAGCTCGCCACCCACCCACGGGTGAACCTGGTCAGGGTGCTTTCTCTAAGGGGCAGACTCTTTTCCGGGCGGGCTACCGGTGTCTCTGTTTGCTCGTTTCTTTCTTCCATTTCGGGAAAGTCTTCCTTGCTGGGTGTGGAAATCTCCTATGCCTTCCCTCGCCTATTCTGTCAGCTTTCAAATTCTCTTTCAGTTGCCACCCTCACAGATGGATTAGGAAACTCTTTGCGGTGCACTCATTAGTGAAATGACCTCCAGGAAGCTGGAATCCAATATCTAATGGCCGATTTTTAGCGAGTCCACACGCCAGGGTGGTCGGGGTCCAATGCAGCCCCGGCCAGGCCCAGGCCCCTTGGACTGGGCCACAGGAGGACACGGAGGAGGGTCCCGGCCCCCACGAAGCGGTGCCGGCAGTTCTCCACGGGCTTGGGCGTTTTCCAGAGGTAGGAGATGGAGGGGACTGATTTCTTCAGCGCCCCCCAAACCACGCCACCCCACCCCACCCATGGGACACATCCCCAGAGAGAGACGCCCCAGACACTGGCTGTGCCCCAGCCCTGGCCCGGGGGAATAGGCGGCAGCCCACCCACAGGGCGAGGGGGGGGGCGCAGCTGAAAGGGGTTGTGGGGGAGGGCGGCCCCTGGCTGGGGTCAAAGGGCGAGCGTCCCGCGCGTGCGCAGTCAGCGGCAGGCAGCGACGCGCTGGGGGTGGGCAGCGGGTAGGTGAAGGAGGCCGGGCGAGGAGACGAGGGGGGCTGGGAGGGCTCCACCTTGGCGAGTCCAGCCGTGGAGGCGCATCTTGTGTGAGTGTGAGTGAGTGTGAGTGTGTGTGTGTGTGTATACAGAGACAGCCCCCCGCCCCGCCCCGCCCCGCCCATCACCCCCGTCCCTGGGAGCCCGCGGGACCCGGCCGGCGAACTCAACCGGCCCGGCCCGGCCCGGCGCGGGGCCTGGGGCGGGAGGCGGCGGCGGCGGGGAAGCCCAGAGAGGCTCGGCTTCTTGAGCGGGGCAGGGGCGCCCTCCGCCGCCGTCTAGGGCCACACCACCCTGAACGCCCCCGATCTCGTCTGGTCTCGGAAGCTAAGCAGGGTCGGGCCCGGTTAGTACTTGGATGGGAGACCGCCTGGGAATACCGGGTGCCACAGGCTGCTGCTTTTTTTTTTTTTTTTTTTTGCCTCTTGTTCTGTCCCCTTTCTGGGAGCGCGGCGGCGGCCCGGGGTGGGGGTCACCCCCACCCTCAGCGCCCGCCCGCGGTGCCTGGCGCCCCAGCCCGCACCGTGGGGCCTCCTCTTGTCCCAAGCCGCGACACCGCCGCCACGCGGCAGCATGCGTGGCATCTGGACTGTCAGGTCTCAGACCAAAGGTCTGCTCTGTGGGAACCGACACGCTGGAGGAAACCTTGAGAGTCTGAGAGGGGAGGGAGTTCCAGAAGAAGGCCAGGATGTCATTTTGAGGGAGTATGTGACCAGAACTCGTCCCGTTGCTTTTGGGGTTCTATGGGCTACACGCAGGAATCTTTGGTGGTGGCACCTGATGTTGGGGGATCCGGAGTCACACCCAGACCTGCTCCACAGGCCTCCTTTTACTTTTCTCTTCGGATTCATTATTTTTAAAAAGTGTCTCTTACCTCTAGGATTGCATTTTCTTTTCTCTCTCTCTTCAAGCAGATGATGGGAGTACAAGTATTCAGGTGACATGTGTTGCCCGTGCCCCCCTCCCCCCTGTGTTCTTTTTTTTTTTTTTTTGAGACAGAGTCTCGTTTTGCTGCCCAGGCTAGAGTGAGTGCCATGGCGTCAGCCTAGCTCACAGCAACCTCAATCTCCGGGCTCAAGCAATCCTGCTGCCTCAGCCTCCCGAGTAGTTGGGACTACAGGCATGCACCACCACGCCCGGCTCTGTTTTTCTATATATATTAGTTGGCCAATTAATTTCTTTCTATTTTTAGTAGAGACGGGGTCTCGCTCTTGCTCAGGCTGGTTTCGAACTCCTGACCTGGAGCAATCCGCCCGCCTCGGCCTCCCAGAGAGCTAGGATTACAGGCGTGAGCTACCGCGCCCGGCCCCCCCTGTGTTCTTATTCATATACCTCTCATGTTGTTCCAGCGTATTGTGGGGGTACCAATGTTAAGGTCGGGTGCCTTGCCCTCTCCAAGCCTCCCCCCTCGGGTCAGAGCTTCAAGTGCGCCCATCCCCCAGTCGGTGCGCACCCACCCCATGCCTAATGGATGTGTATGCCCCTCCCCTCCCCCCACCCGCCCGACACCCACCCGATGAAGGTGACTCCTCTCTGTCCACTTAGGCGTCCATCCGTTCGTACCAATTTGCTGGTGAGCGCGCTCACGTGGTGCTCGTGTGTCCATTCTTGGGATACCTGGCTTACTGGAACGGGTTCCAGCTCTGGCCAGGAGAACACGAGAGGCGCCCTCTCACCGCTGCTCCTCACAGCCGAATGGCACTCCGTGGTGTCCACGCGCCACATTTTATTCATGCACTCCTGGATGGATGGGCACTCGGGTCGCTTCCACGTCTTTGCGATTGTGAATTGTGCCCTAACTGTCACCCTAACCCTTACCCAGCCCCCGTCTCCTCTGCCCCTGCCTGACGCACTCCTCCCCGGCCAGGCCCGTCACTGTCCTGGGCCCCCGCCTGACCGGCTCCTCCCCGCCCGGCCTGTCACCGTCCTCTGCCCCTGCCTGACATGCTCCTTCCCGCCCGCCCGGCCTCTCACCGTCCTCGGCCCCTGCCTGACCGGCTCCTCCGTCGCCTGGGCCTTCCAAGGGCTTGGTGTGGACGCTGCTTCCAGGAAGCCCTCCAGAAACCCGGCAGCAGGGTGGCCGCAGCAGTCTCCAGCAGCCGTCCCTAAGTCGCGTGAGTGCGGGGGACGTGCCCCCGCTGTGCCGCGGGGGCCCAGCCTGGTGTCTTCCCTGAGGCCCTGCGGCTGCCGGCTGGGCTGCCGCTCCCCGCAAGGGGAGAGCCGCGGAGGTGGGGACCGCCTCCTGATGGGGACGTACACGCAGCTCTCCACGTCGGATTCCGGGGCTCTCTGTCCTGCCCGAAGGCCCAGCTGGCCTGCGGGTCCTTAGAGTGGCAAAAACATCCGAAAACTGAGATTGAGGGTCCGGTGGGTGTCTGCACTTTTGTGCTGGGCACCCCAGGGAGGCCCGGGGGCTGGCTGGACAACGTGGTCTGCTGGGCGGGGGGGGGGGGTTGGAGGAGCAACTGATGCCCTTTGCACTTTGGGTAGCAAGAGTCTGAGGTGTCTCTGAGCCCTGTGCCCTGTGGGGGGGGGCCGGGGGGGGAGGAGGAGGAGGAGGAGGAGGAGGAGGTGGGAAGGGCCGGGGCCTGCAGTCGTGTTCCCGGGGTGGCACGGCAAGTGGCTTCTTCCACAGGCTGCTTGGCCTGGGCTCCCTGCACCTGGGCCTTTGGAGGACCGGCCCTGTGCTTGCCAACACTTCCTGCAGGGACCCAGAGCTGGGAGGTGGCATCTCTCAGCCCTGGGTCGGGCAGAGCCCCAGCGGGCCATGCCCACAACCTCTCTCAGCACCGGTCCCCCAGAAGGCTCCTTTGGGACCAGGATTCTCTTGCGGTGACTCTTTAAGGTCTGGCCCCTGGATGGAGGGGCACCAGGCGTAGAGGAGCAGGAAGGGGAAGGGGGTGGCCATGCGAGGGGACACTTTGAGGCCGAGTCCCAGCTTCAGCCTGATCCTCCTGGGAACCCCGCTCTGAGACCAGGAGCCGGGCTTCGCATTCCCACAGCAGCCAGTCGTGGGCTGAGGACACCTGGGGCGTTGGGAACTCCCTGGCTTCTCCTTGGTTTAACGTCTAGAGCTGCTTGTGAATCGCGCCGCCACACACACCCGAGCGCAGGTGTCTTCCGCACAGACTGCGGGCCTCGCTCTTCTGAATGCCGCTAGCTCGCCACCCACCCACGGGTGAACCTGGTCAGGGTGCTTTCTCTAAGGGGCAGACTCTTTTCCGGGCGGGCTACCGGTGTCTCTGTTTGCTCGTTTCTTTCTTCCATTTCGGGAAAGTCTTCCTTGCTGGGTGTGGAAATCTCCTATGCCTTCCCTCGCCTATTCTGTCAGCTTTCAAATTCTCTTTCAGTTGCCACCCTCACAGATGGATTAGGAAACTCTTTGCGGTGCACTCATTAGTGAAATGACCTCCAGGAAGCTGGAATCCAATATCTAATGGCCGATTTTTAGCGAGTCCACACGCCAGGGTGGTCGGGGTCCAATGCAGCCCCGGCCAGGCCCAGGCCCCTTGGACTGGGCCACAGGAGGACACGGAGGAGGGTCCCGGCCCCCACGAAGCGGTGCCGGCAGTTCTCCACGGGCTTGGGCGTTTTCCAGAGGTAGGAGATGGAGGGGACTGATTTCTTCAGCGCCCCCCAAACCACGCCACCCCACCCCACCCATGGGACACATCCCCAGAGAGAGACGCCCCAGACACTGGCTGTGCCCCAGCCCTGGCCCGGGGGAATAGGCGGCAGCCCACCCACAGGGCGAGGGGGGGGGCGCAGCTGAAAGGGGTTGTGGGGGAGGGCGGCCCCTGGCTGGGGTCAAAGGGCGAGCGTCCCGCGCGTGCGCAGTCAGCGGCAGGCAGCGACGCGCTGGGGGTGGGCAGCGGGTAGGTGAAGGAGGCCGGGCGAGGAGACGAGGGGGGCTGGGAGGGCTCCACCTTGGCGAGTCCAGCCGTGGAGGCGCATCTTGTGTGAGTGTGAGTGAGTGTGAGTGTGTGTGTGTGTGTATACAGAGACAGCCCCCCGCCCCGCCCCGCCCCGCCCATCACCCCCGTCCCTGGGAGCCCGCGGGACCCGGCCGGCGAACTCAACCGGCCCGGCCCGGCCCGGCGCGGGGCCTGGGGCGGGAGGCGGCGGCGGCGGGGAAGCCCAGAGAGGCTCGGCTTCTTGAGCGGGGCAGGGGCGCCCTCCGCCGCCGTCTAGGGCCACACCACCCTGAACGCCCCCGATCTCGTCTGGTCTCGGAAGCTAAGCAGGGTCGGGCCCGGTTAGTACTTGGATGGGAGACCGCCTGGGAATACCGGGTGCCACAGGCTGCTGCTTTTTTTTTTTTTTTTTTTTGCCTCTTGTTCTGTCCCCTTTCTGGGAGCGCGGCGGCGGCCCGGGGTGGGGGTCACCCCCACCCTCAGCGCCCGCCCGCGGTGCCTGGCGCCCCAGCCCGCACCGTGGGGCCTCCTCTTGTCCCAAGCCGCGACACCGCCGCCACGCGGCAGCATGCGTGGCATCTGGACTGTCAGGTCTCAGACCAAAGGTCTGCTCTGTGGGAACCGACACGCTGGAGGAAACCTTGAGAGTCTGAGAGGGGAGGGAGTTCCAGAAGAAGGCCAGGATGTCATTTTGAGGGAGTATGTGACCAGAACTCGTCCCGTTGCTTTTGGGGTTCTATGGGCTACACGCAGGAATCTTTGGTGGTGGCACCTGATGTTGGGGGATCCGGAGTCACACCCAGACCTGCTCCACAGGCCTCCTTTTACTTTTCTCTTCGGATTCATTATTTTTAAAAAGTGTCTCTTACCTCTAGGATTGCATTTTCTTTTCTCTCTCTCTTCAAGCAGATGATGGGAGTACAAGTATTCAGGTGACATGTGTTGCCCGTGCCCCCCTCCCCCCTGTGTTCTTTTTTTTTTTTTTTTGAGACAGAGTCTCGTTTTGCTGCCCAGGCTAGAGTGAGTGCCATGGCGTCAGCCTAGCTCACAGCAACCTCAATCTCCGGGCTCAAGCAATCCTGCTGCCTCAGCCTCCCGAGTAGTTGGGACTACAGGCATGCACCACCACGCCCGGCTCTGTTTTTCTATATATATTAGTTGGCCAATTAATTTCTTTCTATTTTTAGTAGAGACGGGGTCTCGCTCTTGCTCAGGCTGGTTTCGAACTCCTGACCTGGAGCAATCCGCCCGCCTCGGCCTCCCAGAGAGCTAGGATTACAGGCGTGAGCTACCGCGCCCGGCCCCCCCTGTGTTCTTATTCATATACCTCTCATGTTGTTCCAGCGTATTGTGGGGGTACCAATGTTAAGGTCGGGTGCCTTGCCCTCTCCAAGCCTCCCCCCTCGGGTCAGAGCTTCAAGTGCGCCCATCCCCCAGTCGGTGCGCACCCACCCCATGCCTAATGGATGTGTATGCCCCTCCCCTCCCCCCACCCGCCCGACACCCACCCGATGAAGGTGACTCCTCTCTGTCCACTTAGGCGTCCATCCGTTCGTACCAATTTGCTGGTGAGCGCGCTCACGTGGTGCTCGTGTGTCCATTCTTGGGATACCTGGCTTACTGGAACGGGTTCCAGCTCTGGCCAGGAGAACACGAGAGGCGCCCTCTCACCGCTGCTCCTCACAGCCGAATGGCACTCCGTGGTGTCCACGCGCCACATTTTATTCATGCACTCCTGGATGGATGGGCACTCGGGTCGCTTCCACGTCTTTGCGATTGTGAATTGTGCCCTAACTGTCACCCTAACCCTTACCCAGCCCCCCGTCTCCTCTGCCCCTGCCTGACGCACTCCTCCCCGGCCAGGCCCGTCACTGTCCTGGGCCCCCGCCTGACCGGCTCCTCCCCGCCCGGCCTGTCACCGTCCTCTGCCCCTGCCTGACATGCTCCTTCCCGCCCGCCCGGCCTCTCACCGTCCTCGGCCCCTGCCTGACCGGCTCCTCCGTCGCCTGGGCCTTCCAAGGGCTTGGTGTGGACGCTGCTTCCAGGAAGCCCTCCAGAAACCCGGCAGCAGGGTGGCCGCAGCAGTCTCCAGCAGCCGTCCCTAAGTCGCGTGAGTGCGGGGGACGTGCCCCCGCTGTGCCGCGGGGGCCCAGCCTGGTGTCTTCCCTGAGGCCCTGCGGCTGCCGGCTGGGCTGCCGCTCCCCGCAAGGGGAGAGCCGCGGAGGTGGGGACCGCCTCCTGATGGGGACGTACACGCAGCTCTCCACGTCGGATTCCGGGGCTCTCTGTCCTGCCCGAAGGCCCAGCTGGCCTGCGGGTCCTTAGAGTGGCAAAAACATCCGAAAACTGAGATTGAGGGTCCGGTGGGTGTCTGCACTTTTGTGCTGGGCACCCCAGGGAGGCCCGGGGGCTGGCTGGACAACGTGGTCTGCTGGGCGGGGGGGGGGGGTTGGAGGAGCAACTGATGCCCTTTGCACTTTGGGTAGCAAGAGTCTGAGGTGTCTCTGAGCCCTGTGCCCTGTGGGGGGGGGCCGGGGGGGGAGGAGGAGGAGGAGGAGGAGGAGGAGGTGGGAAGGGCCGGGGCCTGCAGTCGTGTTCCCGGGGTGGCACGGCAAGTGGCTTCTTCCACAGGCTGCTTGGCCTGGGCTCCCTGCACCTGGGCCTTTGGAGGACCGGCCCTGTGCTTGCCAACACTTCCTGCAGGGACCCAGAGCTGGGAGGTGGCATCTCTCAGCCCTGGGTCGGGCAGAGCCCCAGCGGGCCATGCCCACAACCTCTCTCAGCACCGGTCCCCCAGAAGGCTCCTTTGGGACCAGGATTCTCTTGCGGTGACTCTTTAAGGTCTGGCCCCTGGATGGAGGGGCACCAGGCGTAGAGGAGCAGGAAGGGGAAGGGGGTGGCCATGCGAGGGGACACTTTGAGGCCGAGTCCCAGCTTCAGCCTGATCCTCCTGGGAACCCCGCTCTGAGACCAGGAGCCGGGCTTCGCATTCCCACAGCAGCCAGTCGTGGGCTGAGGACACCTGGGGCGTTGGGAACTCCCTGGCTTCTCCTTGGTTTAACGTCTAGAGCTGCTTGTGAATCGCGCCGCCACACACACCCGAGCGCAGGTGTCTTCCGCACAGACTGCGGGCCTCGCTCTTCTGAATGCCGCTAGCTCGCCACCCACCCACGGGTGAACCTGGTCAGGGTGCTTTCTCTAAGGGGCAGACTCTTTTCCGGGCGGGCTACCGGTGTCTCTGTTTGCTCGTTTCTTTCTTCCATTTCGGGAAAGTCTTCCTTGCTGGGTGTGGAAATCTCCTATGCCTTCCCTCGCCTATTCTGTCAGCTTTCAAATTCTCTTTCAGTTGCCACCCTCACAGATGGATTAGGAAACTCTTTGCGGTGCACTCATTAGTGAAATGACCTCCAGGAAGCTGGAATCCAATATCTAATGGCCGATTTTTAGCGAGTCCACACGCCAGGGTGGTCGGGGTCCAATGCAGCCCCGGCCAGGCCCAGGCCCCTTGGACTGGGCCACAGGAGGACACGGAGGAGGGTCCCGGCCCCCACGAAGCGGTGCCGGCAGTTCTCCACGGGCTTGGGCGTTTTCCAGAGGTAGGAGATGGAGGGGACTGATTTCTTCAGCGCCCCCCAAACCACGCCACCCCACCCCACCCATGGGACACATCCCCAGAGAGAGACGCCCCAGACACTGGCTGTGCCCCAGCCCTGGCCCGGGGGAATAGGCGGCAGCCCACCCACAGGGCGAGGGGGGGGGCGCAGCTGAAAGTGGTTGTGGGGGAGGGCGGCCCCTGGCTGGGGTCAAAGGGCGAGCGTCCCGCGCGTGCGCAGTCAGCGGCAGGCAGCGACGCGCTGGGGGTGGGCAGCGGGTAGGTGAAGGAGGCCGGGCGAGGAGACGAGGGGGGCTGGGAGGGCTCCACCTTGGCGAGTCCAGCCGTGGAGGCGCATCTTGTGTGAGTGTGAGTGAGTGTGAGTGTGTGTGTGTGTGTGTATACAGAGACAGCCCCCCGCCCCGCCCCGCCCCGCCCATCACCCCCGTCCCTGGGAGCCCGCGGGACCCGGCCGGCGAACTCAACCGGCCCGGCCCGGCCCGGCGCGGGGCCTGGGGCGGGAGGCGGCGGCGGGGAAGCCCAGAGAGGCTCGGCTTCTTGAGCGGGGCAGGGGCGCCCTCCGCCGCCGTCTAGGGCCACACCACCCTGAACGCCCCCGATCTCGTCTGGTCTCGGAAGCTAAGCAGGGTCGGGCCCGGTTAGTACTTGGATGGGAGACCGCCTGGGAATACCGGGTGCCACAGGCTGCTGCTTTTTTTTTTTTTTTTTTTTGCCTCTTGTTCTGTCCCCTTTCTGGGAGCGCGGCGGCGGCCCGGGGTGGGGGTCACCCCCACCCTCAGCGCCCGCCCGCGGTGCCTGGCGCCCCAGCCCGCACCGTGGGGCCTCCTCTTGTCCCAAGCCGCGACACCGCCGCCACGCGGCAGCATGCGTGGCATCTGGACTGTCAGGTCTCAGACCAAAGGTCTGCTCTGTGGGAACCGACACGCTGGAGGAAACCTTGAGAGTCTGAGAGGGGAGGGAGTTCCAGAAGAAGGCCAGGATGTCATTTTGAGGGAGTATGTGACCAGAACTCGTCCCGTTGCTTTTGGGGTTCTATGGGCTACACGCAGGAATCTTTGGTGGTGGCACCTGATGTTGGGGGATCCGGAGTCACACCCAGACCTGCTCCACAGGCCTCCTTTTACTTTTCTCTTCGGATTCATTATTTTTAAAAAGTGTCTCTTACCTCTAGGATTGCATTTTCTTTTCTCTCTCTCTTCAAGCAGATGATGGGAGTACAAGTATTCAGGTGACATGTGTTGCCCGTGCCCCCCTCCCCCCTGTGTTCTTTTTTTTTTTTTTTTTGAGACAGAGTCTCGTTTTGCTGCCCAGGCTAGAGTGAGTGCCATGGCGTCAGCCTAGCTCACAGCAACCTCAATCTCCGGGCTCAAGCAATCCTGCTGCCTCAGCCTCCCGAGTAGTTGGGACTACAGGCATGCACCACCACGCCCGGCTCTGTTTTTCTATATATATTAGTTGGCCAATTAATTTCTTTCTATTTTTAGTAGAGACGGGGTCTCGCTCTTGCTCAGGCTGGTTTCGAACTCCTGACCTGGAGCAATCCGCCCGCCTCGGCCTCCCAGAGAGCTAGGATTACAGGCGTGAGCTACCGCGCCCGGCCCCCCCTGTGTTCTTATTCATATACCTCTCATGTTGTTCCAGCGTATTGTGGGGGTACCAATGTTAAGGTCGGGTGCCTTGCCCTCTCCAAGCCTCCCCCCTCGGGTCAGAGCTTCAAGTGCGCCCATCCCCCAGTCGGTGCGCACCCACCCCATGCCTAATGGATGTGTATGCCCCTCCCCTCCCCCCACCCGCCCGACACCCACCCGATGAAGGTGACTCCTCTCTGTCCACTTAGGCGTCCATCCGTTCGTACCAATTTGCTGGTGAGCGCGCTCACGTGGTGCTCGTGTGTCCATTCTTGGGATACCTGGCTTACTGGAACGGGTTCCAGCTCTGGCCAGGAGAACACGAGAGGCGCCCTCTCACCGCTGCTCCTCACAGCCGAATGGCACTCCGTGGTGTCCACGCGCCACATTTTATTCATGCACTCCTGGATGGATGGGCACTCGGGTCGCTTCCACGTCTTTGCGATTGTGAATTGTGCCCTAACTGTCACCCTAACCCTTACCCAGCCCCCGTCTCCTCTGCCCCTGCCTGACGCACTCCTCCCCGGCCAGGCCCGTCACTGTCCTGGGCCCCCGCCTGACCGGCTCCTCCCCGCCCGGCCTGTCACCGTCCTCTGCCCCTGCCTGACATGCTCCTTCCCGCCCGCCCGGCCTCTCACCGTCCTCGGCCCCTGCCTGACCGGCTCCTCCGTCGCCTGGGCCTTCCAAGGGCTTGGTGTGGACGCTGCTTCCAGGAAGCCCTCCAGAAACCCGGCAGCAGGGTGGCCGCAGCAGTCTCCAGCAGCCGTCCCTAAGTCGCGTGAGTGCGGGGGACGTGCCCCCGCTGTGCCGCGGGGGCCCAGCCTGGTGTCTTCCCTGAGGCCCTGCGGCTGCCGGCTGGGCTGCCGCTCCCCGCAAGGGGAGAGCCGCGGAGGTGGGGACCGCCTCCTGATGGGGACGTACACGCAGCTCTCCACGTCGGATTCCGGGGCTCTCTGTCCTGCCCGAAGGCCCAGCTGGCCTGCGGGTCCTTAGAGTGGCAAAAACATCCGAAAACTGAGATTGAGGGTCCGGTGGGTGTCTGCACTTTTGTGCTGGGCACCCCAGGGAGGCCCGGGGGCTGGCTGGACAACGTGGTCTGCTGGGCGGGGGGGGGGGTTGGAGGAGCAACTGATGCCCTTTGCACTTTGGGTAGCAAGAGTCTGAGGTGTCTCTGAGCCCTGTGCCCTGTGGGGGGGGGGCCGGGGGGGGAGGAGGAGGAGGAGGAGGAGGAGGAGGAGGAGGTGGGAAGGGCCGGGGCCTGCAGTCGTGTTCCCGGGGTGGCACGGCAAGTGGCTTCTTCCACAGGCTGCTTGGCCTGGGCTCCCTGCACCTGGGCCTTTGGAGGACCGGCCCTGTGCTTGCCAACACTTCCTGCAGGGACCCAGAGCTGGGAGGTGGCATCTCTCAGCCCTGGGTCGGGCAGAGCCCCAGCGGGCCATGCCCACAACCTCTCTCAGCACCGGTCCCCCAGAAGGCTCCTTTGGGACCAGGATTCTCTTGCGGTGACTCTTTAAGGTCTGGCCCCTGGATGGAGGGGCACCAGGCGTAGAGGAGCAGGAAGGGGAAGGGGGTGGCCATGCGAGGGGACACTTTGAGGCCGAGTCCCAGCTTCAGCCTGATCCTCCTGGGAACCCCGCTCTGAGACCAGGAGCCGGGCTTCGCATTCCCACAGCAGCCAGTCGTGGGCTGAGGACACCTGGGGCGTTGGGAACTCCCTGGCTTCTCCTTGGTTTAACGTCTAGAGCTGCTTGTGAATCGCGCCGCCACACACACCCGAGCGCAGGTGTCTTCCGCACAGACTGCGGGCCTCGCTCTTCTGAATGCCGCTAGCTCGCCACCCACCCACGGGTGAACCTGGTCAGGGTGCTTTCTCTAAGGGGCAGACTCTTTTCCGGGCGGGCTACCGGTGTCTCTGTTTGCTCGTTTCTTTCTTCCATTTCGGGAAAGTCTTCCTTGCTGGGTGTGGAAATCTCCTATGCCTTCCCTCGCCTATTCTGTCAGCTTTCAAATTCTCTTTCAGTTGCCACCCTCACAGATGGATTAGGAAACTCTTTCCGGTGCACTCATTAGTGAAATGACCTCCAGGAAGCTGGAATCCAATATCTAATGGCCGATTTTTAGCGAGTCCACACGCCAGGGTGGTCGGGGTCCAATGCAGCCCCGGCCAGGCCCAGGCCCCTTGGACTGGGCCACAGGAGGACACGGAGGAGGGTCCCGGCCCCCACGAAGCGGTGCCGGCAGTTCTCCACGGGCTTGGGCGTTTTCCAGAGGTAGGAGATGGAGGGGACTGATTTCTTCAGCGCCCCCCAAACCACGCCACCCCACCCCACCCATGGGACACATCCCCAGAGAGAGACGCCCCAGACACTGGCTGTGCCCCAGCCCTGGCCCGGGGGAATAGGCGGCAGCCCACCCACAGGGCGAGGGGGGGGGCGCAGCTGAAAGGGGTTGTGGGGGAGGGCGGCCCCTGGCTGGGGTCAAAGGGCGAGCGTCCCGCGCGTGCGCAGTCAGCGGCAGGCAGCGACGCGCTGGGGGTGGGCAGCGGGTAGGTGAAGGAGGCCGGGCGAGGAGACGAGGGGGGCTGGGAGGGCTCCACCTTGGCGAGTCCAGCCGTGGAGGCGCATCTTGTGTGAGTGTGAGTGAGTGTGAGTGTGTGTGTGTGTGTGTATACAGAGACAGCCCCCCGCCCCGCCCCGCCCCGCCCATCACCCCCGTCCCTGGGAGCCCGCGGGACCCGGCCGGCGAACTCAACCGGCCCGGCCCGGCCCGGCGCGGGGCCTGGGGCGGGAGGCGGCGGCGGCGGGGAAGCCCAGAGAGGCTCGGCTTCTTGAGCGGGGCAGGGGCGCCCTCCGCCGCCGTCTAGGGCCACACCACCCTGAACGCCCCCGATCTCGTCTGGTCTCGGAAGCTAAGCAGGGTCGGGCCCGGTTAGTACTTGGATGGGAGACCGCCTGGGAATACCGGGTGCCACAGGCTGCTGCTTTTTTTTTTTTTTTTTTTTGCCTCTTGTTCTGTCCCCTTTCTGGGAGCGCGGCGGCGGCCCGGGGTGGGGGTCACCCCCACCCTCAGCGCCCGCCCGCGGTGCCTGGCGCCCCAGCCCGCACCGTGGGGCCTCCTCTTGTCCCAAGCCGCGACACCGCCGCCACGCGGCAGCATGCGTGGCATCTGGACTGTCAGGTCTCAGACCAAAGGTCTGCTCTGTGGGAACCGACACGCTGGAGGAAACCTTGAGAGTCTGAGAGGGGAGGGAGTTCCAGAAGAAGGCCAGGATGTCATTTTGAGGGAGTATGTGACCAGAACTCGTCCCGTTGCTTTTGGGGTTCTATGGGCTACACGCAGGAATCTTTGGTGGTGGCACCTGATGTTGGGGGATCCGGAGTCACACCCAGACCTGCTCCACAGGCCTCCTTTTACTTTTCTCTTCGGATTCATTATTTTTAAAAAGTGTCTCTTACCTCTAGGATTGCATTTTCTTTTCTCTCTCTCTTCAAGCAGATGATGGGAGTACAAGTATTCAGGTGACATGTGTTGCCCGTGCCCCCCTCCCCCCTGTGTTCTTTTTTTTTTTTTTTTGAGACAGAGTCTCGTTTTGCTGCCCAGGCTAGAGTGAGTGCCATGGCGTCAGCCTAGCTCACAGCAACCTCAATCTCCGGGCTCAAGCAATCCTGCTGCCTCAGCCTCCCGAGTAGTTGGGACTACAGGCATGCACCACCACGCCCGGCTCTGTTTTTCTATATATATTAGTTGGCCAATTAATTTCTTTCTATTTTTAGTAGAGACGGGGTCTCGCTCTTGCTCAGGCTGGTTTCGAACTCCTGACCTGGAGCAATCCGCCCGCCTCGGCCTCCCAGAGAGCTAGGATTACAGGCGTGAGCTACCGCGCCCGGCCCCCCCTGTGTTCTTATTCATATACCTCTCATGTTGTTCCAGCGTATTGTGGGGGTACCAATGTTAAGGTCGGGTGCCTTGCCCTCTCCAAGCCTCCCCCCTCGGGTCAGAGCTTCAAGTGCGCCCATCCCCCAGTCGGTGCGCACCCACCCCATGCCTAATGGATGTGTATGCCCCTCCCCTCCCCCCACCCGCCCGACACCCACCCGATGAAGGTGACTCCTCTCTGTCCACTTAGGCGTCCATCCGTTCGTACCAATTTGCTGGTGAGCGCGCTCACGTGGTGCTCGTGTGTCCATTCTTGGGATACCTGGCTTACTGGAACGGGTTCCAGCTCTGGCCAGGAGAACACGAGAGGCGCCCTCTCACCGCTGCTCCTCACAGCCGAATGGCACTCCGTGGTGTCCACGCGCCACATTTTATTCATGCACTCCTGGATGGATGGGCACTCGGGTCGCTTCCACGTCTTTGCGATTGTGAATTGTGCCCTAACTGTCACCCTAACCCTTACCCAGCCCCCGTCTCCTCTGCCCCTGCCTGACGCACTCCTCCCCGGCCAGGCCCGTCACTGTCCTGGGCCCCCGCCTGACCGGCTCCTCCCCGCCCGGCCTGTCACCGTCCTCTGCCCCTGCCTGACATGCTCCTTCCCGCCCGCCCGGCCTCTCACCGTCCTCGGCCCCTGCCTGACCGGCTCCTCCGTCGCCTGGGCCTTCCAAGGGCTTGGTGTGGACGCTGCTTCCAGGAAGCCCTCCAGAAACCCGGCAGCAGGGTGGCCGCAGCAGTCTCCAGCAGCCGTCCCTAAGTCGCGTGAGTGCGGGGGACGTGCCCCCGCTGTGCCGCGGGGGCCCAGCCTGGTGTCTTCCCTGAGGCCCTGCGGCTGCCGGCTGGGCTGCCGCTCCCCGCAAGGGGAGAGCCGCGGAGGTGGGGACCGCCTCCTGATGGGGACGTACACGCAGCTCTCCACGTCGGATTCCGGGGCTCTCTGTCCTGCCCGAAGGCCCAGCTGGCCTGCGGGTCCTTAGAGTGGCAAAAACATCCGAAAACTGAGATTGAGGGTCCGGTGGGTGTCTGCACTTTTGTGCTGGGCACCCCAGGGAGGCCCGGGGGCTGGCTGGACAACGTGGTCTGCTGGGCGGGGGGGGGGGTTGGAGGAGCAACTGATGCCCTTTGCACTTTGGGTAGCAAGAGTCTGAGGTGTCTCTGAGCCCTGTGCCCTGTGGGGGGGGGCCGGGGGGGGAGGAGGAGGAGGAGGAGGAGGAGGAGGAGGAGGTGGGAAGGGCCGGGGCCTGCAGTCGTGTTCCCGGGGTGGCACGGCAAGTGGCTTCTTCCACAGGCTGCTTGGCCTGGGCTCCCTGCACCTGGGCCTTTGGAGGACCGGCCCTGTGCTTGCCAACACTTCCTGCAGGGACCCAGAGCTGGGAGGTGGCATCTCTCAGCCCTGGGTCGGGCAGAGCCCCAGCGGGCCATGCCCACAACCTCTCTCAGCACCGGTCCCCCAGAAGGCTCCTTTGGGACCAGGATTCTCTTGCGGTGACTCTTTAAGGTCTGGCCCCTGGATGGAGGGGCACCAGGCGTAGAGGAGCAGGAAGGGGAAGGGGGTGGCCATGCGAGGGGACACTTTGAGGCCGAGTCCCAGCTTCAGCCTGATCCTCCTGGGAACCCCGCTCTGAGACCAGGAGCCGGGCTTCGCATTCCCACAGCAGCCAGTCGTGGGCTGAGGACACCTGGGGCGTTGGGAACTCCCTGGCTTCTCCTTGGTTTAACGTCTAGAGCTGCTTGTGAATCGCGCCGCCACACACACCCGAGCGCAGGTGTCTTCCGCACAGACTGCGGGCCTCGCTCTTCTGAATGCCGCTAGCTCGCCACCCACCCACGGGTGAACCTGGTCAGGGTGCTTTCTCTAAGGGGCAGACTCTTTTCCGGGCGGGCTACCGGTGTCTCTGTTTGCTCGTTTCTTTCTTCCATTTCGGGAAAGTCTTCCTTGCTGGGTGTGGAAATCTCCTATGCCTTCCCTCGCCTATTCTGTCAGCTTTCAAATTCTCTTTCAGTTGCCACCCTCACAGATGGATTAGGAAACTCTTTCCGGTGCACTCATTAGTGAAATGACCTCCAGGAAGCTGGAATCCAATATCTAATGGCCGATTTTTAGCGAGTCCACACGCCAGGGTGGTCGGGGTCCAATGCAGCCCCGGCCAGGCCCAGGCCCCTTGGACTGGGCCACAGGAGGACACGGAGGAGGGTCCCGGCCCCCACGAAGCGGTGCCGGCAGTTCTCCACGGGCTTGGGCGTTTTCCAGAGGTAGGAGATGGAGGGGACTGATTTCTTCAGCGCCCCCCAAACCACGCCACCCCACCCCACCCATGGGACACATCCCCAGAGAGAGACGCCCCAGACACTGGCTGTGCCCCAGCCCTGGCCCGGGGGAATAGGCGGCAGCCCACCCACAGGGCGAGGGGGGGGGCGCAGCTGAAAGGGGTTGTGGGGGAGGGCGGCCCCTGGCTGGGGTCAAAGGGCGAGCGTCCCGCGCGTGCGCAGTCAGCGGCAGGCAGCGACGCGCTGGGGGTGGGCAGCGGGTAGGTGAAGGAGGCCGGGCGAGGAGACGAGGGGGGCTGGGAGGGCTCCACCTTGGCGAGTCCAGCCGTGGAGGCGCATCTTGTGTGAGTGTGAGTGAGTGTGAGTGTGTGTGTGTGTGTGTATACAGAGACAGCCCCCCGCCCCGCCCCGCCCCGCCCATCACCCCCGTCCCTGGGAGCCCGCGGGACCCGGCCGGCGAACTCAACCGGCCCGGCCCGGCCCGGCGCGGGGCCTGGGGCGGGAGGCGGCGGCGGCGGGGAAGCCCAGAGAGGCTCGGCTTCTTGAGCGGGGCAGGGGCGCCCTCCGCCGCCGTCTAGGGCCACACCACCCTGAACGCCCCCGATCTCGTCTGGTCTCGGAAGCTAAGCAGGGTCGGGCCCGGTTAGTACTTGGATGGGAGACCGCCTGGGAATACCGGGTGCCACAGGCTGCTGCTTTTTTTTTTTTTTTTTTTTGCCTCTTGTTCTGTCCCCTTTCTGGGAGCGCGGCGGCGGCCCGGGGTGGGGGTCACCCCCACCCTCAGCGCCCGCCCGCGGTGCCTGGCGCCCCAGCCCGCACCGTGGGGCCTCCTCTTGTCCCAAGCCGCGACACCGCCGCCACGCGGCAGCATGCGTGGCATCTGGACTGTCAGGTCTCAGACCAAAGGTCTGCTCTGTGGGAACCGACACGCTGGAGGAAACCTTGAGAGTCTGAGAGGGGAGGGAGTTCCAGAAGAAGGCCAGGATGTCATTTTGAGGGAGTATGTGACCAGAACTCGTCCCGTTGCTTTTGGGGTTCTATGGGCTACACGCAGGAATCTTTGGTGGTGGCACCTGATGTTGGGGGATCCGGAGTCACACCCAGACCTGCTCCACAGGCCTCCTTTTACTTTTCTCTTCGGATTCATTATTTTTAAAAAGTGTCTCTTACCTCTAGGATTGCATTTTCTTTTCTCTCTCTCTTCAAGCAGATGATGGGAGTACAAGTATTCAGGTGACATGTGTTGCCCGTGCCCCCCTCCCCCCTGTGTTCTTTTTTTTTTTTTTTTGAGACAGAGTCTCGTTTTGCTGCCCAGGCTAGAGTGAGTGCCATGGCGTCAGCCTAGCTCACAGCAACCTCAATCTCCGGGCTCAAGCAATCCTGCTGCCTCAGCCTCCCGAGTAGTTGGGACTACAGGCATGCACCACCACGCCCGGCTCTGTTTTTCTATATATATTAGTTGGCCAATTAATTTCTTTCTATTTTTAGTAGAGACGGGGTCTCGCTCTTGCTCAGGCTGGTTTCGAACTCCTGACCTGGAGCAATCCGCCCGCCTCGGCCTCCCAGAGAGCTAGGATTACAGGCGTGAGCTACCGCGCCCGGCCCCCCCTGTGTTCTTATTCATATACCTCTCATGTTGTTCCAGCGTATTGTGGGGGTACCAATGTTAAGGTCGGGTGCCTTGCCCTCTCCAAGCCTCCCCCCTCGGGTCAGAGCTTCAAGTGCGCCCATCCCCCAGTCGGTGCGCACCCACCCCATGCCTAATGGATGTGTATGCCCCTCCCCTCCCCCCACCCGCCCGACACCCACCCGATGAAGGTGACTCCTCTCTGTCCACTTAGGCGTCCATCCGTTCGTACCAATTTGCTGGTGAGCGCGCTCACGTGGTGCTCGTGTGTCCATTCTTGGGATACCTGGCTTACTGGAACGGGTTCCAGCTCTGGCCAGGAGAACACGAGAGGCGCCCTCTCACCGCTGCTCCTCACAGCCGAATGGCACTCCGTGGTGTCCACGCGCCACATTTTATTCATGCACTCCTGGATGGATGGGCACTCGGGTCGCTTCCACGTCTTTGCGATTGTGAATTGTGCCCTAACTGTCACCCTAACCCTTACCCAGCCCCCGTCTCCTCTGCCCCTGCCTGACGCACTCCTCCCCGGCCAGGCCCGTCACTGTCCTGGGCCCCCGCCTGACCGGCTCCTCCCCGCCCGGCCTGTCACCGTCCTCTGCCCCTGCCTGACATGCTCCTTCCCGCCCGCCCGGCCTCTCACCGTCCTCGGCCCCTGCCTGACCGGCTCCTCCGTCGCCTGGGCCTTCCAAGGGCTTGGTGTGGACGCTGCTTCCAGGAAGCCCTCCAGAAACCCGGCAGCAGGGTGGCCGCAGCAGTCTCCAGCAGCCGTCCCTAAGTCGCGTGAGTGCGGGGGACGTGCCCCCGCTGTGCCGCGGGGGCCCAGCCTGGTGTCTTCCCTGAGGCCCTGCGGCTGCCGGCTGGGCTGCCGCTCCCCGCAAGGGGAGAGCCGCGGAGGTGGGGACCGCCTCCTGATGGGGACGTACACGCAGCTCTCCACGTCGGATTCCGGGGCTCTCTGTCCTGCCCGAAGGCCCAGCTGGCCTGCGGGTCCTTAGAGTGGCAAAAACATCCGAAAACTGAGATTGAGGGTCCGGTGGGTGTCTGCACTTTTGTGCTGGGCACCCCAGGGAGGCCCGGGGGCTGGCTGGACAACGTGGTCTGCTGGGCGGGGGGGGGGTTGGAGGAGCAACTGATGCCCTTTGCACTTTGGGTAGCAAGAGTCTGAGGTGTCTCTGAGCCCTGTGCCCTGTGGGGGGGGGCCGGGGGGGGAGGAGGAGGAGGAGGAGGAGGAGGAGGTGGGAAGGGCCGGGGCCTGCAGTCGTGTTCCCGGGGTGGCACGGCAAGTGGCTTCTTCCACAGGCTGCTTGGCCTGGGCTCCCTGCACCTGGGCCTTTGGAGGACCGGCCCTGTGCTTGCCAACACTTCCTGCAGGGACCCAGAGCTGGGAGGTGGCATCTCTCAGCCCTGGGTCGGGCAGAGCCCCAGCGGGCCATGCCCACAACCTCTCTCAGCACCGGTCCCCCAGAAGGCTCCTTTGGGACCAGGATTCTCTTGCAGTGACTCTTTAAGGTCTGGCCCCTGGATGGAGGGGCACCAGGCGTAGAGGAGCAGGAAGGGGAAGGGGGTGGCCATGCGAGGGGACACTTTGAGGCCGAGTCCCAGCTTCAGCCTGATCCTCCTGGGAACCCCGCTCTGAGACCAGGAGCCGGGCTTCGCATTCCCACAGCAGCCAGTCGTGGGCTGAGGACACCTGGGGCGTTGGGAACTCCCTGGCTTCTCCTTGGTTTAACGTCTAGAGCTGCTTGTGAATCGCGCCGCCACACACACCCGAGCGCAGGTGTCTTCCGCACAGACTGCGGGCCTCGCTCTTCTGAATGCCGCTAGCTCGCCACCCACCCACGGGTGAACCTGGTCAGGGTGCTTTCTCTAAGGGGCAGACTCTTTTCCGGGCGGGCTACCGGTGTCTCTGTTTGCTCGTTTCTTTCTTCCATTTCGGGAAAGTCTTCCTTGCTGGGTGTGGAAATCTCCTATGCCTTCCCTCGCCTATTCTGTCAGCTTTCAAATTCTCTTTCAGTTGCCACCCTCACAGATGGATTAGGAAACTCTTTGCGGTGCACTCATTAGTGAAATGACCTCCAGGAAGCTGGAATCCAATATCTAATGGCCGATTTTTAGCGAGTCCACACGCCAGGGTGGTCGGGGTCCAATGCAGCCCCGGCCAGGCCCAGGCCCCTTGGACTGGGCCACAGGAGGACACGGAGGAGGGTCCCGGCCCCCACGAAGCGGTGCCGGCAGTTCTCCACGGGCTTGGGCGTTTTCCAGAGGTAGGAGATGGAGGGGACTGATTTCTTCAGCGCCCCCCAAACCACGCCACCCCACCCCACCCATGGGACACATCCCCAGAGAGAGACGCCCCAGACACTGGCTGTGCCCCAGCCCTGGCCCGGGGGAATAGGCGGCAGCCCACCCACAGGGCGAGGGGGGGGGCGCAGCTGAAAGGGGTTGTGGGGGAGGGCGGCCCCTGGCTGGGGTCAAAGGGCGAGCGTCCCGCGCGTGCGCAGTCAGCGGCAGGCAGCGACGCGCTGGGGGTGGGCAGCGGGTAGGTGAAGGAGGCCGGGCGAGGAGACGAGGGGGGCTGGGAGGGCTCCACCTTGGCGAGTCCAGCCGTGGAGGCGCATCTTGTGTGAGTGTGAGTGAGTGTGAGTGTGTGTGTGTGTGTATACAGAGACAGCCCCCCGCCCCGCCCCGCCCCGCCCATCACCCCCGTCCCTGGGAGCCCGCGGGACCCGGCCGGCGAACTCAACCGGCCCGGCCCGGCCCGGCGCGGGGCCTGGGGCGGGAGGCGGCGGCGGGGAAGCCCAGAGAGGCTCGGCTTCTTGAGCGGGGCAGGGGCGCCCTCCGCCGCCGTCTAGGGCCACACCACCCTGAACGCCCCCGATCTCGTCTGGTCTCGGAAGCTAAGCAGGGTCGGGCCCGGTTAGTACTTGGATGGGAGACCGCCTGGGAATACCGGGTGCCACAGGCTGCTGCTTTTTTTTTTTTTTTTTTTGCCTCTTGTTCTGTCCCCTTTCTGGGAGCGCGGCGGCGGCCCGGGGTGGGGGTCACCCCCACCCTCAGCGCCCGCCCGCGGTGCCTGGCGCCCCAGCCCGCACCGTGGGGCCTCCTCTTGTCCCAAGCCGCGACACCGCCGCCACGCGGCAGCATGCGTGGCATCTGGACTGTCAGGTCTCAGACCAAAGGTCTGCTCTGTGGGAACCGACACGCTGGAGGAAACCTTGAGAGTCTGAGAGGGGAGGGAGTTCCAGAAGAAGGCCAGGATGTCATTTTGAGGGAGTATGTGACCAGAACTCGTCCCGTTGCTTTTGGGGTTCTATGGGCTACACGCAGGAATCTTTGGTGGTGGCACCTGATGTTGGGGGATCCGGAGTCACACCCAGACCTGCTCCACAGGCCTCCTTTTACTTTTCTCTTCGGATTCATTATTTTTAAAAAGTGTCTCTTACCTCTAGGATTGCATTTTCTTTTCTCTCTCTCTTCAAGCAGATGATGGGAGTACAAGTATTCAGGTGACATGTGTTGCCCGTGCCCCCCTCCCCCCTGTGTTTTTTTTTTTTTTTTTTTGAGACAGAGTCTCGTTTTGCTGCCCAGGCTAGAGTGAGTGCCATGGCGTCAGCCTAGCTCACAGCAACCTCAATCTCCGGGCTCAAGCAATCCTGCTGCCTCAGCCTCCCGAGTAGTTGGGACTACAGGCATGCACCACCACGCCCGGCTCTGTTTTTCTATATATATTAGTTGGCCAATTAATTTCTTTCTATTTTTAGTAGAGACGGGGTCTCGCTCTTGCTCAGGCTGGTTTCGAACTCCTGACCTGGAGCAATCCGCCCGCCTCGGCCTCCCAGAGAGCTAGGATTACAGGCGTGAGCTACCGCGCCCGGCCCCCCCTGTGTTCTTATTCATATACCTCTCATGTTGTTCCAGCGTATTGTGGGGGTACCAATGTTAAGGTCGGGTGCCTTGCCCTCTCCAAGCCTCCCCCCTCGGGTCAGAGCTTCAAGTGCGCCCATCCCCCAGTCGGTGCGCACCCACCCCATGCCTAATGGATGTGTATGCCCCTCCCCTCCCCCCACCCGCCCGACACCCACCCGATGAAGGTGACTCCTCTCTGTCCACTTAGGCGTCCATCCGTTCGTACCAATTTGCTGGTGAGCGCGCTCACGTGGTGCTCGTGTGTCCATTCTTGGGATACCTGGCTTACTGGAACGGGTTCCAGCTCTGGCCAGGAGAACACGAGAGGCGCCCTCTCACCGCTGCTCCTCACAGCCGAATGGCACTCCGTGGTGTCCACGCGCCACATTTTATTCATGCACTCCTGGATGGATGGGCACTCGGGTCGCTTCCACGTCTTTGCGATTGTGAATTGTGCCCTAACTGTCACCCTAACCCTTACCCAGCCCCCGTCTCCTCTGCCCCTGCCTGACGCACTCCTCCCCGGCCAGGCCCGTCACTGTCCTGGGCCCCCGCCTGACCGGCTCCTCCCCGCCCGGCCTGTCACCGTCCTCTGCCCCTGCCTGACATGCTCCTTCCCGCCCGCCCGGCCTCTCACCGTCCTTGGCCCCTGCCTGACCGGCTCCTCCGTCGCCTGGGCCTTCCAAGGGCTTGGTGTGGACGCTGCTTCCAGGAAGCCCTCCAGAAACCCGGCAGCAGGGTGGCCGCAGCAGTCTCCAGCAGCCGTCCCTAAGTCGCGTGAGTGCGGGGGACGTGCCCCCGCTGTGCCGCGGGGGCCCAGCCTGGTGTCTTCCCTGAGGCCCTGCGGCTGCCGGCTGGGCTGCCGCTCCCCGCAAGGGGAGAGCCGCGGAGGTGGGGACCGCCTCCTGATGGGGACGTACACGCAGCTCTCCACGTCGGATTCCGGGGCTCTCTGTCCTGCCCGAAGGCCCAGCTGGCCTGCGGGTCCTTAGAGTGGCAAAAACATCCGAAAACTGAGATTGAGGGTCCGGTGGGTGTCTGCACTTTTGTGCTGGGCACCCCAGGGAGGCCCGGGGGCTGGCTGGACAACGTGGTCTGCTGGGCGGGGGGGGGGTTGGAGGAGCAACTGATGCCCTTTGCACTTTGGGTAGCAAGAGTCTGAGGTGTCTCTGAGCCCTGTGCCCTGTGGGGGGGGGCCGGGGGGGGAGGAGGAGGAGGAGGAGGAGGAGGAGGTGGGAAGGGCCGGGGCCTGCAGTCGTGTTCCCGGGGTGGCACGGCAAGTGGCTTCTTCCACAGGCTGCTTGGCCTGGGCTCCCTGCACCTGGGCCTTTGGAGGACCGGCCCTGTGCTTGCCAACACTTCCTGCAGGGACCCAGAGCTGGGAGGTGGCATCTCTCAGCCCTGGGTCGGGCAGAGCCCCAGCGGGCCATGCCCACAACCTCTCTCAGCACCGGTCCCCCAGAAGGCTCCTTTGGGACCAGGATTCTCTTGCGGTGACTCTTTAAGGTCTGGCCCCTGGATGGAGGGGCACCAGGCGTAGAGGAGCAGGAAGGGGAAGGGGGTGGCCATGCGAGGGGACACTTTGAGGCCGAGTCCCAGCTTCAGCCTGATCCTCCTGGGAACCCCGCTCTGAGACCAGGAGCCGGGCTTCGCATTCCCACAGCAGCCAGTCGTGGGCTGAGGACACCTGGGGCGTTGGGAACTCCCTGGCTTCTCCTTGGTTTAACGTCTAGAGCTGCTTGTGAATCGCGCCGCCACACACACCCGAGCGCAGGTGTCTTCCGCACAGACTGCGGGCCTCGCTCTTCTGAATGCCGCTAGCTCGCCACCCACCCACGGGTGAACCTGGTCAGGGTGCTTTCTCTAAGGGGCAGACTCTTTTCCGGGCGGGCTACCGGTGTCTCTGTTTGCTCGTTTCTTTCTTCCATTTCGGGAAAGTCTTCCTTGCTGGGTGTGGAAATCTCCTATGCCTTCCCTCGCCTATTCTGTCAGCTTTCAAATTCTCTTTCAGTTGCCACCCTCACAGATGGATTAGGAAACTCTTTCCGGTGCACTCATTAGTGAAATGACCTCCAGGAAGCTGGAATCCAATATCTAATGGCCGATTTTTAGCGAGTCCACACGCCAGGGTGGTCGGGGTCCAATGCAGCCCCGGCCAGGCCCAGGCCCCTTGGACTGGGCCACAGGAGGACACGGAGGAGGGTCCCGGCCCCCACGAAGCGGTGCCGGCAGTTCTCCACGGGCTTGGGCGTTTTCCAGAGGTAGGAGATGGAGGGGACTGATTTCTTCAGCGCCCCCCAAACCACGCCACCCCACCCCACCCATGGGACACATCCCCAGAGAGAGACGCCCCAGACACTGGCTGTGCCCCAGCCCTGGCCCGGGGGAATAGGCGGCAGCCCACCCACAGGGCGAGGGGGGGGGCGCAGCTGAAAGGGGTTGTGGGGGAGGGCGGCCCCTGGCTGGGGTCAAAGGGCGAGCGTCCCGCGCGTGCGCAGTCAGCGGCAGGCAGCGACGCGCTGGGGGTGGGCAGCGGGTAGGTGAAGGAGGCCGGGCGAGGAGACGAGGGGGGCTGGGAGGGCTCCACCTTGGCGAGTCCAGCCGTGGAGGCGCATCTTGTGTGAGTGTGAGTGAGTGTGAGTGTGTGTGTGTGTGTATACAGAGACAGCCCCCCGCCCCGCCCCGCCCCGCCCATCACCCCCGTCCCTGGGAGCCCGCGGGACCCGGCCGGCGAACTCAACCGGCCCGGCCCGGCCCGGCGCGGGGCCTGGGGCGGGAGGCGGCGGCGGCGGGGAAGCCCAGAGAGGCTCGGCTTCTTGAGCGGGGCAGGGGCGCCCTCCGCCGCCGTCTAGGGCCACACCACCCTGAACGCCCCCGATCTCGTCTGGTCTCGGAAGCTAAGCAGGGTCGGGCCCGGTTAGTACTTGGATGGGAGACCGCCTGGGAATACCGGGTGCCACAGGCTGCTGCTTTTTTTTTTTTTTTTTTTTGCCTCTTGTTCTGTCCCCTTTCTGGGAGCGCGGCGGCGGCCCGGGGTGGGGGTCACCCCCACCCTCAGCGCCCGCCCGCGGTGCCTGGCGCCCCAGCCCGCACCGTGGGGCCTCCTCTTGTCCCAAGCCGCGACACCGCCGCCACGCGGCAGCATGCGTGGCATCTGGACTGTCAGGTCTCAGACCAAAGGTCTGCTCTGTGGGAACCGACACGCTGGAGGAAACCTTGAGAGTCTGAGAGGGGAGGGAGTTCCAGAAGAAGGCCAGGATGTCATTTTGAGGGAGTATGTGACCAGAACTCGTCCCGTTGCTTTTGGGGTTCTATGGGCTACACGCAGGAATCTTTGGTGGTGGCACCTGATGTTGGGGGATCCGGAGTCACACCCAGACCTGCTCCACAGGCCTCCTTTTACTTTTCTCTTCGGATTCATTATTTTTAAAAAGTGTCTCTTACCTCTAGGATTGCATTTTCTTTTCTCTCTCTCTTCAAGCAGATGATGGGAGTACAAGTATTCAGGTGACATGTGTTGCCCGTGCCCCCCTCCCCCCTGTGTTCTTTTTTTTTTTTTTTTGAGACAGAGTCTCGTTTTGCTGCCCAGGCTAGAGTGAGTGCCATGGCGTCAGCCTAGCTCACAGCAACCTCAATCTCCGGGCTCAAGCAATCCTGCTGCCTCAGCCTCCCGAGTAGTTGGGACTACAGGCATGCACCACCACGCCCGGCTCTGTTTTTCTATATATATTAGTTGGCCAATTAATTTCTTTCTATTTTTAGTAGAGACGGGGTCTCGCTCTTGCTCAGGCTGGTTTCGAACTCCTGACCTGGAGCAATCCGCCCGCCTCGGCCTCCCAGAGAGCTAGGATTACAGGCGTGAGCTACCGCGCCCGGCCCCCCCTGTGTTCTTATTCATATACCTCTCATGTTGTTCCAGCGTATTGTGGGGGTACCAATGTTAAGGTCGGGTGCCTTGCCCTCTCCAAGCCTCCCCCCTCGGGTCAGAGCTTCAAGTGCGCCCATCCCCCAGTCGGTGCGCACCCACCCCATGCCTAATGGATGTGTATGCCCCTCCCCTCCCCCCACCCGCCCGACACCCACCCGATGAAGGTGACTCCTCTCTGTCCACTTAGGCGTCCATCCGTTCGTACCAATTTGCTGGTGAGCGCGCTCACGTGGTGCTCGTGTGTCCATTCTTGGGATACCTGGCTTACTGGAACGGGTTCCAGCTCTGGCCAGGAGAACACGAGAGGCGCCCTCTCACCGCTGCTCCTCACAGCCGAATGGCACTCCGTGGTGTCCACGCGCCACATTTTATTCATGCACTCCTGGATGGATGGGCACTCGGGTCGCTTCCACGTCTTTGCGATTGTGAATTGTGCCCTAACTGTCACCCTAACCCTTACCCAGCCCCCGTCTCCTCTGCCCCTGCCTGACGCACTCCTCCCCGGCCAGGCCCGTCACTGTCCTGGGCCCCCGCCTGACCGGCTCCTCCCCGCCCGGCCTGTCACCGTCCTCTGCCCCTGCCTGACATGCTCCTTCCCGCCCGCCCGGCCTCTCACCGTCCTCGGCCCCTGCCTGACCGGCTCCTCCGTCGCCTGGGCCTTCCAAGGGCTTGGTGTGGACGCTGCTTCCAGGAAGCCCTCCAGAAACCCGGCAGCAGGGTGGCCGCAGCAGTCTCCAGCAGCCGTCCCTAAGTCGCGTGAGTGCGGGGGACGTGCCCCCGCTGTGCCGCGGGGGCCCAGCCTGGTGTCTTCCCTGAGGCCCTGCGGCTGCCGGCTGGGCTGCCGCTCCCCGCAAGGGGAGAGCCGCGGAGGTGGGGACCGCCTCCTGATGGGGACGTACACGCAGCTCTCCACGTCGGATTCCGGGGCTCTCTGTCCTGCCCGAAGGCCCAGCTGGCCTGCGGGTCCTTAGAGTGGCAAAAACATCCGAAAACTGAGATTGAGGGTCCGGTGGGTGTCTGCACTTTTGTGCTGGGCACCCCAGGGAGGCCCGGGGGCTGGCTGGACAACGTGGTCTGCTGGGCGGGGGGGGGGTTGGAGGAGCAACTGATGCCCTTTGCACTTTGGGTAGCAAGAGTCTGAGGTGTCTCTGAGCCCTGTGCCCTGTGGGGGGGGGCCGGGGGGGGAGGAGGAGGAGGAGGTGGGAAGGGCCGGGGCCTGCAGTCGTGTTCCCGGGGTGGCACGGCAAGTGGCTTCTTCCACAGGCTGCTTGGCCTGGGCTCCCTGCACCTGGGCCTTTGGAGGACCGGCCCTGTGCTTGCCAACACTTCCTGCAGGGACCCAGAGCTGGGAGGTGGCATCTCTCAGCCCTGGGTCGGGCAGAGCCCCAGCGGGCCATGCCCACAACCTCTCTCAGCACCGGTCCCCCAGAAGGCTCCTTTGGGACCAGGATTCTCTTGCGGTGACTCTTTAAGGTCTGGCCCCTGGATGGAGGGGCACCAGGCGTAGAGGAGCAGGAAGGGGAAGGGGGTGGCCATGCGAGGGGACACTTTGAGGCCGAGTCCCAGCTTCAGCCTGATCCTCCTGGGAACCCCGCTCTGAGACCAGGAGCCGGGCTTCGCATTCCCACAGCAGCCAGTCGTGGGCTGAGGACACCTGGGGCGTTGGGAACTCCCTGGCTTCTCCTTGGTTTAACGTCTAGAGCTGCTTGTGAATCGCGCCGCCACACACACCCGAGCGCAGGTGTCTTCCGCACAGACTGCGGGCCTCGCTCTTCTGAATGCCGCTAGCTCGCCACCCACCCACGGGTGAACCTGGTCAGGGTGCTTTCTCTAAGGGGCAGACTCTTTTCCGGGCGGGCTACCGGTGTCTCTGTTTGCTCGTTTCTTTCTTCCATTTCGGGAAAGTCTTCCTTGCTGGGTGTGGAAATCTCCTATGCCTTCCCTCGCCTATTCTGTCAGCTTTCAAATTCTCTTTCAGTTGCCACCCTCACAGATGGATTAGGAAACTCTTTGCGGTGCACTCATTAGTGAAATGACCTCCAGGAAGCTGGAATCCAATATCTAATGGCCGATTTTTAGCGAGTCCACACGCCAGGGTGGTCGGGGTCCAATGCAGCCCCGGCCAGGCCCAGGCCCCTTGGACTGGGCCACAGGAGGACACGGAGGAGGGTCCCGGCCCCCACGAAGCGGTGCCGGCAGTTCTCCACGGGCTTGGGCGTTTTCCAGAGGTAGGAGATGGAGGGGACTGATTTCTTCAGCGCCCCCCAAACCACGCCACCCCACCCCACCCATGGGACACATCCCCAGAGAGAGACGCCCCAGACACTGGCTGTGCCCCAGCCCTGGCCCGGGGGAATAGGCGGCAGCCCACCCACAGGGCGAGGGGGGGGGCGCAGCTGAAAGGGGTTGTGGGGGAGGGCGGCCCCTGGCTGGGGTCAAAGGGCGAGCGTCCCGCGCGTGCGCAGTCAGCGGCAGGCAGCGACGCGCTGGGGGTGGGCAGCGGGTAGGTGAAGGAGGCCGGGCGAGGAGACGAGGGGGGCTGGGAGGGCTCCACCTTGGCGAGTCCAGCCGTGGAGGCGCATCTTGTGTGAGTGTGAGTGAGTGTGAGTGTGTGTGTGTGTGTATACAGAGACAGCCCCCCGCCCCGCCCCGCCCCGCCCATCACCCCCGTCCCTGGGAGCCCGCGGGACCCGGCCGGCGAACTCAACCGGCCCGGCCCGGCCCGGCGCGGGGCCTGGGGCGGGAGGCGGCGGCGGCGGGGAAGCCCAGAGAGGCTCGGCTTCTTGAGCGGGGCAGGGGCGCCCTCCGCCGCCGTCTAGGGCCACACCACCCTGAACGCCCCCGATCTCGTCTGGTCTCGGAAGCTAAGCAGGGTCGGGCCCGGTTAGTACTTGGATGGGAGACCGCCTGGGAATACCGGGTGCCACAGGCTGCTGCTTTTTTTTTTTTTTTTTTTTGCCTCTTGTTCTGTCCCCTTTCTGGGAGCGCGGCGGCGGCCCGGGGTGGGGGTCACCCCCACCCTCAGCGCCCGCCCGCGGTGCCTGGCGCCCCAGCCCGCACCGTGGGGCCTCCTCTTGTCCCAAGCCGCGACACCGCCGCCACGCGGCAGCATGCGTGGCATCTGGACTGTCAGGTCTCAGACCAAAGGTCTGCTCTGTGGGAACCGACACGCTGGAGGAAACCTTGAGAGTCTGAGAGGGGAGGGAGTTCCAGAAGAAGGCCAGGATGTCATTTTGAGGGAGTATGTGACCAGAACTCGTCCCGTTGCTTTTGGGGTTCTATGGGCTACACGCAGGAATCTTTGGTGGTGGCACCTGATGTTGGGGGATCCGGAGTCACACCCAGACCTGCTCCACAGGCCTCCTTTTACTTTTCTCTTCGGATTCATTATTTTTAAAAAGTGTCTCTTACCTCTAGGATTGCATTTTCTTTTCTCTCTCTCTTCAAGCAGATGATGGGAGTACAAGTATTCAGGTGACATGTGTTGCCCGTGCCCCCCTCCCCCCTGTGTTCTTTTTTTTTTTTTTTTGAGACAGAGTCTCGTTTTGCTGCCCAGGCTAGAGTGAGTGCCATGGCGTCAGCCTAGCTCACAGCAACCTCAATCTCCGGGCTCAAGCAATCCTGCTGCCTCAGCCTCCCGAGTAGTTGGGACTACAGGCATGCACCACCACGCCCGGCTCTGTTTTTCTATATATATTAGTTGGCCAATTAATTTCTTTCTATTTTTAGTAGAGACGGGGTCTCGCTCTTGCTCAGGCTGGTTTCGAACTCCTGACCTGGAGCAATCCGCCCGCCTCGGCCTCCCAGAGAGCTAGGATTACAGGCGTGAGCTACCGCGCCCGGCCCCCCCTGTGTTCTTATTCATATACCTCTCATGTTGTTCCAGCGTATTGTGGGGGTACCAATGTTAAGGTCGGGTGCCTTGCCCTCTCCAAGCCTCCCCCCTCGGGTCAGAGCTTCAAGTGCGCCCATCCCCCAGTCGGTGCGCACCCACCCCATGCCTAATGGATGTGTATGCCCCTCCCCTCCCCCCACCCGCCCGACACCCACCCGATGAAGGTGACTCCTCTCTGTCCACTTAGGCGTCCATCCGTTCGTACCAATTTGCTGGTGAGCGCGCTCACGTGGTGCTCGTGTGTCCATTCTTGGGATACCTGGCTTACTGGAACGGGTTCCAGCTCTGGCCAGGAGAACACGAGAGGCGCCCTCTCACCGCTGCTCCTCACAGCCGAATGGCACTCCGTGGTGTCCACGCGCCACATTTTATTCATGCAATCCTGGATGGATGGGCACTCGGGTCGCTTCCACGTCTTTGCGATTGTGAATTGTGCCCTAACTGTCACCCTAACCCTTACCCAGCCCCCGTCTCCTCTGCCCCTGCCTGACGCACTCCTCCCCGGCCAGGCCCGTCACTGTCCTGGGCCCCCGCCTGACCGGCTCCTCCCCGCCCGGCCTGTCACCGTCCTCTGCCCCTGCCTGACATGCTCCTTCCCGCCCGCCCGGCCTCTCACCGTCCTCGGCCCCTGCCTGACCGGCTCCTCCGTCGCCTGGGCCTTCCAAGGGCTTGGTGTGGACGCTGCTTCCAGGAAGCCCTCCAGAAACCCGGCAGCAGGGTGGCCGCAGCAGTCTCCAGCAGCCGTCCCTAAGTCGCGTGAGTGCGGGGGACGTGCCCCCGCTGTGCCGCGGGGGCCCAGCCTGGTGTCTTCCCTGAGGCCCTGCGGCTGCCGGCTGGGCTGCCGCTCCCCGCAAGGGGAGAGCCGCGGAGGTGGGGACCGCCTCCTGATGGGGACGTACACGCAGCTCTCCACGTCGGATTCCGGGGCTCTCTGTCCTGCCCGAAGGCCCAGCTGGCCTGCGGGTCCTTAGAGTGGCAAAAACATCCGAAAACTGAGATTGAGGGTCCGGTGGGTGTCTGCACTTTTGTGCTGGGCACCCCAGGGAGGCCCGGGGGCTGGCTGGACAACGTGGTCTGCTGGGCGGGGGGGGGGGGTTGGAGGAGCAACTGATGCCCTTTGCACTTTGGGTAGCAAGAGTCTGAGGTGTCTCTGAGCCCTGTGCCCTGTGGGGGGGGGCCGGGGGGGGAGGAGGAGGAGGAGGAGGAGGAGGAGGTGGGAAGGGCCGGGGCCTGCAGTCGTGTTCCCGGGGTGGCACGGCAAGTGGCTTCTTCCACAGGCTGCTTGGCCTGGGCTCCCTGCACCTGGGCCTTTGGAGGACCGGCCCTGTGCTTGCCAACACTTCCTGCAGGGACCCAGAGCTGGGAGGTGGCATCTCTCAGCCCTGGGTCGGGCAGAGCCCCAGCGGGCCATGCCCACAACCTCTCTCAGCACCGGTCCCCCAGAAGGCTCCTTTGGGACCAGGATTCTCTTGCGGTGACTCTTTAAGGTCTGGCCCCTGGATGGAGGGGCACCAGGCGTAGAGGAGCAGGAAGGGGAAGGGGGTGGCCATGCGAGGGGACACTTTGAGGCCGAGTCCCAGCTTCAGCCTGATCCTCCTGGGAACCCCGCTCTGAGACCAGGAGCCGGGCTTCGCATTCCCACAGCAGCCAGTCGTGGGCTGAGGACACCTGGGGCGTTGGGAACTCCCTGGCTTCTCCTTGGTTTAACGTCTAGAGCTGCTTGTGAATCGCGCCGCCACACACACCCGAGCGCAGGTGTCTTCCGCACAGACTGCGGGCCTCGCTCTTCTGAATGCCGCTAGCTCGCCACCCACCCACGGGTGAACCTGGTCAGGGTGCTTTCTCTAAGGGGCAGACTCTTTTCCGGGCGGGCTACCGGTGTCTCTGTTTGCTCGTTTCTTTCTTCCATTTCGGGAAAGTCTTCCTTGCTGGGTGTGGAAATCTCCTATGCCTTCCCTCGCCTATTCTGTCAGCTTTCAAATTCTCTTTCAGTTGCCACCCTCACAGATGGATTAGGAAACTCTTTCCGGTGCACTCATTAGTGAAATGACCTCCAGGAAGCTGGAATCCAATATCTAATGGCCGATTTTTAGCGAGTCCACACGCCAGGGTGGTCGGGGTCCAATGCAGCCCCGGCCAGGCCCAGGCCCCTTGGACTGGGCCACAGGAGGACACGGAGGAGGGTCCCGGCCCCCACGAAGCGGTGCCGGCAGTTCTCCACGGGCTTGGGCGTTTTCCAGAGGTAGGAGATGGAGGGGACTGATTTCTTCAGCGCCCCCCAAACCACGCCACCCCACCCCACCCATGGGACACATCCCCAGAGAGAGACGCCCCAGACACTGGCTGTGCCCCAGCCCTGGCCCGGGGGAATAGGCGGCAGCCCACCCACAGGGCGAGGGGGGGGGCGCAGCTGAAAGGGGTTGTGGGGGAGGGCGGCCCCTGGCTGGGGTCAAAGGGCGAGCGTCCCGCGCGTGCGCAGTCAGCGGCAGGCAGCGACGCGCTGGGGGTGGGCAGCGGGTAGGTGAAGGAGGCCGGGCGAGGAGACGAGGGGGGCTGGGAGGGCTCCACCTTGGCGAGTCCAGCCGTGGAGGCGCATCTTGTGTGAGTGTGAGTGAGTGTGAGTGTGTGTGTGTGTGTATACAGAGACAGCCCCCCGCCCCGCCCCGCCCCGCCCATCACCCCCGTCCCTGGGAGCCCGCGGGACCCGGCCGGCGAACTCAACCGGCCCGGCCCGGCCCGGCGCGGGGCCTGGGGCGGGAGGCGGCGGCGGGGAAGCCCAGAGAGGCTCGGCTTCTTGAGCGGGGCAGGGGCGCCCTCCGCCGCCGTCTAGGGCCACACCACCCTGAACGCCCCCGATCTCGTCTGGTCTCGGAAGCTAAGCAGGGTCGGGCCCGGTTAGTACTTGGATGGGAGACCGCCTGGGAATACCGGGTGCCACAGGCTGCTGCTTTTTTTTTTTTTTTTTTTTGCCTCTTGTTCTGTCCCCTTTCTGGGAGCGCGGCGGCGGCCCGGGGTGGGGGTCACCCCCACCCTCAGCGCCCGCCCGCGGTGCCTGGCGCCCCAGCCCGCACCGTGGGGCCTCCTCTTGTCCCAAGCCGCGACACCGCCGCCACGCGGCAGCATGCGTGGCATCTGGACTGTCAGGTCTCAGACCAAAGGTCTGCTCTGTGGGAACCGACACGCTGGAGGAAACCTTGAGAGTCTGAGAGGGGAGGGAGTTCCAGAAGAAGGCCAGGATGTCATTTTGAGGGAGTATGTGACCAGAACTCGTCCCGTTGCTTTTGGGGTTCTATGGGCTACACGCAGGAATCTTTGGTGGTGGCACCTGATGTTGGGGGATCCGGAGTCACACCCAGACCTGCTCCACAGGCCTCCTTTTACTTTTCTCTTCGGATTCATTATTTTTAAAAAGTGTCTCTTACCTCTAGGATTGCATTTTCTTTTCTCTCTCTCTTCAAGCAGATGATGGGAGTACAAGTATTCAGGTGACATGTGTTGCCCGTGCCCCCCTCCCCCCTGTGTTCTTTTTTTTTTTTTTTTGAGACAGAGTCTCGTTTTGCTGCCCAGGCTAGAGTGAGTGCCATGGCGTCAGCCTAGCTCACAGCAACCTCAATCTCCGGGCTCAAGCAATCCTGCTGCCTCAGCCTCCCGAGTAGTTGGGACTACAGGCATGCACCACCACGCCCGGCTCTGTTTTTCTATATATATTAGTTGGCCAATTAATTTCTTTCTATTTTTAGTAGAGACGGGGTCTCGCTCTTGCTCAGGCTGGTTTCGAACTCCTGACCTGGAGCAATCCGCCCGCCTCGGCCTCCCAGAGAGCTAGGATTACAGGCGTGAGCTACCGCGCCCGGCCCCCCCTGTGTTCTTATTCATATACCTCTCATGTTGTTCCAGCGTATTGTGGGGGTACCAATGTTAAGGTCGGGTGCCTTGCCCTCTCCAAGCCTCCCCCCTCGGGTCAGAGCTTCAAGTGCGCCCATCCCCCAGTCGGTGCGCACCCACCCCATGCCTAATGGATGTGTATGCCCCTCCCCTCCCCCCACCCGCCCGACACCCACCCGATGAAGGTGACTCCTCTCTGTCCACTTAGGCGTCCATCCGTTCGTACCAATTTGCTGGTGAGCGCGCTCACGTGGTGCTCGTGTGTCCATTCTTGGGATACCTGGCTTACTGGAACGGGTTCCAGCTCTGGCCAGGAGAACACGAGAGGCGCCCTCTCACCGCTGCTCCTCACAGCCGAATGGCACTCCGTGGTGTCCACGCGCCACATTTTATTCATGCACTCCTGGATGGATGGGCACTCGGGTCGCTTCCACGTCTTTGCGATTGTGAATTGTGCCCTAACTGTCACCCTAACCCTTACCCAGCCCCCGTCTCCTCTGCCCCTGCCTGACGCACTCCTCCCCGGCCAGGCCCGTCACTGTCCTGGGCCCCCGCCTGACCGGCTCCTCCCCGCCCGGCCTGTCACCGTCCTCTGCCCCTGCCTGACATGCTCCTTCCCGCCCGCCCGGCCTCTCACCGTCCTCGGCCCCTGCCTGACCGGCTCCTCCGTCGCCTGGGCCTTCCAAGGGCTTGGTGTGGACGCTGCTTCCAGGAAGCCCTCCAGAAACCCGGCAGCAGGGTGGCCGCAGCAGTCTCCAGCAGCCGTCCCTAAGTCGCGTGAGTGCGGGGGACGTGCCCCCGCTGTGCCGCGGGGGCCCAGCCTGGTGTCTTCCCTGAGGCCCTGCGGCTGCCGGCTGGGCTGCCGCTCCCCGCAAGGGGAGAGCCGCGGAGGTGGGGACCGCCTCCTGATGGGGACGTACACGCAGCTCTCCACGTCGGATTCCGGGGCTCTCTGTCCTGCCCGAAGGCCCAGCTGGCCTGCGGGTCCTTAGAGTGGCAAAAACATCCGAAAACTGAGATTGAGGGTCCGGTGGGTGTCTGCACTTTTGTGCTGGGCACCCCAGGGAGGCCCGGGGGCTGGCTGGACAACGTGGTCTGCTGGGCGGGGGGGGGGGGGTTGGAGGAGCAACTGATGCCCTTTGCACTTTGGGTAGCAAGAGTCTGAGGTGTCTCTGAGCCCTGTGCCCTGTGGGGGGGGGGCCGGGGGGGGAGGAGGAGGAGGAGGAGGAGGAGGAGGTGGGAAGGGCCGGGGCCTGCAGTCGTGTTCCCGGGGTGGCACGGCAAGTGGCTTCTTCCACAGGCTGCTTGGCCTGGGCTCCCTGCACCTGGGCCTTTGGAGGACCGGCCCTGTGCTTGCCAACACTTCCTGCAGGGACCCAGAGCTGGGAGGTGGCATCTCTCAGCCCTGGGTCGGGCAGAGCCCCAGCGGGCCATGCCCACAACCTCTCTCAGCACCGGTCCCCCAGAAGGCTCCTTTGGGACCAGGATTCTCTTGCGGTGACTCTTTAAGGTCTGGCCCCTGGATGGAGGGGCACCAGGCGTAGAGGAGCAGGAAGGGGAAGGGGGTGGCCATGCGAGGGGACACTTTGAGGCCGAGTCCCAGCTTCAGCCTGATCCTCCTGGGAACCCCGCTCTGAGACCAGGAGCCGGGCTTCGCATTCCCACAGCAGCCAGTCGTGGGCTGAGGACACCTGGGGCGTTGGGAACTCCCTGGCTTCTCCTTGGTTTAACGTCTAGAGCTGCTTGTGAATCGCGCCGCCACACACACCCGAGCGCAGGTGTCTTCCGCACAGACTGCGGGCCTCGCTCTTCTGAATGCCGCTAGCTCGCCACCCACCCACGGGTGAACCTGGTCAGGGTGCTTTCTCTAAGGGGCAGACTCTTTTCCGGGCGGGCTACCGGTGTCTCTGTTTGCTCGTTTCTTTCTTCCATTTCGGGAAAGTCTTCCTTGCTGGGTGTGGAAATCTCCTATGCCTTCCCTCGCCTATTCTGTCAGCTTTCAAATTCTCTTTCAGTTGCCACCCTCACAGATGGATTAGGAAACTCTTTCCGGTGCACTCATTAGTGAAATGACCTCCAGGAAGCTGGAATCCAATATCTAATGGCCGATTTTTAGCGAGTCCACACGCCAGGGTGGTCGGGGTCCAATGCAGCCCCGGCCAGGCCCAGGCCCCTTGGACTGGGCCACAGGAGGACACGGAGGAGGGTCCCGGCCCCCACGAAGCGGTGCCGGCAGTTCTCCACGGGCTTGGGCGTTTTCCAGAGGTAGGAGATGGAGGGGACTGATTTCTTCAGCGCCCCCCAAACCACGCCACCCCACCCCACCCATGGGACACATCCCCAGAGAGAGACGCCCCAGACACTGGCTGTGCCCCAGCCCTGGCCCGGGGGAATAGGCGGCAGCCCACCCACAGGGCGAGGGGGGGGGCGCAGCTGAAAGGGGTTGTGGGGGAGGGCGGCCCCTGGCTGGGGTCAAAGGGCGAGCGTCCCGCGCGTGCGCAGTCAGCGGCAGGCAGCGACGCGCTGGGGGTGGGCAGCGGGTAGGTGAAGGAGGCCGGGCGAGGAGACGAGGGGGGCTGGGAGGGCTCCACCTTGGCGAGTCCAGCCGTGGAGGCGCATCTTGTGTGAGTGTGAGTGAGTGTGAGTGTGTGTGTGTGTGTGTATACAGAGACAGCCCCCCGCCCCGCCCCGCCCCGCCCATCACCCCCGTCCCTGGGAGCCCGCGGGACCCGGCCGGCGAACTCAACCGGCCCGGCCCGGCCCGGCGCGGGGCCTGGGGCGGGAGGCGGCGGCGGCGGGGAAGCCCAGAGAGGCTCGGCTTCTTGAGCGGGGCAGGGGCGCCCTCCGCCGCCGTCTAGGGCCACACCACCCTGAACGCCCCCGATCTCGTCTGGTCTCGGAAGCTAAGCAGGGTCGGGCCCGGTTAGTACTTGGATGGGAGACCGCCTGGGAATACCGGGTGCCACAGGCTGCTGCTTTTTTTTTTTTTTTTTTTTGCCTCTTGTTCTGTCCCCTTTCTGGGAGCGCGGCGGCGGCCCGGGGTGGGGGTCACCCCCACCCTCAGCGCCCGCCCGCGGTGCCTGGCGCCCCAGCCCGCACCGTGGGGCCTCCTCTTGTCCCAAGCCGCGACACCGCCGCCACGCGGCAGCATGCGTGGCATCTGGACTGTCAGGTCTCAGACCAAAGGTCTGCTCTGTGGGAACCGACACGCTGGAGGAAACCTTGAGAGTCTGAGAGGGGAGGGAGTTCCAGAAGAAGGCCAGGATGTCATTTTGAGGGAGTATGTGACCAGAACTCGTCCCGTTGCTTTTGGGGTTCTATGGGCTACACGCAGGAATCTTTGGTGGTGGCACCTGATGTTGGGGGATCCGGAGTCACACCCAGACCTGCTCCACAGGCCTCCTTTTACTTTTCTCTTCGGATTCATTATTTTTAAAAAGTGTCTCTTACCTCTAGGATTGCATTTTCTTTTCTCTCTCTCTTCAAGCAGATGATGGGAGTACAAGTATTCAGGTGACATGTGTTGCCCGTGCCCCCCTCCCCCCTGTGTTCTTTTTTTTTTTTTTTTGAGACAGAGTCTCGTTTTGCTGCCCAGGCTAGAGTGAGTGCCATGGCGTCAGCCTAGCTCACAGCAACCTCAATCTCCGGGCTCAAGCAATCCTGCTGCCTCAGCCTCCCGAGTAGTTGGGACTACAGGCATGCACCACCACGCCCGGCTCTGTTTTTCTATATATATTAGTTGGCCAATTAATTTCTTTCTATTTTTAGTAGAGACGGGGTCTCGCTCTTGCTCAGGCTGGTTTCGAACTCCTGACCTGGAGCAATCCGCCCGCCTCGGCCTCCCAGAGAGCTAGGATTACAGGCGTGAGCTACCGCGCCCGGCCCCCCCTGTGTTCTTATTCATATACCTCTCATGTTGTTCCAGCGTATTGTGGGGGTACCAATGTTAAGGTCGGGTGCCTTGCCCTCTCCAAGCCTCCCCCCTCGGGTCAGAGCTTCAAGTGCGCCCATCCCCCAGTCGGTGCGCACCCACCCCATGCCTAATGGATGTGTATGCCCCTCCCCTCCCCCCACCCGCCCGACACCCACCCGATGAAGGTGACTCCTCTCTGTCCACTTAGGCGTCCATCCGTTCGTACCAATTTGCTGGTGAGCGCGCTCACGTGGTGCTCGTGTGTCCATTCTTGGGATACCTGGCTTACTGGAACGGGTTCCAGCTCTGGCCAGGAGAACACGAGAGGCGCCCTCTCACCGCTGCTCCTCACAGCCGAATGGCACTCCGTGGTGTCCACGCGCCACATTTTATTCATGCACTCCTGGATGGATGGGCACTCGGGTCGCTTCCACGTCTTTGCGATTGTGAATTGTGCCCTAACTGTCACCCTAACCCTTACCCAGCCCCCGTCTCCTCTGCCCCTGCCTGACGCACTCCTCCCCGGCCAGGCCCGTCACTGTCCTGGGCCCCCGCCTGACCGGCTCCTCCCCGCCCGGCCTGTCACCGTCCTCTGCCCCTGCCTGACATGCTCCTTCCCGCCCGCCCGGCCTCTCACCGTCCTCGGCCCCTGCCTGACCGGCTCCTCCGTCGCCTGGGCCTTCCAAGGGCTTGGTGTGGACGCTGCTTCCAGGAAGCCCTCCAGAAACCCGGCAGCAGGGTGGCCGCAGCAGTCTCCAGCAGCCGTCCCTAAGTCGCGTGAGTGCGGGGGACGTGCCCCCGCTGTGCCGCGGGGGCCCAGCCTGGTGTCTTCCCTGAGGCCCTGCGGCTGCCGGCTGGGCTGCCGCTCCCCGCAAGGGGAGAGCCGCGGAGGTGGGGACCGCCTCCTGATGGGGACGTACACGCAGCTCTCCACGTCGGATTCCGGGGCTCTCTGTCCTGCCCGAAGGCCCAGCTGGCCTGCGGGTCCTTAGAGTGGCAAAAACATCCGAAAACTGAGATTGAGGGTCCGGTGGGTGTCTGCACTTTTGTGCTGGGCACCCCAGGGAGGCCCGGGGGCTGGCTGGACAACGTGGTCTGCTGGGCGGGGGGGGGGGTTGGAGGAGCAACTGATGCCCTTTGCACTTTGGGTAGCAAGAGTCTGAGGTGTCTCTGAGCCCTGTGCCCTGTGGGGGGGGGCCGGGGGGGGAGGAGGAGGAGGAGGAGGAGGAGGAGGAGGAGGTGGGAAGGGCCGGGGCCTGCAGTCGTGTTCCCGGGGTGGCACGGCAAGTGGCTTCTTCCACAGGCTGCTTGGCCTGGGCTCCCTGCACCTGGGCCTTTGGAGGACCGGCCCTGTGCTTGCCAACACTTCCTGCAGGGACCCAGAGCTGGGAGGTGGCATCTCTCAGCCCTGGGTCGGGCAGAGCCCCAGCGGGCCATGCCCACAACCTCTCTCAGCACCGGTCCCCCAGAAGGCTCCTTTGGGACCAGGATTCTCTTGCGGTGACTCTTTAAGGTCTGGCCCCTGGATGGAGGGGCACCAGGCGTAGAGGAGCAGGAAGGGGAAGGGGGTGGCCATGCGAGGGGACACTTTGAGGCCGAGTCCCAGCTTCAGCCTGATCCTCCTGGGAACCCCGCTCTGAGACCAGGAGCCGGGCTTCGCATTCCCACAGCAGCCAGTCGTGGGCTGAGGACACCTGGGGCGTTGGGAACTCCCTGGCTTCTCCTTGGTTTAACGTCTAGAGCTGCTTGTGAATCGCGCCGCCACACACACCCGAGCGCAGGTGTCTTCCGCACAGACTGCGGGCCTCGCTCTTCTGAATGCCGCTAGCTCGCCACCCACCCACGGGTGAACCTGGTCAGGGTGCTTTCTCTAAGGGGCAGACTCTTTTCCGGGCGGGCTACCGGTGTCTCTGTTTGCTCGTTTCTTTCTTCCATTTCGGGAAAGTCTTCCTTGCTGGGTGTGGAAATCTCCTATGCCTTCCCTCGCCTATTCTGTCAGCTTTCAAATTCTCTTTCAGTTGCCACCCTCACAGATGGATTAGGAAACTCTTTCCGGTGCACTCATTAGTGAAATGACCTCCAGGAAGCTGGAATCCAATATCTAATGGCCGATTTTTAGCGAGTCCACACGCCAGGGTGGTCGGGGTCCAATGCAGCCCCGGCCAGGCCCAGGCCCCTTGGACTGGGCCACAGGAGGACACGGAGGAGGGTCCCGGCCCCCACGAAGCGGTGCCGGCAGTTCTCCACGGGCTTGGGCGTTTTCCAGAGGTAGGAGATGGAGGGGACTGATTTCTTCAGCGCCCCCCAAACCACGCCACCCCACCCCACCCATGGGACACATCCCCAGAGAGAGACGCCCCAGACACTGGCTGTGCCCCAGCCCTGGCCCGGGGGAATAGGCGGCAGCCCACCCACAGGGCGAGGGGGGGGGCGCAGCTGAAAGGGGTTGTGGGGGAGGGCGGCCCCTGGCTGGGGTCAAAGGGCGAGCGTCCCGCGCGTGCGCAGTCAGCGGCAGGCAGCGACGCGCTGGGGGTGGGCAGCGGGTAGGTGAAGGAGGCCGGGCGAGGAGACGAGGGGGGCTGGGAGGGCTCCACCTTGGCGAGTCCAGCCGTGGAGGCGCATCTTGTGTGAGTGTGAGTGAGTGTGAGTGTGTGTGTGTGTGTGTATACAGAGACAGCCCCCCGCCCCGCCCCGCCCCGCCCATCACCCCCGTCCCTGGGAGCCCGCGGGACCCGGCCGGCGAACTCAACCGGCCCGGCCCGGCCCGGCGCGGGGCCTGGGGCGGGAGGCGGCGGCGGCGGGGAAGCCCAGAGAGGCTCGGCTTCTTGAGCGGGGCAGGGGCGCCCTCCGCCGCCGTCTAGGGCCACACCACCCTGAACGCCCCCGATCTCGTCTGGTCTCGGAAGCTAAGCAGGGTCGGGCCCGGTTAGTACTTGGATGGGAGACCGCCTGGGAATACCGGGTGCCACAGGCTGCTGCTTTTTTTTTTTTTTTTTTTTGCCTCTTGTTCTGTCCCCTTTCTGGGAGCGCGGCGGCGGCCCGGGGTGGGGGTCACCCCCACCCTCAGCGCCCGCCCGCGGTGCCTGGCGCCCCAGCCCGCACCGTGGGGCCTCCTCTTGTCCCAAGCCGCGACACCGCCGCCACGCGGCAGCATGCGTGGCATCTGGACTGTCAGGTCTCAGACCAAAGGTCTGCTCTGTGGGAACCGACACGCTGGAGGAAACCTTGAGAGTCTGAGAGGGGAGGGAGTTCCAGAAGAAGGCCAGGATGTCATTTTGAGGGAGTATGTGACCAGAACTCGTCCCGTTGCTTTTGGGGTTCTATGGGCTACACGCAGGAATCTTTGGTGGTGGCACCTGATGTTGGGGGATCCGGAGTCACACCCAGACCTGCTCCACAGGCCTCCTTTTACTTTTCTCTTCGGATTCATTATTTTTAAAAAGTGTCTCTTACCTCTAGGATTGCATTTTCTTTTCTCTCTCTCTTCAAGCAGATGATGGGAGTACAAGTATTCAGGTGACATGTGTTGCCCGTGCCCCCCTCCCCCCTGTGTTCTTTTTTTTTTTTTTTTGAGACAGAGTCTCGTTTTGCTGCCCAGGCTAGAGTGAGTGCCATGGCGTCAGCCTAGCTCACAGCAACCTCAATCTCCGGGCTCAAGCAATCCTGCTGCCTCAGCCTCCCGAGTAGTTGGGACTACAGGCATGCACCACCACGCCCGGCTCTGTTTTTCTATATATATTAGTTGGCCAATTAATTTCTTTCTATTTTTAGTAGAGACGGGGTCTCGCTCTTGCTCAGGCTGGTTTCGAACTCCTGACCTGGAGCAATCCGCCCGCCTCGGCCTCCCAGAGAGCTAGGATTACAGGCGTGAGCTACCGCGCCCGGCCCCCCCTGTGTTCTTATTCATATACCTCTCATGTTGTTCCAGCGTATTGTGGGGGTACCAATGTTAAGGTCGGGTGCCTTGCCCTCTCCAAGCCTCCCCCCTCGGGTCAGAGCTTCAAGTGCGCCCATCCCCCAGTCGGTGCGCACCCACCCCATGCCTAATGGATGTGTATGCCCCTCCCCTCCCCCCACCCGCCCGACACCCACCCGATGAAGGTGACTCCTCTCTGTCCACTTAGGCGTCCATCCGTTCGTACCAATTTGCTGGTGAGCGCGCTCACGTGGTGCTCGTGTGTCCATTCTTGGGATACCTGGCTTACTGGAACGGGTTCCAGCTCTGGCCAGGAGAACACGAGAGGCGCCCTCTCACCGCTGCTCCTCACAGCCGAATGGCACTCCGTGGTGTCCACGCGCCACATTTTATTCATGCACTCCTGGATGGATGGGCACTCGGGTCGCTTCCACGTCTTTGCGATTGTGAATTGTGCCCTAACTGTCACCCTAACCCTTACCCAGCCCCCGTCTCCTCTGCCCCTGCCTGACGCACTCCTCCCCGGCCAGGCCCGTCACTGTCCTGGGCCCCCGCCTGACCGGCTCCTCCCCGCCCGGCCTGTCACCGTCCTCTGCCCCTGCCTGACATGCTCCTTCCCGCCCGCCCGGCCTCTCACCGTCCTCGGCCCCTGCCTGACCGGCTCCTCCGTCGCCTGGGCCTTCCAAGGGCTTGGTGTGGACGCTGCTTCCAGGAAGCCCTCCAGAAACCCGGCAGCAGGGTGGCCGCAGCAGTCTCCAGCAGCCGTCCCTAAGTCGCGTGAGTGCGGGGGACGTGCCCCCGCTGTGCCGCGGGGGCCCAGCCTGGTGTCTTCCCTGAGGCCCTGCGGCTGCCGGCTGGGCTGCCGCTCCCCGCAAGGGGAGAGCCGCGGAGGTGGGGACCGCCTCCTGATGGGGACGTACACGCAGCTCTCCACGTCGGATTCCGGGGCTCTCTGTCCTGCCCGAAGGCCCAGCTGGCCTGCGGGTCCTTAGAGTGGCAAAAACATCCGAAAACTGAGATTGAGGGTCCGGTGGGTGTCTGCACTTTTGTGCTGGGCACCCCAGGGAGGCCCGGGGGCTGGCTGGACAACGTGGTCTGCTGGGCGGGGGGGGGGGTTGGAGGAGCAACTGATGCCCTTTGCACTTTGGGTAGCAAGAGTCTGAGGTGTCTCTGAGCCCTGTGCCCTGTGGGGGGGGGCCGGGGGGGGAGGAGGAGGAGGAGGAGGAGGAGGAGGAGGAGGTGGGAAGGGCCGGGGCCTGCAGTCGTGTTCCCGGGGTGGCACGGCAAGTGGCTTCTTCCACAGGCTGCTTGGCCTGGGCTCCCTGCACCTGGGCCTTTGGAGGACCGGCCCTGTGCTTGCCAACACTTCCTGCAGGGACCCAGAGCTGGGAGGTGGCATCTCTCAGCCCTGGGTCGGGCAGAGCCCCAGCGGGCCATGCCCACAACCTCTCTCAGCACCGGTCCCCCAGAAGGCTCCTTTGGGACCAGGATTCTCTTGCGGTGACTCTTTAAGGTCTGGCCCCTGGATGGAGGGGCACCAGGCGTAGAGGAGCAGGAAGGGGAAGGGGGTGGCCATGCGAGGGGACACTTTGAGGCCGAGTCCCAGCTTCAGCCTGATCCTCCTGGGAACCCCGCTCTGAGACCAGGAGCCGGGCTTCGCATTCCCACAGCAGCCAGTCGTGGGCTGAGGACACCTGGGGCGTTGGGAACTCCCTGGCTTCTCCTTGGTTTAACGTCTAGAGCTGCTTGTGAATCGCGCCGCCACACACACCCGAGCGCAGGTGTCTTCCGCACAGACTGCGGGCCTCGCTCTTCTGAATGCCGCTAGCTCGCCACCCACCCACGGGTGAACCTGGTCAGGGTGCTTTCTCTAAGGGGCAGACTCTTTTCCGGGCGGGCTACCGGTGTCTCTGTTTGCTCGTTTCTTTCTTCCATTTCGGGAAAGTCTTCCTTGCTGGGTGTGGAAATCTCCTATGCCTTCCCTCGCCTATTCTGTCAGCTTTCAAATTCTCTTTCAGTTGCCACCCTCACAGATGGATTAGGAAACTCTTTCCGGTGCACTCATTAGTGAAATGACCTCCAGGAAGCTGGAATCCAATATCTAATGGCCGATTTTTAGCGAGTCCACACGCCAGGGTGGTCGGGGTCCAATGCAGCCCCGGCCAGGCCCAGGCCCCTTGGACTGGGCCACAGGAGGACACGGAGGAGGGTCCCGGCCCCCACGAAGCGGTGCCGGCAGTTCTCCACGGGCTTGGGCGTTTTCCAGAGGTAGGAGATGGAGGGGACTGATTTCTTCAGCGCCCCCCAAACCACGCCACCCCACCCCACCCATGGGACACATCCCCAGAGAGAGACGCCCCAGACACTGGCTGTGCCCCAGCCCTGGCCCGGGGGAATAGGCGGCAGCCCACCCACAGGGCGAGGGGGGGGGCGCAGCTGAAAGGGGTTGTGGGGGAGGGCGGCCCCTGGCTGGGGTCAAAGGGCGAGCGTCCCGCGCGTGCGCAGTCAGCGGCAGGCAGCGACGCGCTGGGGGTGGGCAGCGGGTAGGTGAAGGAGGCCGGGCGAGGAGACGAGGGGGGCTGGGAGGGCTCCACCTTGGCGAGTCCAGCCGTGGAGGCGCATCTTGTGTGAGTGTGAGTGAGTGTGAGTGTGTGTGTGTGTGTGTATACAGAGACAGCCCCCCGCCCCGCCCCGCCCCGCCCATCACCCCCGTCCCTGGGAGCCCGCGGGACCCGGCCGGCGAACTCAACCGGCCCGGCCCGGCCCGGCGCGGGGCCTGGGGCGGGAGGCGGCGGCGGCGGGGAAGCCCAGAGAGGCTCGGCTTCTTGAGCGGGGCAGGGGCGCCCTCCGCCGCCGTCTAGGGCCACACCACCCTGAACGCCCCCGATCTCGTCTGGTCTCGGAAGCTAAGCAGGGTCGGGCCCGGTTAGTACTTGGATGGGAGACCGCCTGGGAATACCGGGTGCCACAGGCTGCTGCTTTTTTTTTTTTTTTTTTTTGCCTCTTGTTCTGTCCCCTTTCTGGGAGCGCGGCGGCGGCCCGGGGTGGGGGTCACCCCCACCCTCAGCGCCCGCCCGCGGTGCCTGGCGCCCCAGCCCGCACCGTGGGGCCTCCTCTTGTCCCAAGCCGCGACACCGCCGCCACGCGGCAGCATGCGTGGCATCTGGACTGTCAGGTCTCAGACCAAAGGTCTGCTCTGTGGGAACCGACACGCTGGAGGAAACCTTGAGAGTCTGAGAGGGGAGGGAGTTCCAGAAGAAGGCCAGGATGTCATTTTGAGGGAGTATGTGACCAGAACTCGTCCCGTTGCTTTTGGGGTTCTATGGGCTACACGCAGGAATCTTTGGTGGTGGCACCTGATGTTGGGGGATCCGGAGTCACACCCAGACCTGCTCCACAGGCCTCCTTTTACTTTTCTCTTCGGATTCATTATTTTTAAAAAGTGTCTCTTACCTCTAGGATTGCATTTTCTTTTCTCTCTCTCTTCAAGCAGATGATGGGAGTACAAGTATTCAGGTGACATGTGTTGCCCGTGCCCCCCTCCCCCCTGTGTTCTTTTTTTTTTTTTTTTGAGACAGAGTCTCGTTTTGCTGCCCAGGCTAGAGTGAGTGCCATGGCGTCAGCCTAGCTCACAGCAACCTCAATCTCCGGGCTCAAGCAATCCTGCTGCCTCAGCCTCCCGAGTAGTTGGGACTACAGGCATGCACCACCACGCCCGGCTCTGTTTTTCTATATATATTAGTTGGCCAATTAATTTCTTTCTATTTTTAGTAGAGACGGGGTCTCGCTCTTGCTCAGGCTGGTTTCGAACTCCTGACCTGGAGCAATCCGCCCGCCTCGGCCTCCCAGAGAGCTAGGATTACAGGCGTGAGCTACCGCGCCCGGCCCCCCCTGTGTTCTTATTCATATACCTCTCATGTTGTTCCAGCGTATTGTGGGGGTACCAATGTTAAGGTCGGGTGCCTTGCCCTCTCCAAGCCTCCCCCCTCGGGTCAGAGCTTCAAGTGCGCCCATCCCCCAGTCGGTGCGCACCCACCCCATGCCTAATGGATGTGTATGCCCCTCCCCTCCCCCCACCCGCCCGACACCCACCCGATGAAGGTGACTCCTCTCTGTCCACTTAGGCGTCCATCCGTTCGTACCAATTTGCTGGTGAGCGCGCTCACGTGGTGCTCGTGTGTCCATTCTTGGGATACCTGGCTTACTGGAACGGGTTCCAGCTCTGGCCAGGAGAACACGAGAGGCGCCCTCTCACCGCTGCTCCTCACAGCCGAATGGCACTCCGTGGTGTCCACGCGCCACATTTTATTCATGCACTCCTGGATGGATGGGCACTCGGGTCGCTTCCACGTCTTTGCGATTGTGAATTGTGCCCTAACTGTCACCCTAACCCTTACCCAGCCCCCGTCTCCTCTGCCCCTGCCTGACGCACTCCTCCCCGGCCAGGCCCGTCACTGTCCTGGGCCCCCGCCTGACCGGCTCCTCCCCGCCCGGCCTGTCACCGTCCTCTGCCCCTGCCTGACATGCTCCTTCCCGCCCGCCCGGCCTCTCACCGTCCTCGGCCCCTGCCTGACCGGCTCCTCCGTCGCCTGGGCCTTCCAAGGGCTTGGTGTGGACGCTGCTTCCAGGAAGCCCTCCAGAAACCCGGCAGCAGGGTGGCCGCAGCAGTCTCCAGCAGCCGTCCCTAAGTCGCGTGAGTGCGGGGGACGTGCCCCCGCTGTGCCGCGGGGGCCCAGCCTGGTGTCTTCCCTGAGGCCCTGCGGCTGCCGGCTGGGCTGCCGCTCCCCGCAAGGGGAGAGCCGCGGAGGTGGGGACCGCCTCCTGATGGGGACGTACACGCAGCTCTCCACGTCGGATTCCGGGGCTCTCTGTCCTGCCCGAAGGCCCAGCTGGCCTGCGGGTCCTTAGAGTGGCAAAAACATCCGAAAACTGAGATTGAGGGTCCGGTGGGTGTCTGCACTTTTGTGCTGGGCACCCCAGGGAGGCCCGGGGGCTGGCTGGACAACGTGGTCTGCTGGGCGGGGGGGGGGGTTGGAGGAGCAACTGATGCCCTTTGCACTTTGGGTAGCAAGAGTCTGAGGTGTCTCTGAGCCCTGTGCCCTGTGGGGGGGGGGCCGGGGGGGGAGGAGGAGGAGGAGGAGGAGGAGGAGGAGGAGGTGGGAAGGGCCGGGGCCTGCAGTCGTGTTCCCGGGGTGGCACGGCAAGTGGCTTCTTCCACAGGCTGCTTGGCCTGGGCTCCCTGCACCTGGGCCTTTGGAGGACCGGCCCTGTGCTTGCCAACACTTCCTGCAGGGACCCAGAGCTGGGAGGTGGCATCTCTCAGCCCTGGGTCGGGCAGAGCCCCAGCGGGCCATGCCCACAACCTCTCTCAGCACCGGTCCCCCAGAAGGCTCCTTTGGGACCAGGATTCTCTTGCGGTGACTCTTTAAGGTCTGGCCCCTGGATGGAGGGGCACCAGGCGTAGAGGAGCAGGAAGGGGAAGGGGGTGGCCATGCGAGGGGACACTTTGAGGCCGAGTCCCAGCTTCAGCCTGATCCTCCTGGGAACCCCGCTCTGAGACCAGGAGCCGGGCTTCGCATTCCCACAGCAGCCAGTCGTGGGCTGAGGACACCTGGGGCGTTGGGAACTCCCTGGCTTCTCCTTGGTTTAACGTCTAGAGCTGCTTGTGAATCGCGCCGCCACACACACCCGAGCGCAGGTGTCTTCCGCACAGACTGCGGGCCTCGCTCTTCTGAATGCCGCTAGCTCGCCACCCACCCACGGGTGAACCTGGTCAGGGTGCTTTCTCTAAGGGGCAGACTCTTTTCCGGGCGGGCTACCGGTGTCTCTGTTTGCTCGTTTCTTTCTTCCATTTCGGGAAAGTCTTCCTTGCTGGGTGTGGAAATCTCCTATGCCTTCCCTCGCCTATTCTGTCAGCTTTCAAATTCTCTTTCAGTTGCCACCCTCACAGATGGATTAGGAAACTCTTTCCGGTGCACTCATTAGTGAAATGACCTCCAGGAAGCTGGAATCCAATATCTAATGGCCGATTTTTAGCGAGTCCACACGCCAGGGTGGTCGGGGTCCAATGCAGCCCCGGCCAGGCCCAGGCCCCTTGGACTGGGCCACAGGAGGACACGGAGGAGGGTCCCGGCCCCCACGAAGCGGTGCCGGCAGTTCTCCACGGGCTTGGGCGTTTTCCAGAGGTAGGAGATGGAGGGGACTGATTTCTTCAGCGCCCCCCAAACCACGCCACCCCACCCCACCCATGGGACACATCCCCAGAGAGAGACGCCCCAGACACTGGCTGTGCCCCAGCCCTGGCCCGGGGGAATAGGCGGCAGCCCACCCACAGGGCGAGGGGGGGGGCGCAGCTGAAAGGGGTTGTGGGGGAGGGCGGCCCCTGGCTGGGGTCAAAGGGCGAGCGTCCCGCGCGTGCGCAGTCAGCGGCAGGCAGCGACGCGCTGGGGGTGGGCAGCGGGTAGGTGAAGGAGGCCGGGCGAGGAGACGAGGGGGGCTGGGAGGGCTCCACCTTGGCGAGTCCAGCCGTGGAGGCGCATCTTGTGTGAGTGTGAGTGAGTGTGAGTGTGTGTGTGTGTGTGTATACAGAGACAGCCCCCCGCCCCGCCCCGCCCCGCCCATCACCCCCGTCCCTGGGAGCCCGCGGGACCCGGCCGGCGAACTCAACCGGCCCGGCCCGGCCCGGCGCGGGGCCTGGGGCGGGAGGCGGCGGCGGCGGGGAAGCCCAGAGAGGCTCGGCTTCTTGAGCGGGGCAGGGGCGCCCTCCGCCGCCGTCTAGGGCCACACCACCCTGAACGCCCCCGATCTCGTCTGGTCTCGGAAGCTAAGCAGGGTCGGGCCCGGTTAGTACTTGGATGGGAGACCGCCTGGGAATACCGGGTGCCACAGGCTGCTGCTTTTTTTTTTTTTTTTTTTTGCCTCTTGTTCTGTCCCCTTTCTGGGAGCGCGGCGGCGGCCCGGGGTGGGGGTCACCCCCACCCTCAGCGCCCGCCCGCGGTGCCTGGCGCCCCAGCCCGCACCGTGGGGCCTCCTCTTGTCCCAAGCCGCGACACCGCCGCCACGCGGCAGCATGCGTGGCATCTGGACTGTCAGGTCTCAGACCAAAGGTCTGCTCTGTGGGAACCGACACGCTGGAGGAAACCTTGAGAGTCTGAGAGGGGAGGGAGTTCCAGAAGAAGGCCAGGATGTCATTTTGAGGGAGTATGTGACCAGAACTCGTCCCGTTGCTTTTGGGGTTCTATGGGCTACACGCAGGAATCTTTGGTGGTGGCACCTGATGTTGGGGGATCCGGAGTCACACCCAGACCTGCTCCACAGGCCTCCTTTTACTTTTCTCTTCGGATTCATTATTTTTAAAAAGTGTCTCTTACCTCTAGGATTGCATTTTCTTTTCTCTCTCTCTTCAAGCTGATGGGAGTACAAGTATTCAGGTGACATGTGTTGCCCGTGCCCCCCTCCCCCCTGTGTTCTTTTTTTTTTTTTTTTGAGACAGAGTCTCGTTTTGCTGCCCAGGCTAGAGTGAGTGCCATGGCGTCAGCCTAGCTCACAGCAACCTCAATCTCCGGGCTCAAGCAATCCTGCTGCCTCAGCCTCCCGAGTAGTTGGGACTACAGGCATGCACCACCACGCCCGGCTGTGTTTTTCTATATATATTAGTTGGCCAATTAATTTCTTTCTATTTTTAGTAGAGACGGGGTCTCGCTCTTGCTCAGGCTGGTTTCGAACTCCTGACCTGGAGCAATCCGCCCGCCTCGGCCTCCCAGAGAGCTAGGATTACAGGCGTGAGCTACCGCGCCCGGCCCCCCCTGTGTTCTTATTCATATACCTCTCATGTTGTTCCAGCGTATTGTGGGGGTACCAATGTTAAGGTCGGGTGCCTTGCCCTCTCCAAGCCTCCCCCCTCGGGTCAGAGCTTCAAGTGCGCCCATCCCCCAGTCGGTGCGCACCCACCCCATGCCTAATGGATGTGTATGCCCCTCCCCTCCCCCCACCCGCCCGACACCCACCCGATGAAGGTGACTCCTCTCTGTCCACTTAGGCGTCCATCCGTTCGTACCAATTTGCTGGTGAGCGCGCTCACGTGGTGCTCGTGTGTCCATTCTTGGGATACCTGGCTTACTGGAACGGGTTCCAGCTCTGGCCAGGAGAACACGAGAGGCGCCCTCTCACCGCTGCTCCTCACAGCCGAATGGCACTCCGTGGTGTCCACGCGCCACATTTTATTCATGCACTCCTGGATGGATGGGCACTCGGGTCGCTTCCACGTCTTTGCGATTGTGAATTGTGCCCTAACTGTCACCCTAACCCTTACCCAGCCCCCGTCTCCTCTGCCCCTGCCTGACGCACTCCTCCCCGGCCAGGCCCGTCACTGTCCTGGGCCCCCGCCTGACCGGCTCCTCCCCGCCCGGCCTGTCACCGTCCTCTGCCCCTGCCTGACATGCTCCTTCCCGCCCGCCCGGCCTCTCACCGTCCTCGGCCCCTGCCTGACCGGCTCCTCCGTCGCCTGGGCCTTCCAAGGGCTTGGTGTGGACGCTGCTTCCAGGAAGCCCTCCAGAAACCCGGCAGCAGGGTGGCCGCAGCAGTCTCCAGCAGCCGTCCCTAAGTCGCGTGAGTGCGGGGGACGTGCCCCCGCTGTGCCGCGGGGGCCCAGCCTGGTGTCTTCCCTGAGGCCCTGCGGCTGCCGGCTGGGCTGCCGCTCCCCGCAAGGGGAGAGCCGCGGAGGTGGGGACCGCCTCCTGATGGGGACGTACACGCAGCTCTCCACGTCGGATTCCGGGGCTCTCTGTCCTGCCCGAAGGCCCAGCTGGCCTGCGGGTCCTTAGAGTGGCAAAAACATCCGAAAACTGAGATTGAGGGTCCGGTGGGTGTCTGCACTTTTGTGCTGGGCACCCCAGGGAGGCCCGGGGGCTGGCTGGACAACGTGGTCTGCTGGGCGGGGGGGGGGGTTGGAGGAGCAACTGATGCCCTTTGCACTTTGGGTAGCAAGAGTCTGAGGTGTCTCTGAGCCCTGTGCCCTGTGGGGGGGGGGCCGGGGGGGGAGGAGGAGGAGGAGGAGGAGGAGGAGGAGGAGGTGGGAAGGGCCGGGGCCTGCAGTCGTGTTCCCGGGGTGGCACGGCAAGTGGCTTCTTCCACAGGCTGCTTGGCCTGGGCTCCCTGCACCTGGGCCTTTGGAGGACCGGCCCTGTGCTTGCCAACACTTCCTGCAGGGACCCAGAGCTGGGAGGTGGCATCTCTCAGCCCTGGGTCGGGCAGAGCCCCAGCGGGCCATGCCCACAACCTCTCTCAGCACCGGTCCCCCAGAAGGCTCCTTTGGGACCAGGATTCTCTTGCGGTGACTCTTTAAGGTCTGGCCCCTGGATGGAGGGGCACCAGGCGTAGAGGAGCAGGAAGGGGAAGGGGGTGGCCATGCGAGGGGACACTTTGAGGCCGAGTCCCAGCTTCAGCCTGATCCTCCTGGGAACCCCGCTCTGAGACCAGGAGCCGGGCTTCGCATTCCCACAGCAGCCAGTCGTGGGCTGAGGACACCTGGGGCGTTGGGAACTCCCTGGCTTCTCCTTGGTTTAACGTCTAGAGCTGCTTGTGAATCGCGCCGCCACACACACCCGAGCGCAGGTGTCTTCCGCACAGACTGCGGGCCTCGCTCTTCTGAATGCCGCTAGCTCGCCACCCACCCACGGGTGAACCTGGTCAGGGTGCTTTCTCTAAGGGGCAGACTCTTTTCCGGGCGGGCTACCGGTGTCTCTGTTTGCTCGTTTCTTTCTTCCATTTCGGGAAAGTCTTCCTTGCTGGGTGTGGAAATCTCCTATGCCTTCCCTCGCCTATTCTGTCAGCTTTCAAATTCTCTTTCAGTTGCCACCCTCACAGATGGATTAGGAAACTCTTTCCGGTGCACTCATTAGTGAAATGACCTCCAGGAAGCTGGAATCCAATATCTAATGGCCGATTTTTAGCGAGTCCACACGCCAGGGTGGTCGGGGTCCAATGCAGCCCCGGCCAGGCCCAGGCCCCTTGGACTGGGCCACAGGAGGACACGGAGGAGGGTCCCGGCCCCCACGAAGCGGTGCCGGCAGTTCTCCACGGGCTTGGGCGTTTTCCAGAGGTAGGAGATGGAGGGGACTGATTTCTTCAGCGCCCCCCAAACCACGCCACCCCACCCCACCCATGGGACACATCCCCAGAGAGAGACGCCCCAGACACTGGCTGTGCCCCAGCCCTGGCCCGGGGGAATAGGCGGCAGCCCACCCACAGGGCGAGGGGGGGGGCGCAGCTGAAAGGGGTTGTGGGGGAGGGCGGCCCCTGGCTGGGGTCAAAGGGCGAGCGTCCCGCGCGTGCGCAGTCAGCGGCAGGCAGCGACGCGCTGGGGGTGGGCAGCGGGTAGGTGAAGGAGGCCGGGCGAGGAGACGAGGGGGGCTGGGAGGGCTCCACCTTGGCGAGTCCAGCCGTGGAGGCGCATCTTGTGTGAGTGTGAGTGAGTGTGAGTGTGTGTGTGTGTGTATACAGAGACAGCCCCCCGCCCCGCCCCGCCCCGCCCATCACCCCCGTCCCTGGGAGCCCGCGGGACCCGGCCGGCGAACTCAACCGGCCCGGCCCGGCCCGGCGCGGGGCCTGGGGCGGGAGGCGGCGGCGGCGGGGAAGCCCAGAGAGGCTCGGCTTCTTGAGCGGGGCAGGGGCGCCCTCCGCCGCCGTCTAGGGCCACACCACCCTGAACGCCCCCGATCTCGTCTGGTCTCGGAAGCTAAGCAGGGTCGGGCCCGGTTAGTACTTGGATGGGAGACCGCCTGGGAATACCGGGTGCCACAGGCTGCTGCTTTTTTTTTTTTTTTTTTTTGCCTCTTGTTCTGTCCCCTTTCTGGGAGCGCGGCGGCGGCCCGGGGTGGGGGTCACCCCCACCCTCAGCGCCCGCCCGCGGTGCCTGGCGCCCCAGCCCGCACCGTGGGGCCTCCTCTTGTCCCAAGCCGCGACACCGCCGCCACGCGGCAGCATGCGTGGCATCTGGACTGTCAGGTCTCAGACCAAAGGTCTGCTCTGTGGGAACCGACACGCTGGAGGAAACCTTGAGAGTCTGAGAGGGGAGGGAGTTCCAGAAGAAGGCCAGGATGTCATTTTGAGGGAGTATGTGACCAGAACTCGTCCCGTTGCTTTTGGGGTTCTATGGGCTACACGCAGGAATCTTTGGTGGTGGCACCTGATGTTGGGGGATCCGGAGTCACACCCAGACCTGCTCCACAGGCCTCCTTTTACTTTTCTCTTCGGATTCATTATTTTTAAAAAGTGTCTCTTACCTCTAGGATTGCATTTTCTTTTCTCTCTCTCTTCAAGCAGATGATGGGAGTACAAGTATTCAGGTGACATGTGTTGCCCGTGCCCCCCTCCCCCCTGTGTTCTTTTTTTTTTTTTTTTGAGACAGAGTCTCGTTTTGCTGCCCAGGCTAGAGTGAGTGCCATGGCGTCAGCCTAGCTCACAGCAACCTCAATCTCCGGGCTCAAGCAATCCTGCTGCCTCAGCCTCCCGAGTAGTTGGGACTACAGGCATGCACCACCACGCCCGGCTCTGTTTTTCTATATATATTAGTTGGCCAATTAATTTCTTTCTATTTTTAGTAGAGACGGGGTCTCGCTCTTGCTCAGGCTGGTTTCGAACTCCTGACCTGGAGCAATCCGCCCGCCTCGGCCTCCCAGAGAGCTAGGATTACAGGCGTGAGCTACCGCGCCCGGCCCCCCCTGTGTTCTTATTCATATACCTCTCATGTTGTTCCAGCATATTGTGGGGGTACCAATGTTAAGGTCGGGTGCCTTGCCCTCTCCAAGCCTCCCCCCTCGGGTCAGAGCTTCAAGTGCGCCCATCCCCCAGTCGGTGCGCACCCACCCCATGCCTAATGGATGTGTATGCCCCTCCCCTCCCCCCACCCGCCCGACACCCACCCGATGAAGGTGACTCCTCTCTGTCCACTTAGGCGTCCATCCGTTCGTACCAATTTGCTGGTGAGCGCGCTCACGTGGTGCTCGTGTGTCCATTCTTGGGATACCTGGCTTACTGGAACGGGTTCCAGCTCTGGCCAGGAGAACACGAGAGGCGCCCTCTCACCGCTGCTCCTCACAGCCGAATGGCACTCCGTGGTGTCCACGCGCCACATTTTATTCATGCACTCCTGGATGGATGGGCACTCGGGTCGCTTCCACGTCTTTGCGATTGTGAATTGTGCCCTAACTGTCACCCTAACCCTTACCCAGCCCCCGTCTCCTCTGCCCCTGCCTGACGCACTCCTCCCCGGCCAGGCCCGTCACTGTCCTGGGCCCCCGCCTGACCGGCTCCTCCCCGCCCGGCCTGTCACCGTCCTCTGCCCCTGCCTGACATGCTCCTTCCCGCCCGCCCGGCCTCTCACCGTCCTCGGCCCCTGCCTGACCGGCTCCTCCGTCGCCTGGGCCTTCCAAGGGCTTGGTGTGGACGCTGCTTCCAGGAAGCCCTCCAGAAACCCGGCAGCAGGGTGGCCGCAGCAGTCTCCAGCAGCCGTCCCTAAGTCGCGTGAGTGCGGGGGACGTGCCCCCGCTGTGCCGCGGGGGCCCAGCCTGGTGTCTTCCCTGAGGCCCTGCGGCTGCCGGCTGGGCTGCCGCTCCCCGCAAGGGGAGAGCCGCGGAGGTGGGGACCGCCTCCTGATGGGGACGTACACGCAGCTCTCCACGTCGGATTCCGGGGCTCTCTGTCCTGCCCGAAGGCCCAGCTGGCCTGCGGGTCCTTAGAGTGGCAAAAACATCCGAAAACTGAGATTGAGGGTCCGGTGGGTGTCTGCACTTTTGTGCTGGGCACCCCAGGGAGGCCCGGGGGCTGGCTGGACAACGTGGTCTGCTGGGCGGGGGGGGGGTTGGAGGAGCAACTGATGCCCTTTGCACTTTGGGTAGCAAGAGTCTGAGGTGTCTCTGAGCCCTGTGCCCTGTGGGGGGGGGCCGGGGGGGGAGGAGGAGGAGGAGGAGGAGGAGGAGGTGGGAAGGGCCGGGGCCTGCAGTCGTGTTCCCGGGGTGGCACGGCAAGTGGCTTCTTCCACAGGCTGCTTGGCCTGGGCTCCCTGCACCTGGGCCTTTGGAGGACCGGCCCTGTGCTTGCCAACACTTCCTGCAGGGACCCAGAGCTGGGAGGTGGCATCTCTCAGCCCTGGGTCGGGCAGAGCCCCAGCGGGCCATGCCCACAACCTCTCTCAGCACCGGTCCCCCAGAAGGCTCCTTTGGGACCAGGATTCTCTTGCGGTGACTCTTTAAGGTCTGGCCCCTGGATGGAGGGGCACCAGGCGTAGAGGAGCAGGAAGGGGAAGGGGGTGGCCATGCGAGGGGACACTTTGAGGCCGAGTCCCAGCTTCAGCCTGATCCTCCTGGGAACCCCGCTCTGAGACCAGGAGCCGGGCTTCGCATTCCCACAGCAGCCAGTCGTGGGCTGAGGACACCTGGGGCGTTGGGAACTCCCTGGCTTCTCCTTGGTTTAACGTCTAGAGCTGCTTGTGAATCGCGCCGCCACACACACCCGAGCGCAGGTGTCTTCCGCACAGACTGCGGGCCTCGCTCTTCTGAATGCCGCTAGCTCGCCACCCACCCACGGGTGAACCTGGTCAGGGTGCTTTCTCTCAGGGGCAGACTCTTTTCCGGGCGGGCTACCGGTGTCTCTGTTTGCTCGTTTCTTTCTTCCATTTCGGGAAAGTCTTCCTTGCTGGGTGTGGAAATCTCCTATGCCTTCCCTCGCCTATTCTGTCAGCTTTCAAATTCTCTTTCAGTTGCCACCCTCACAGATGGATTAGGAAACTCTTTCCGGTGCACTCATTAGTGAAATGACCTCCAGGAAGCTGGAATCCAATATCTAATGGCCGATTTTTAGCGAGTCCACACGCCAGGGTGGTCGGGGTCCAATGCAGCCCCGGCCAGGCCCAGGCCCCTTGGACTGGGCCACAGGAGGACACGGAGGAGGGTCCCGGCCCCCACGAAGCGGTGCCGGCAGTTCTCCACGGGCTTGGGCGTTTTCCAGAGGTAGGAGATGGAGGGGACTGATTTCTTCAGCGCCCCCCAAACCACGCCACCCCACCCCACCCATGGGACACATCCCCAGAGAGAGACGCCCCAGACACTGGCTGTGCCCCAGCCCTGGCCCGGGGGAATAGGCGGCAGCCCACCCACAGGGCGAGGGGGGGGGCGCAGCTGAAAGGGGTTGTGGGGGAGGGCGGCCCCTGGCTGGGGTCAAAGGGCGAGCGTCCCGCGCGTGCGCAGTCAGCGGCAGGCAGCGACGCGCTGGGGGTGGGCAGCGGGTAGGTGAAGGAGGCCGGGCGAGGAGACGAGGGGGGCTGGGAGGGCTCCACCTTGGCGAGTCCAGCCGTGGAGGCGCATCTTGTGTGAGTGTGAGTGAGTGTGAGTGTGTGTGTGTGTGTGTATACAGAGACAGCCCCCCGCCCCGCCCCGCCCCGCCCATCACCCCCGTCCCTGGGAGCCCGCGGGACCCGGCCGGCGAACTCAACCGGCCCGGCCCGGCCCGGCGCGGGGCCTGGGGCGGGAGGCGGCGGCGGGGAAGCCCAGAGAGGCTCGGCTTCTTGAGCGGGGCAGGGGCGCCCTCCGCCGCCGTCTAGGGCCACACCACCCTGAACGCCCCCGATCTCGTCTGGTCTCGGAAGCTAAGCAGGGTCGGGCCCGGTTAGTACTTGGATGGGAGACCGCCTGGGAATACCGGGTGCCACAGGCTGCTGCTTTTTTTTTTTTTTTTTTTTGCCTCTTGTTCTGTCCCCTTTCTGGGAGCGCGGCGGCGGCCCGGGGTGGGGGTCACCCCCACCCTCAGCGCCCGCCCGCGGTGCCTGGCGCCCCAGCCCGCACCGTGGGGCCTCCTCTTGTCCCAAGCCGCGACACCGCCGCCACGCGGCAGCATGCGTGGCATCTGGACTGTCAGGTCTCAGACCAAAGGTCTGCTCTGTGGGAACCGACACGCTGGAGGAAACCTTGAGAGTCTGAGAGGGGAGGGAGTTCCAGAAGAAGGCCAGGATGTCATTTTGAGGGAGTATGTGACCAGAACTCGTCCCGTTGCTTTTGGGGTTCTATGGGCTACACGCAGGAATCTTTGGTGGTGGCACCTGATGTTGGGGGATCCGGAGTCACACCCAGACCTGCTCCACAGGCCTCCTTTTACTTTTCTCTTCGGATTCATTATTTTTAAAAAGTGTCTCTTACCTCTAGGATTGCATTTTCTTTTCTCTCTCTCTTCAAGCAGATGATGGGAGTACAAGTATTCAGGTGACATGTGTTGCCCGTGCCCCCCTCCCCCCTGTGTTCTTTTTTTTTTTTTTTTGAGACAGAGTCTCGTTTTGCTGCCCAGGCTAGAGTGAGTGCCATGGCGTCAGCCTAGCTCACAGCAACCTCAATCTCCGGGCTCAAGCAATCCTGCTGCCTCAGCCTCCCGAGTAGTTGGGACTACAGGCATGCACCACCACGCCCGGCTCTGTTTTTCTATATATATTAGTTGGCCAATTAATTTCTTTCTATTTTTAGTAGAGACGGGGTCTCGCTCTTGCTCAGGCTGGTTTCGAACTCCTGACCTGGAGCAATCCGCCCGCCTCGGCCTCCCAGAGAGCTAGGATTACAGGCGTGAGCTACCGCGCCCGGCCCCCCCTGTGTTCTTATTCATATACCTCTCATGTTGTTCCAGCGTATTGTGGGGGTACCAATGTTAAGGTCGGGTGCCTTGCCCTCTCCAAGCCTCCCCCCTCGGGTCAGAGCTTCAAGTGCGCCCATCCCCCAGTCGGTGCGCACCCACCCCATGCCTAATGGATGTGTATGCCCCTCCCCTCCCCCCACCCGCCCGACACCCACCCGATGAAGGTGACTCCTCTCTGTCCACTTAGGCGTCCATCCGTTCGTACCAATTTGCTGGTGAGCGCGCTCACGTGGTGCTCGTGTGTCCATTCTTGGGATACCTGGCTTACTGGAACGGGTTCCAGCTCTGGCCAGGAGAACACGAGAGGCGCCCTCTCACCGCTGCTCCTCACAGCCGAATGGCACTCCGTGGTGTCCACGCGCCACATTTTATTCATGCACTCCTGGATGGATGGGCACTCGGGTCGCTTCCACGTCTTTGCGATTGTGAATTGTGCCCTAACTGTCACCCTAACCCTTACCCAGCCCCCGTCTCCTCTGCCCCTGCCTGACGCACTCCTCCCCGGCCAGGCCCGTCACTGTCCTGGGCCCCCGCCTGACCGGCTCCTCCCCGCCCGGCCTGTCACCGTCCTCTGCCCCTGCCTGACATGCTCCTTCCCGCCCGCCCGGCCTCTCACCGTCCTCGGCCCCTGCCTGACCGGCTCCTCCGTCGCCTGGGCCTTCCAAGGGCTTGGTGTGGACGCTGCTTCCAGGAAGCCCTCCAGAAACCCGGCAGCAGGGTGGCCGCAGCAGTCTCCAGCAGCCGTCCCTAAGTCGCGTGAGTGCGGGGGACGTGCCCCCGCTGTGCCGCGGGGGCCCATCCTGGTGTCTTCCCTGAGGCCCTGCGGCTGCCGGCTGGGCTGCCGCTCCCCGCAAGGGGAGAGCCGCGGAGGTGGGGACCGCCTCCTGATGGGGACGTACACGCAGCTCTCCACGTCGGATTCCGGGGCTCTCTGTCCTGCCCGAAGGCCCAGCTGGCCTGCGGGTCCTTAGAGTGGCAAAAACATCCGAAAACTGAGATTGAGGGTCCGGTGGGTGTCTGCACTTTTGTGCTGGGCACCCCAGGGAGGCCCGGGGGCTGGCTGGACAACGTGGTCTGCTGGGCGGGGGGGGGGGGTTGGAGGAGCAACTGATGCCCTTTGCACTTTGGGTAGCAAGAGTCTGAGGTGTCTCTGAGCCCTGTGCCCTGTGGGGGGGGGCCGGGGGGGGAGGAGGAGGAGGAGGAGGAGGAGGAGGTGGGAAGGGCCGGGGCCTGCAGTCGTGTTCCCGGGGTGGCACGGCAAGTGGCTTCTTCCACAGGCTGCTTGGCCTGGGCTCCCTGCACCTGGGCCTTTGGAGGACCGGCCCTGTGCTTGCCAACACTTCCTGCAGGGACCCAGAGCTGGGAGGTGGCATCTCTCAGCCCTGGGTCGGGCAGAGCCCCAGCGGGCCATGCCCACAACCTCTCTCAGCACCGGTCCCCCAGAAGGCTCCTTTGGGACCAGGATTCTCTTGCGGTGACTCTTTAAGGTCTGGCCCCTGGATGGAGGGGCACCAGGCGTAGAGGAGCAGGAAGGGGAAGGGGGTGGCCATGCGAGGGGACACTTTGAGGCCGAGTCCCAGCTTCAGCCTGATCCTCCTGGGAACCCCGCTCTGAGACCAGGAGCCGGGCTTCGCATTCCCACAGCAGCCAGTCGTGGGCTGAGGACACCTGGGGCGTTGGGAACTCCCTGGCTTCTCCTTGGTTTAACGTCTAGAGCTGCTTGTGAATCGCGCCGCCACACACACCCGAGCGCAGGTGTCTTCCGCACAGACTGCGGGCCTCGCTCTTCTGAATGCCGCTAGCTCGCCACCCACCCACGGGTGAACCTGGTCAGGGTGCTTTCTCTAAGGGGCAGACTCTTTTCCGGGCGGGCTACCGGTGTCTCTGTTTGCTCGTTTCTTTCTTCCATTTCGGGAAAGTCTTCCTTGCTGGGTGTGGAAATCTCCTATGCCTTCCCTCGCCTATTCTGTCAGCTTTCAAATTCTCTTTCAGTTGCCACCCTCACAGATGGATTAGGAAACTCTTTGCGGTGCACTCATTAGTGAAATGACCTCCAGGAAGCTGGAATCCAATATCTAATGGCCGATTTTTAGCGAGTCCACACGCCAGGGTGGTCGGGGTCCAATGCAGCCCCGGCCAGGCCCAGGCCCCTTGGACTGGGCCACAGGAGGACACGGAGGAGGGTCCCGGCCCCCACGAAGCGGTGCCGGCAGTTCTCCACGGGCTTGGGCGTTTTCCAGAGGTAGGAGATGGAGGGGACTGATTTCTTCAGCGCCCCCCAAACCACGCCACCCCACCCCACCCATGGGACACATCCCCAGAGAGAGACGCCCCAGACACTGGCTGTGCCCCAGCCCTGGCCCGGGGGAATAGGCGGCAGCCCACCCACAGGGCGAGGGGGGGGGCGCAGCTGAAAGGGGTTGTGGGGGAGGGCGGCCCCTGGCTGGGGTCAAAGGGCGAGCGTCCCGCGCGTGCGCAGTCAGCGGCAGGCAGCGACGCGCTGGGGGTGGGCAGCGGGTAGGTGAAGGAGGCCGGGCGAGGAGACGAGGGGGGCTGGGAGGGCTCCACCTTGGCGAGTCCAGCCGTGGAGGCGCATCTTGTGTGAGTGTGAGTGAGTGTGAGTGTGTGTGTGTGTGTATACAGAGACAGCCCCCCGCCCCGCCCCGCCCCGCCCATCACCCCCGTCCCTGGGAGCCCGCGGGACCCGGCCGGCGAACTCAACCGGCCCGGCCCGGCCCGGCGCGGGGCCTGGGGCGGGAGGCGGCGGCGGCGGGGAAGCCCAGAGAGGCTCGGCTTCTTGAGCGGGGCAGGGGCGCCCTCCGCCGCCGTCTAGGGCCACACCACCCTGAACGCCCCCGATCTCGTCTGGTCTCGGAAGCTAAGCAGGGTCGGGCCCGGTTAGTACTTGGATGGGAGACCGCCTGGGAATACCGGGTGCCACAGGCTGCTGCTTTTTTTTTTTTTTTTTTTTGCCTCTTGTTCTGTCCCCTTTCTGGGAGCGCGGCGGCGGCCCGGGGTGGGGGTCACCCCCACCCTCAGCGCCCGCCCGCGGTGCCTGGCGCCCCAGCCCGCACCGTGGGGCCTCCTCTTGTCCCAAGCCGCGACACCGCCGCCACGCGGCAGCATGCGTGGCATCTGGACTGTCAGGTCTCAGACCAAAGGTCTGCTCTGTGGGAACCGACACGCTGGAGGAAACCTTGAGAGTCTGAGAGGGGAGGGAGTTCCAGAAGAAGGCCAGGATGTCATTTTGAGGGAGTATGTGACCAGAACTCGTCCCGTTGCTTTTGGGGTTCTATGGGCTACACGCAGGAATCTTTGGTGGTGGCACCTGATGTTGGGGGATCCGGAGTCACACCCAGACCTGCTCCACAGGCCTCCTTTTACTTTTCTCTTCGGATTCATTATTTTTAAAAAGTGTCTCTTACCTCTAGGATTGCATTTTCTTTTCTCTCTCTCTTCAAGCAGATGATGGGAGTACAAGTATTCAGGTGACATGTGTTGCCCGTGCCCCCCTCCCCCCTGTGTTCTTTTTTTTTTTTTTTTGAGACAGAGTCTCGTTTTGCTGCCCAGGCTAGAGTGAGTGCCATGGCGTCAGCCTAGCTCACAGCAACCTCAATCTCCGGGCTCAAGCAATCCTGCTGCCTCAGCCTCCCGAGTAGTTGGGACTACAGGCATGCACCACCACGCCCGGCTCTGTTTTTCTATATATATTAGTTGGCCAATTAATTTCTTTCTATTTTTAGTAGAGACGGGGTCTCGCTCTTGCTCAGGCTGGTTTCGAACTCCTGACCTGGAGCAATCCGCCCGCCTCGGCCTCCCAGAGAGCTAGGATTACAGGCGTGAGCTACCGCGCCCGGCCCCCCCTGTGTTCTTATTCATATACCTCTCATGTTGTTCCAGCGTATTGTGGGGGTACCAATGTTAAGGTCGGGTGCCTTGCCCTCTCCAAGCCTCCCCCCTCGGGTCAGAGCTTCAAGTGCGCCCATCCCCCAGTCGGTGCGCACCCACCCCATGCCTAATGGATGTGTATGCCCCTCCCCTCCCCCCACCCGCCCGACACCCACCCGATGAAGGTGACTCCTCTCTGTCCACTTAGGCGTCCATCCGTTCGTACCAATTTGCTGGTGAGCGCGCTCACGTGGTGCTCGTGTGTCCATTCTTGGGATACCTGGCTTACTGGAACGGGTTCCAGCTCTGGCCAGGAGAACACGAGAGGCGCCCTCTCACCGCTGCTCCTCACAGCCGAATGGCACTCCGTGGTGTCCACGCGCCACATTTTATTCATGCACTCCTGGATGGATGGGCACTCGGGTCGCTTCCACGTCTTTGCGATTGTGAATTGTGCCCTAACTGTCACCCTAACCCTTACCCAGCCCCCGTCTCCTCTGCCCCTGCCTGACGCACTCCTCCCCGGCCAGGCCCGTCACTGTCCTGGGCCCCCGCCTGACCGGCTCCTCCCCGCCCGGCCTGTCACCGTCCTCTGCCCCTGCCTGACATGCTCCTTCCCGCCCGCCCGGCCTCTCACCGTCCTCGGCCCCTGCCTGACCGGCTCCTCCGTCGCCTGGGCCTTCCAAGGGCTTGGTGTGGACGCTGCTTCCAGGAAGCCCTCCAGAAACCCGGCAGCAGGGTGGCCGCAGCAGTCTCCAGCAGCCGTCCCTAAGTCGCGTGAGTGCGGGGGACGTGCCCCCGCTGTGCCGCGGGGGCCCAGCCTGGTGTCTTCCCTGAGGCCCTGCGGCTGCCGGCTGGGCTGCCGCTCCCCGCAAGGGGAGAGCCGCGGAGGTGGGGACCGCCTCCTGATGGGGACGTACACGCAGCTCTCCACGTCGGATTCCGGGGCTCTCTGTCCTGCCCGAAGGCCCAGCTGGCCTGCGGGTCCTTAGAGTGGCAAAAACATCCGAAAACTGAGATTGAGGGTCCGGTGGGTGTCTGCACTTTTGTGCTGGGCACCCCAGGGAGGCCCGGGGGCTGGCTGGACAACGTGGTCTGCTGGGCGGGGGGGGGGTTGGAGGAGCAACTGATGCCCTTTGCACTTTGGGTAGCAAGAGTCTGAGGTGTCTCTGAGCCCTGTGCCCTGTGGGGGGGGGCCGGGGGGGGAGGAGGAGGAGGAGGAGGAGGAGGAGGTGGGAAGGGCCGGGGCCTGCAGTCGTGTTCCCGGGGTGGCACGGCAAGTGGCTTCTTCCACAGGCTGCTTGGCCTGGGCTCCCTGCACCTGGGCCTTTGGAGGACCGGCCCTGTGCTTGCCAACACTTCCTGCAGGGACCCAGAGCTGGGAGGTGGCATCTCTCAGCCCTGGGTCGGGCAGAGCCCCAGCGGGCCATGCCCACAACCTCTCTCAGCACCGGTCCCCCAGAAGGCTCCTTTGGGACCAGGATTCTCTTGCGGTGACTCTTTAAGGTCTGGCCCCTGGATGGAGGGGCACCAGGCGTAGAGGAGCAGGAAGGGGAAGGGGGTGGCCATGCGAGGGGACACTTTGAGGCCGAGTCCCAGCTTCAGCCTGATCCTCCTGGGAACCCCGCTCTGAGACCAGGAGCCGGGCTTCGCATTCCCACAGCAGCCAGTCGTGGGCTGAGGACACCTGGGGCGTTGGGAACTCCCTGGCTTCTCCTTGGTTTAACGTCTAGAGCTGCTTGTGAATCGCGCCGCCACACACACCCGAGCGCAGGTGTCTTCCGCACAGACTGCGGGCCTCGCTCTTCTGAATGCCGCTAGCTCGCCACCCACCCACGGGTGAACCTGGTCAGGGTGCTTTCTCTAAGGGGCAGACTCTTTTCCGGGCGGGCTACCGGTGTCTCTGTTTGCTCGTTTCTTTCTTCCATTTCGGGAAAGTCTTCCTTGCTGGGTGTGGAAATCTCCTATGCCTTCCCTCGCCTATTCTGTCAGCTTTCAAATTCTCTTTCAGTTGCCACCCTCACAGATGGATTAGGAAACTCTTTGCGGTGCACTCATTAGTGAAATGACCTCCAGGAAGCTGGAATCCAATATCTAATGGCCGATTTTTAGCGAGTCCACACGCCAGGGTGGTCGGGGTCCAATGCAGCCCCGGCCAGGCCCAGGCCCCTTGGACTGGGCCACAGGAGGACACGGAGGAGGGTCCCGGCCCCCACGAAGCGGTGCCGGCAGTTCTCCACGGGCTTGGGCGTTTTCCAGAGGTAGGAGATGGAGGGGACTGATTTCTTCAGCGCCCCCCAAACCACGCCACCCCACCCCACCCATGGGACACATCCCCAGAGAGAGACGCCCCAGACACTGGCTGTGCCCCAGCCCTGGCCCGGGGGAATAGGCGGCAGCCCACCCACAGGGCGAGGGGGGGGGCGCAGCTGAAAGGGGTTGTGGGGGAGGGCGGCCCCTGGCTGGGGTCAAAGGGCGAGCGTCCCGCGCGTGCGCAGTCAGCGGCAGGCAGCGACGCGCTGGGGGTGGGCAGCGGGTAGGTGAAGGAGGCCGGGCGAGGAGACGAGGGGGGCTGGGAGGGCTCCACCTTGGCGAGTCCAGCCGTGGAGGCGCATCTTGTGTGAGTGTGAGTGAGTGTGAGTGTGTGTGTGTGTGTATACAGAGACAGCCCCCCGCCCCGCCCCGCCCCGCCCATCACCCCCGTCCCTGGGAGCCCGCGGGACCCGGCCGGCGAACTCAACCGGCCCGGCCCGGCCCGGCGCGGGGCCTGGGGCGGGAGGCGGCGGCGGGGAAGCCCAGAGAGGCTCGGCTTCTTGAGCGGGGCAGGGGCGCCCTCCGCCGCCGTCTAGGGCCACACCACCCTGAACGCCCCCGATCTCGTCTGGTCTCGGAAGCTAAGCAGGGTCGGGCCCGGTTAGTACTTGGATGGGAGACCGCCTGGGAATACCGGGTGCCACAGGCTGCTGCTTTTTTTTTTTTTTTTTTTTGCCTCTTGTTCTGTCCCCTTTCTGGGAGCGCGGCGGCGGCCCGGGGTGGGGGTCACCCCCACCCTCAGCGCCCGCCCGCGGTGCCTGGCGCCCCAGCCCGCACCGTGGGGCCTCCTCTTGTCCCAAGCCGCGACACCGCCGCCACGCGGCAGCATGCGTGGCATCTGGACTGTCAGGTCTCAGACCAAAGGTCTGCTCTGTGGGAACCGACACGCTGGAGGAAACCTTGAGAGTCTGAGAGGGGAGGGAGTTCCAGAAGAAGGCCAGGATGTCATTTTGAGGGAGTATGTGACCAGAACTCGTCCCGTTGCTTTTGGGGTTCTATGGGCTACACGCAGGAATCTTTGGTGGTGGCACCTGATGTTGGGGGATCCGGAGTCACACCCAGACCTGCTCCACAGGCCTCCTTTTACTTTTCTCTTCGGATTCATTATTTTTAAAAAGTGTCTCTTACCTCTAGGATTGCATTTTCTTTTCTCTCTCTCTTCAAGCAGATGATGGGAGTACAAGTATTCAGGTGACATGTGTTGCCCGTGCCCCCCTCCCCCCTGTGTTTTTTTTTTTTTTTTTTTTGAGACAGAGTCTCGTTTTGCTGCCCAGGCTAGAGTGAGTGCCATGGCGTCAGCCTAGCTCACAGCAACCTCAATCTCCGGGCTCAAGCAATCCTGCTGCCTCAGCCTCCCGAGTAGTTGGGACTACAGGCATGCACCACCACGCCCGGCTCTGTTTTTCTATATATATTAGTTGGCCAATTAATTTCTTTCTATTTTTAGTAGAGACGGGGTCTCGCTCTTGCTCAGGCTGGTTTCGAACTCCTGACCTGGAGCAATCCGCCCGCCTCGGCCTCCCAGAGAGCTAGGATTACAGGCGTGAGCTACCGCGCCCGGCCCCCCCTGTGTTCTTATTCATATACCTCTCATGTTGTTCCAGCGTATTGTGGGGGTACCAATGTTAAGGTCGGGTGCCTTGCCCTCTCCAAGCCTCCCCCCTCGGGTCAGAGCTTCAAGTGCGCCCATCCCCCAGTCGGTGCGCACCCACCCCATGCCTAATGGATGTGTATGCCCCTCCCCTCCCCCCACCCGCCCGACACCCACCCGATGAAGGTGACTCCTCTCTGTCCACTTAGGCGTCCATCCGTTCGTACCAATTTGCCGGTGAGCGCGCTCACGTGGTGCTCGTGTGTCCATTCTTGGGATACCTGGCTTACTGGAACGGGTTCCAGCTCTGGCCAGGAGAACACGAGAGGCGCCCTCTCACCGCTGCTCCTCACAGCCGAATGGCACTCCGTGGTGTCCACGCGCCACATTTTATTCATGCACTCCTGGATGGATGGGCACTCGGGTCGCTTCCACGTCTTTGCGATTGTGAATTGTGCCCTAACTGTCACCCTAACCCTTACCCAGCCCCCGTCTCCTCTGCCCCTGCCTGACGCACTCCTCCCCGGCCAGGCCCGTCACTGTCCTGGGCCCCCGCCTGACCGGCTCCTCCCCGCCCGGCCTGTCACCGTCCTCTGCCCCTGCCTGACATGCTCCTTCCCGCCCGCCCGGCCTCTCACCGTCCTCGGCCCCTGCCTGACCGGCTCCTCCGTCGCCTGGGCCTTCCAAGGGCTTGGTGTGGACGCTGCTTCCAGGAAGCCCTCCAGAAACCCGGCAGCAGGGTGGCCGCAGCAGTCTCCAGCAGCCGTCCCTAAGTCGCGTGAGTGCGGGGGACGTGCCCCCGCTGTGCCGCGGGGGCCCAGCCTGGTGTCTTCCCTGAGGCCCTGCGGCTGCCGGCTGGGCTGCCGCTCCCCGCAAGGGGAGAGCCGCGGAGGTGGGGACCGCCTCCTGATGGGGACGTACACGCAGCTCTCCACGTCGGATTCCGGGGCTCTCTGTCCTGCCCGAAGGCCCAGCTGGCCTGCGGGTCCTTAGAGTGGCAAAAACATCCGAAAACTGAGATTGAGGGTCCGGTGGGTGTCTGCACTTTTGTGCTGGGCACCCCAGGGAGGCCCGGGGGCTGGCTGGACAACGTGGTCTGCTGGGCGGGGGGGGGGTTGGAGGAGCAACTGATGCCCTTTGCACTTTGGGTAGCAAGAGTCTGAGGTGTCTCTGAGCCCTGTGCCCTGTGGGGGGGGGCCGGGGGGGGAGGAGGAGGAGGAGGAGGAGGAGGAGGTGGGAAGGGCCGGGGCCTGCAGTCGTGTTCCCGGGGTGGCACGGCAAGTGGCTTCTTCCACAGGCTGCTTGGCCTGGGCTCCCTGCACCTGGGCCTTTGGAGGACCGGCCCTGTGCTTGCCAACACTTCCTGCAGGGACCCAGAGCTGGGAGGTGGCATCTCTCAGCCCTGGGTCGGGCAGAGCCCCAGCGGGCCATGCCCACAACCTCTCTCAGCACCGGTCCCCCAGAAGGCTCCTTTGGGACCAGGATTCTCTTGCGGTGACTCTTTAAGGTCTGGCCCCTGGATGGAGGGGCACCAGGCGTAGAGGAGCAGGAAGGGGAAGGGGGTGGCCATGCGAGGGGACACTTTGAGGCCGAGTCCCAGCTTCAGCCTGATCCTCCTGGGAACCCCGCTCTGAGACCAGGAGCCGGGCTTCGCATTCCCACAGCAGCCAGTCGTGGGCTGAGGACACCTGGGGCGTTGGGAACTCCCTGGCTTCTCCTTGGTTTAACGTCTAGAGCTGCTTGTGAATCGCGCCGCCACACACACCCGAGCGCAGGTGTCTTCCGCACAGACTGCGGGCCTCGCTCTTCTGAATGCCGCTAGCTCGCCACCCACCCACGGGTGAACCTGGTCAGGGTGCTTTCTCTAAGGGGCAGACTCTTTTCCGGGCGGGCTACCGGTGTCTCTGTTTGCTCGTTTCTTTCTTCCATTTCGGGAAAGTCTTCCTTGCTGGGTGTGGAAATCTCCTATGCCTTCCCTCGCCTATTCTGTCAGCTTTCAAATTCTCTTTCAGTTGCCACCCTCACAGATGGATTAGGAAACTCTTTGCGGTGCACTCATTAGTGAAATGACCTCCAGGAAGCTGGAATCCAATATCTAATGGCCGATTTTTAGCGAGTCCACACGCCAGGGTGGTCGGGGTCCAATGCAGCCCCGGCCAGGCCCAGGCCCCTTGGACTGGGCCACAGGAGGACACGGAGGAGGGTCCCGGCCCCCACGAAGCGGTGCCGGCAGTTCTCCACGGGCTTGGGCGTTTTCCAGAGGTAGGAGATGGAGGGGACTGATTTCTTCAGCGCCCCCCAAACCACGCCACCCCACCCCACCCATGGGACACATCCCCAGAGAGAGACGCCCCAGACACTGGCTGTGCCCCAGCCCTGGCCCGGGGGAATAGGCGGCAGCCCACCCACAGGGCGAGGGGGGGGGCGCAGCTGAAAGGGGTTGTGGGGGAGGGCGGCCCCTGGCTGGGGTCAAAGGGCGAGCGTCCCGCGCGTGCGCAGTCAGCGGCAGGCAGCGACGCGCTGGGGGTGGGCAGCGGGTAGGTGAAGGAGGCCGGGCGAGGAGACGAGGGGGGCTGGGAGGGCTCCACCTTGGCGAGTCCAGCCGTGGAGGCGCATCTTGTGTGAGTGTGAGTGAGTGTGAGTGTGTGTGTGTGTGTATACAGAGACAGCCCCCCGCCCCGCCCCGCCCCGCCCATCACCCCCGTCCCTGGGAGCCCGCGGGACCCGGCCGGCGAACTCAACCGGCCCGGCCCGGCCCGGCGCGGGGCCTGGGGCGGGAGGCGGCGGCGGCGGGGAAGCCCAGAGAGGCTCGGCTTCTTGAGCGGGGCAGGGGCGCCCTCCGCCGCCGTCTAGGGCCACACCACCCTGAACCCCCCCGATCTCGTCTGGTCTCGGAAGCTAAGCAGGGTCGGGCCCGGTTAGTACTTGGATGGGAGACCGCCTGGGAATACCGGGTGCCACAGGCTGCTGCTTTTTTTTTTTTTTTTTTTTGCCTCTTGTTCTGTCCCCTTTCTGGGAGCGCGGCGGCGGCCCGGGGTGGGGGTCACCCCCACCCTCAGCGCCCGCCCGCGGTGCCTGGCGCCCCAGCCCGCACCGTGGGGCCTCCTCTTGTCCCAAGCCGCGACACCGCCGCCACGCGGCAGCATGCGTGGCATCTGGACTGTCAGGTCTCAGACCAAAGGTCTGCTCTGTGGGAACCGACACGCTGGAGGAAACCTTGAGAGTCTGAGAGGGGAGGGAGTTCCAGAAGAAGGCCAGGATGTCATTTTGAGGGAGTATGTGACCAGAACTCGTCCCGTTGCTTTTGGGGTTCTATGGGCTACACGCAGGAATCTTTGGTGGTGGCACCTGATGTTGGGGGATCCGGAGTCACACCCAGACCTGCTCCACAGGCCTCCTTTTACTTTTCTCTTCGGATTCATTATTTTTTTTTTTTTTTTTTATTTTTTTTTTTTTTTTTTTTTTGAGACAGAGTCTCACTTTGTTGCCCAGGCTAGAGTGAGTGCCGTGGCGTCAGCCTAGCTCACAGCAACCTCAAACTCCTGGGCTCGAGCGATCCTTCTGCCTCAGCCTCCCGGGTAGCTGGGACTACAGGCATGCGCCACCATGCCCGGCTAATTTTTTATATATATATCAGTTGGCCAATTAATTTCTTTGTATTTATAGTAGAGACGGGGTCTCACTCTTGCTCAGGCTGGTTTTGAACTCCTGACCTTGAGCAATCCGCCCGCCTCGGCCTCCCAAGAGCTAGGATTACAGGCGTGAGCCACAGCGCCCGGCCTGGATTCATTATTTTTAAAAAGTGTCTCTTACCTCTAGGATTGCATTTTCTTTTCTCTCTCTCTTCAAGCAGATGATGGGAGTACAAGTATTCAGGTGACATGTGTTGCCCGTGCCCCCCTCCCCCCTGTGTTCTTTTTTTTTTTTTTTTGAGACAGAGTCTCGTTTTGCTGCCCAGGCTAGAGTGAGTGCCATGGCGTCAGCCTAGCTCACAGCAACCTCAATCTCCGGGCTCAAGCAATCCTGCTGCCTCAGCCTCCCGAGTAGTTGGGACTACAGGCATGCACCACCACGCCCGGCTCTGTTTTTCTATATATATTAGTTGGCCAATTAATTTCTTTCTATTTTTAGTAGAGACGGGGTCTCGCTCTTGCTCAGGCTGGTTTCGAACTCCTGACCTGGAGCAATCCGCCCGCCTCGGCCTCCCAGAGAGCTAGGATTACAGGCGTGAGCTACCGCGCCCGGCCCCCCCTGTGTTCTTATTCATATACCTCTCATGTTGTTCCAGCGTATTGTGGGGGTACCAATGTTAAGGTCGGGTGCCTTGCCCTCTCCAAGCCTCCCCCCTCGGGTCAGAGCTTCAAGTGCGCCCATCCCCCAGTCGGTGCGCACCCACCCCATGCCTAATGGATGTGTATGCCCCTCCCCTCCCCCCACCCGCCCGACACCCACCCGATGAAGGTGACTCCTCTCTGTCCACTTAGGCGTCCATCCGTTCGTACCAATTTGCTGGTGAGCGCGCTCACGTGGTGCTCGTGTGTCCATTCTTGGGATACCTGGCTTACTGGAACGGGTTCCAGCTCTGGCCAGGAGAACACGAGAGGCGCCCTCTCACCGCTGCTCCTCACAGCCGAATGGCACTCCGTGGTGTCCACGCGCCACATTTTATTCATGCACTCCTGGATGGATGGGCACTCGGGTCGCTTCCACGTCTTTGCGATTGTGAATTGTGCCCTAACTGTCACCCTAACCCTTACCCAGCCCCCGTCTCCTCTGCCCCTGCCTGACGCACTCCTCCCCGGCCAGGCCCGTCACTGTCCTGGGCCCCCGCCTGACCGGCTCCTCCCCGCCCGGCCTGTCACCGTCCTCTGCCCCTGCCTGACATGCTCCTTCCCGCCCGCCCGGCCTCTCACCGTCCTCGGCCCCTGCCTGACCGGCTCCTCCGTCGCCTGGGCCTTCCAAGGGCTTGGTGTGGACGCTGCTTCCAGGAAGCCCTCCAGAAACCCGGCAGCAGGGTGGCCGCAGCAGTCTCCAGCAGCCGTCCCTAAGTCGCGTGAGTGCGGGGGACGTGCCCCCGCTGTGCCGCGGGGGCCCAGCCTGGTGTCTTCCCTGAGGCCCTGCGGCTGCCGGCTGGGCTGCCGCTCCCCGCAAGGGGAGAGCCGCGGAGGTGGGGACCGCCTCCTGATGGGGACGTACACGCAGCTCTCCACGTCGGATTCCGGGGCTCTCTGTCCTGCCCGAAGGCCCAGCTGGCCTGCGGGTCCTTAGAGTGGCAAAAACATCCGAAAACTGAGATTGAGGGTCCGGTGGGTGTCTGCACTTTTGTGCTGGGCACCCCAGGGAGGCCCGGGGGCTGGCTGGACAACGTGGTCTGCTGGGCGGGGGGGGGGTTGGAGGAGCAACTGATGCCCTTTGCACTTTGGGTAGCAAGAGTCTGAGGTGTCTCTGAGCCCTGTGCCCTGTGGGGGGGGGCCGGGGGGGGAGGAGGAGGAGGAGGAGGAGGAGGAGGTGGGAAGGGCCGGGGCCTGCAGTCGTGTTCCCGGGGTGGCACGGCAAGTGGCTTCTTCCACAGGCTGCTTGGCCTGGGCTCCCTGCACCTGGGCCTTTGGAGGACCGGCCCTGTGCTTGCCAACACTTCCTGCAGGGACCCAGAGCTGGGAGGTGGCATCTCTCAGCCCTGGGTCGGGCAGAGCCCCAGCGGGCCATGCCCACAACCTCTCTCAGCACCGGTCCCCCAGAAGGCTCCTTTGGGACCAGGATTCTCTTGCGGTGACTCTTTAAGGTCTGGCCCCTGGATGGAGGGGCACCAGGCGTAGAGGAGCAGGAAGGGGAAGGGGGTGGCCATGCGAGGGGACACTTTGAGGCCGAGTCCCAGCTTCAGCCTGATCCTCCTGGGAACCCCGCTCTGAGACCAGGAGCCGGGCTTCGCATTCCCACAGCAGCCAGTCGTGGGCTGAGGACACCTGGGGCGTTGGGAACTCCCTGGCTTCTCCTTGGTTTAACGTCTAGAGCTGCTTGTGAATCGCGCCGCCACACACACCCGAGCGCAGGTGTCTTCCGCACAGACTGCGGGCCTCGCTCTTCTGAATGCCGCTAGCTCGCCACCCACCCACGGGTGAACCTGGTCAGGGTGCTTTCTCTAAGGGGCAGACTCTTTTCCGGGCGGGCTACCGGTGTCTCTGTTTGCTCGTTTCTTTCTTCCATTTCGGGAAAGTCTTCCTTGCTGGGTGTGGAAATCTCCTATGCCTTCCCTCGCCTATTCTGTCAGCTTTCAAATTCTCTTTCAGTTGCCACCCTCACAGATGGATTAGGAAACTCTTTGCGGTGCACTCATTAGTGAAATGACCTCCAGGAAGCTGGAATCCAATATCTAATGGCCGATTTTTAGCGAGTCCACACGCCAGGGTGGTCGGGGTCCAATGCAGCCCCGGCCAGGCCCAGGCCCCTTGGACTGGGCCACAGGAGGACACGGAGGAGGGTCCCGGCCCCCACGAAGCGGTGCCGGCAGTTCTCCACGGGCTTGGGCGTTTTCCAGAGGTAGGAGATGGAGGGGACTGATTTCTTCAGCGCCCCCCAAACCACGCCACCCCACCCCACCCATGGGACACATCCCCAGAGAGAGACGCCCCAGACACTGGCTGTGCCCCAGCCCTGGCCCGGGGGAATAGGCGGCAGCCCACCCACAGGGCGAGGGGGGGGGCGCAGCTGAAAGGGGTTGTGGGGGAGGGCGGCCCCTGGCTGGGGTCAAAGGGCGAGCGTCCCGCGCGTGCGCAGTCAGCGGCAGGCAGCGACGCGCTGGGGGTGGGCAGCGGGTAGGTGAAGGAGGCCGGGCGAGGAGACGAGGGGGGCTGGGAGGGCTCCACCTTGGCGAGTCCAGCCGTGGAGGCGCATCTTGTGTGAGTGTGAGTGAGTGTGAGTGTGTGTGTGTGTGTATACAGAGACAGCCCCCCGCCCCGCCCCGCCCCGCCCATCACCCCCGTCCCTGGGAGCCCGCGGGACCCGGCCGGCGAACTCAACCGGCCCGGCCCGGCCCGGCGCGGGGCCTGGGGCGGGAGGCGGCGGCGGGGAAGCCCAGAGAGGCTCGGCTTCTTGAGCGGGGCAGGGGCGCCCTCCGCCGCCGTCTAGGGCCACACCACCCTGAACGCCCCCGATCTCGTCTGGTCTCGGAAGCTAAGCAGGGTCGGGCCCGGTTAGTACTTGGATGGGAGACCGCCTGGGAATACCGGGTGCCACAGGCTGCTGCTTTTTTTTTTTTTTTTTTTGCCTCTTGTTCTGTCCCCTTTCTGGGAGCGCGGCGGCGGCCCGGGGTGGGGGTCACCCCCACCCTCAGCGCCCGCCCGCGGTGCCTGGCGCCCCAGCCCGCACCGTGGGGCCTCCTCTTGTCCCAAGCCGCGACACCGCCGCCACGCGGCAGCATGCGTGGCATCTGGACTGTCAGGTCTCAGACCAAAGGTCTGCTCTGTGGGAACCGACACGCTGGAGGAAACCTTGAGAGTCTGAGAGGGGAGGGAGTTCCAGAAGAAGGCCAGGATGTCATTTTGAGGGAGTATGTGACCAGAACTCGTCCCGTTGCTTTTGGGGTTCTATGGGCTACACGCAGGAATCTTTGGTGGTGGCACCTGATGTTGGGGGATCCGGAGTCACACCCAGACCTGCTCCACAGGCCTCCTTTTACTTTTCTCTTCGGATTCATTATTTTTAAAAAGTGTCTCTTACCTCTAGGATTGCATTTTCTTTTCTCTCTCTCTTCAAGCAGATGATGGGAGTACAAGTATTCAGGTGACATGTGTTGCCCGTGCCCCCCTCCCCCCTGTGTTTTTTTTTTTTTTTTTTTTGAGACAGAGTCTCGTTTTGCTGCCCAGGCTAGAGTGAGTGCCATGGCGTCAGCCTAGCTCACAGCAACCTCAATCTCCGGGCTCAAGCAATCCTGCTGCCTCAGCCTCCCGAGTAGTTGGGACTACAGGCATGCACCACCACGCCCGGCTCTGTTTTTCTATATATATTAGTTGGCCAATTAATTTCTTTCTATTTTTAGTAGAGACGGGGTCTCGCTCTTGCTCAGGCTGGTTTCGAACTCCTGACCTGGAGCAATCCGCCCGCCTCGGCCTCCCAGAGAGCTAGGATTACAGGCGTGAGCTACCGCGCCCGGCCCCCCCTGTGTTCTTATTCATATACCTCTCATGTTGTTCCAGCGTATTGTGGGGGTACCAATGTTAAGGTCGGGTGCCTTGCCCTCTCCAAGCCTCCCCCCTCGGGTCAGAGCTTCAAGTGCGCCCATCCCCCAGTCGGTGCGCACCCACCCCATGCCTAATGGATGTGTATGCCCCTCCCCTCCCCCCACCCGCCCGACACCCACCCGATGAAGGTGACTCCTCTCTGTCCACTTAGGCGTCCATCCGTTCGTACCAATTTGCCGGTGAGCGCGCTCACGTGGTGCTCGTGTGTCCATTCTTGGGATACCTGGCTTACTGGAACGGGTTCCAGCTCTGGCCAGGAGAACACGAGAGGCGCCCTCTCACCGCTGCTCCTCACAGCCGAATGGCACTCCGTGGTGTCCACGCGCCACATTTTATTCATGCACTCCTGGATGGATGGGCACTCGGGTCGCTTCCACGTCTTTGCGATTGTGAATTGTGCCCTAACTGTCACCCTAACCCTTACCCAGCCCCCGTCTCCTCTGCCCCTGCCTGACGCACTCCTCCCCGGCCAGGCCCGTCACTGTCCTGGGCCCCCGCCTGACCGGCTCCTCCCCGCCCGGCCTGTCACCGTCCTCTGCCCCTGCCTGACATGCTCCTTCCCGCCCGCCCGGCCTCTCACCGTCCTTGGCCCCTGCCTGACCGGCTCCTCCGTCGCCTGGGCCTTCCAAGGGCTTGGTGTGGACGCTGCTTCCAGGAAGCCCTCCAGAAACCCGGCAGCAGGGTGGCCGCAGCAGTCTCCAGCAGCCGTCCCTAAGTCGCGTGAGTGCGGGGGACGTGCCCCCGCTGTGCCGCGGGGGCCCAGCCTGGTGTCTTCCCTGAGGCCCTGCGGCTGCCGGCTGGGCTGCCGCTCCCCGCAAGGGGAGAGCCGCGGAGGTGGGGACCGCCTCCTGATGGGGACGTACACGCAGCTCTCCACGTCGGATTCCGGGGCTCTCTGTCCTGCCCGAAGGCCCAGCTGGCCTGCGGGTCCTTAGAGTGGCAAAAACATCCGAAAACTGAGATTGAGGGTCCGGTGGGTGTCTGCACTTTTGTGCTGGGCACCCCAGGGAGGCCCGGGGGCTGGCTGGACAACGTGGTCTGCTGGGCGGGGGGGGGGTTGGAGGAGCAACTGATGCCCTTTGCACTTTGGGTAGCAAGAGTCTGAGGTGTCTCTGAGCCCTGTGCCCTGTGGGGGGGGGCCGGGGGGGGAGGAGGAGGAGGAGGAGGAGGAGGAGGTGGGAAGGGCCGGGGCCTGCAGTCGTGTTCCCGGGGTGGCACGGCAAGTGGCTTCTTCCACAGGCTGCTTGGCCTGGGCTCCCTGCACCTGGGCCTTTGGAGGACCGGCCCTGTGCTTGCCAACACTTCCTGCAGGGACCCAGAGCTGGGAGGTGGCATCTCTCAGCCCTGGGTCGGGCAGAGCCCCAGCGGGCCATGCCCACAACCTCTCTCAGCACCGGTCCCCCAGAAGGCTCCTTTGGGACCAGGATTCTCTTGCGGTGACTCTTTAAGGTCTGGCCCCTGGATGGAGGGGCACCAGGCGTAGAGGAGCAGGAAGGGGAAGGGGGTGGCCATGCGAGGGGACACTTTGAGGCCGAGTCCCAGCTTCAGCCTGATCCTCCTGGGAACCCCGCTCTGAGACCAGGAGCCGGGCTTCGCATTCCCACAGCAGCCAGTCGTGGGCTGAGGACACCTGGGGCGTTGGGAACTCCCTGGCTTCTCCTTGGTTTAACGTCTAGAGCTGCTTGTGAATCGCGCCGCCACACACACCCGAGCGCAGGTGTCTTCCGCACAGACTGCGGGCCTCGCTCTTCTGAATGCCGCTAGCTCGCCACCCACCCACGGGTGAACCTGGTCAGGGTGCTTTCTCTAAGGGGCAGACTCTTTTCCGGGCGGGCTACCGGTGTCTCTGTTTGCTCGTTTCTTTCTTCCATTTCGGGAAAGTCTTCCTTGCTGGGTGTGGAAATCTCCTATGCCTTCCCTCGCCTATTCTGTCAGCTTTCAAATTCTCTTTCAGTTGCCACCCTCACAGATGGATTAGGAAACTCTTTGCGGTGCACTCATTAGTGAAATGACCTCCAGGAAGCTGGAATCCAATATCTAATGGCCGATTTTTAGCGAGTCCACACGCCAGGGTGGTCGGGGTCCAATGCAGCCCCGGCCAGGCCCAGGCCCCTTGGACTGGGCCACAGGAGGACACGGAGGAGGGTCCCGGCCCCCACGAAGCGGTGCCGGCAGTTCTCCACGGGCTTGGGCGTTTTCCAGAGGTAGGAGATGGAGGGGACTGATTTCTTCAGCGCCCCCCAAACCACGCCACCCCACCCCACCCATGGGACACATCCCCAGAGAGAGACGCCCCAGACACTGGCTGTGCCCCAGCCCTGGCCCGGGGGAATAGGCGGCAGCCCACCCACAGGGCGAGGGGGGGGGCGCAGCTGAAAGGGGTTGTGGGGGAGGGCGGCCCCTGGCTGGGGTCAAAGGGCGAGCGTCCCGCGCGTGCGCAGTCAGCGGCAGGCAGCGACGCGCTGGGGGTGGGCAGCGGGTAGGTGAAGGAGGCCGGGCGAGGAGACGAGGGGGGCTGGGAGGGCTCCACCTTGGCGAGTCCAGCCGTGGAGGCGCATCTTGTGTGAGTGTGAGTGAGTGTGAGTGTGTGTGTGTGTGTATACAGAGACAGCCCCCCGCCCCGCCCCGCCCCGCCCATCACCCCCGTCCCTGGGAGCCCGCGGGACCCGGCCGGCGAACTCAACCGGCCCGGCCCGGCCCGGCGCGGGGCCTGGGGCGGGAGGCGGCGGCGGCGGGGAAGCCCAGAGAGGCTCGGCTTCTTGAGCGGGGCAGGGGCGCCCTCCGCCGCCGTCTAGGGCCACACCACCCTGAACGCCCCCGATCTCGTCTGGTCTCGGAAGCTAAGCAGGGTCGGGCCCGGTTAGTACTTGGATGGGAGACCGCCTGGGAATACCGGGTGCCACAGGCTGCTGCTTTTTTTTTTTTTTTTTTTTGCCTCTTGTTCTGTCCCCTTTCTGGGAGCGCGGCGGCGGCCCGGGGTGGGGGTCACCCCCACCCTCAGCGCCCGCCCGCGGTGCCTGGCGCCCCAGCCCGCACCGTGGGGCCTCCTCTTGTCCCAAGCCGCGACACCGCCGCCACGCGGCAGCATGCGTGGCATCTGGACTGTCAGGTCTCAGACCAAAGGTCTGCTCTGTGGGAACCGACACGCTGGAGGAAACCTTGAGAGTCTGAGAGGGGAGGGAGTTCCAGAAGAAGGCCAGGATGTCATTTTGAGGGAGTATGTGACCAGAACTCGTCCCGTTGCTTTTGGGGTTCTATGGGCTACACGCAGGAATCTTTGGTGGTGGCACCTGATGTTGGGGGATCCGGAGTCACACCCAGACCTGCTCCACAGGCCTCCTTTTACTTTTCTCTTCGGATTCATTATTTTTAAAAAGTGTCTCTTACCTCTAGGATTGCATTTTCTTTTCTCTCTCTCTTCAAGCAGATGATGGGAGTACAAGTATTCAGGTGACATGTGTTGCCCGTGCCCCCCTCCCCCCTGTGTTCTTTTTTTTTTTTTTTTGAGACAGAGTCTCGTTTTGCTGCCCAGGCTAGAGTGAGTGCCATGGCGTCAGCCTAGCTCACAGCAACCTCAATCTCCGGGCTCAAGCAATCCTGCTGCCTCAGCCTCCCGAGTAGTTGGGACTACAGGCATGCACCACCACGCCCGGCTCTGTTTTTCTATATATATTAGTTGGCCAATTAATTTCTTTCTATTTTTAGTAGAGACGGGGTCTCGCTCTTGCTCAGGCTGGTTTCGAACTCCTGACCTGGAGCAATCCGCCCGCCTCGGCCTCCCAGAGAGCTAGGATTACAGGCGTGAGCTACCGCGCCCGGCCCCCCCTGTGTTCTTATTCATATACCTCTCATGTTGTTCCAGCGTATTGTGGGGGTACCAATGTTAAGGTCGGGTGCCTTGCCCTCTCCAAGCCTCCCCCCTCGGGTCAGAGCTTCAAGTGCGCCCATCCCCCAGTCGGTGCGCACCCACCCCATGCCTAATGGATGTGTATGCCCCTCCCCTCCCCCCACCCGCCCGACACCCACCCGATGAAGGTGACTCCTCTCTGTCCACTTAGGCGTCCATCCGTTCGTACCAATTTGCTGGTGAGCGCGCTCACGTGGTGCTCGTGTGTCCATTCTTGGGATACCTGGCTTACTGGAACGGGTTCCAGCTCTGGCCAGGAGAACACGAGAGGCGCCCTCTCACCGCTGCTCCTCACAGCCGAATGGCACTCCGTGGTGTCCACGCGCCACATTTTATTCATGCACTCCTGGATGGATGGGCACTCGGGTCGCTTCCACGTCTTTGCGATTGTGAATTGTGCCCTAACTGTCACCCTAACCCTTACCCAGCCCCCGTCTCCTCTGCCCCTGCCTGACGCACTCCTCCCCGGCCAGGCCCGTCACTGTCCTGGGCCCCCGCCTGACCGGCTCCTCCCCGCCCGGCCTGTCACCGTCCTCTGCCCCTGCCTGACATGCTCCTTCCCGCCCGCCCGGCCTCTCACCGTCCTCGGCCCCTGCCTGACCGGCTCCTCCGTCGCCTGGGCCTTCCAAGGGCTTGGTGTGGACGCTGCTTCCAGGAAGCCCTCCAGAAACCCGGCAGCAGGGTGGCCGCAGCAGTCTCCAGCAGCCGTCCCTAAGTCGCGTGAGTGCGGGGGACGTGCCCCCGCTGTGCCGCGGGGGCCCAGCCTGGTGTCTTCCCTGAGGCCCTGCGGCTGCCGGCTGGGCTGCCGCTCCCCGCAAGGGGAGAGCCGCGGAGGTGGGGACCGCCTCCTGATGGGGACGTACACGCAGCTCTCCACGTCGGATTCCGGGGCTCTCTGTCCTGCCCGAAGGCCCAGCTGGCCTGCGGGTCCTTAGAGTGGCAAAAACATCCGAAAACTGAGATTGAGGGTCCGGTGGGTGTCTGCACTTTTGTGCTGGGCACCCCAGGGAGGCCCGGGGGCTGGCTGGACAACGTGGTCTGCTGGGCGGGGGGGGGGTTGGAGGAGCAACTGATGCCCTTTGCACTTTGGGTAGCAAGAGTCTGAGGTGTCTCTGAGCCCTGTGCCCTGTGGGGGGGGGCCGGGGGGGGAGGAGGAGGAGGAGGTGGGAAGGGCCGGGGCCTGCAGTCGTGTTCCCGGGGTGGCACGGCAAGTGGCTTCTTCCACAGGCTGCTTGGCCTGGGCTCCCTGCACCTGGGCCTTTGGAGGACCGGCCCTGTGCTTGCCAACACTTCCTGCAGGGACCCAGAGCTGGGAGGTGGCATCTCTCAGCCCTGGGTCGGGCAGAGCCCCAGCGGGCCATGCCCACAACCTCTCTCAGCACCGGTCCCCCAGAAGGCTCCTTTGGGACCAGGATTCTCTTGCGGTGACTCTTTAAGGTCTGGCCCCTGGATGGAGGGGCACCAGGCGTAGAGGAGCAGGAAGGGGAAGGGGGTGGCCATGCGAGGGGACACTTTGAGGCCGAGTCCCAGCTTCAGCCTGATCCTCCTGGGAACCCCGCTCTGAGACCAGGAGCCGGGCTTCGCATTCCCACAGCAGCCAGTCGTGGGCTGAGGACACCTGGGGCGTTGGGAACTCCCTGGCTTCTCCTTGGTTTAACGTCTAGAGCTGCTTGTGAATCGCGCCGCCACACACACCCGAGCGCAGGTGTCTTCCGCACAGACTGCGGGCCTCGCTCTTCTGAATGCCGCTAGCTCGCCACCCACCCACGGGTGAACCTGGTCAGGGTGCTTTCTCTAAGGGGCAGACTCTTTTCCGGGCGGGCTACCGGTGTCTCTGTTTGCTCGTTTCTTTCTTCCATTTCGGGAAAGTCTTCCTTGCTGGGTGTGGAAATCTCCTATGCCTTCCCTCGCCTATTCTGTCAGCTTTCAAATTCTCTTTCAGTTGCCACCCTCACAGATGGATTAGGAAACTCTTTGCGGTGCACTCATTAGTGAAATGACCTCCAGGAAGCTGGAATCCAATATCTAATGGCCGATTTTTAGCGAGTCCACACGCCAGGGTGGTCGGGGTCCAATGCAGCCCCGGCCAGGCCCAGGCCCCTTGGACTGGGCCACAGGAGGACACGGAGGAGGGTCCCGGCCCCCACGAAGCGGTGCCGGCAGTTCTCCACGGGCTTGGGCGTTTTCCAGAGGTAGGAGATGGAGGGGACTGATTTCTTCAGCGCCCCCCAAACCACGCCACCCCACCCCACCCATGGGACACATCCCCAGAGAGAGACGCCCCAGACACTGGCTGTGCCCCAGCCCTGGCCCGGGGGAATAGGCGGCAGCCCACCCACAGGGCGAGGGGGGGGGCGCAGCTGAAAGGGGTTGTGGGGGAGGGCGGCCCCTGGCTGGGGTCAAAGGGCGAGCGTCCCGCGCGTGCGCAGTCAGCGGCAGGCAGCGACGCGCTGGGGGTGGGCAGCGGGTAGGTGAAGGAGGCCGGGCGAGGAGACGAGGGGGGCTGGGAGGGCTCCACCTTGGCGAGTCCAGCCGTGGAGGCGCATCTTGTGTGAGTGTGAGTGAGTGTGAGTGTGTGTGTGTGTGTATACAGAGACAGCCCCCCGCCCCGCCCCGCCCCGCCCATCACCCCCGTCCCTGGGAGCCCGCGGGACCCGGCCGGCGAACTCAACCGGCCCGGCCCGGCCCGGCGCGGGGCCTGGGGCGGGAGGCGGCGGCGGCGGGGAAGCCCAGAGAGGCTCGGCTTCTTGAGCGGGGCAGGGGCGCCCTCCGCCGCCGTCTAGGGCCACACCACCCTGAACGCCCCCGATCTCGTCTGGTCTCGGAAGCTAAGCAGGGTCGGGCCCGGTTAGTACTTGGATGGGAGACCGCCTGGGAATACCGGGTGCCACAGGCTGCTGCTTTTTTTTTTTTTTTTTTTTGCCTCTTGTTCTGTCCCCTTTCTGGGAGCGCGGCGGCGGCCCGGGGTGGGGGTCACCCCCACCCTCAGCGCCCGCCCGCGGTGCCTGGCGCCCCAGCCCGCACCGTGGGGCCTCCTCTTGTCCCAAGCCGCGACACCGCCGCCACGCGGCAGCATGCGTGGCATCTGGACTGTCAGGTCTCAGACCAAAGGTCTGCTCTGTGGGAACCGACACGCTGGAGGAAACCTTGAGAGTCTGAGAGGGGAGGGAGTTCCAGAAGAAGGCCAGGATGTCATTTTGAGGGAGTATGTGACCAGAACTCGTCCCGTTGCTTTTGGGGTTCTATGGGCTACACGCAGGAATCTTTGGTGGTGGCACCTGATGTTGGGGGATCCGGAGTCACACCCAGACCTGCTCCACAGGCCTCCTTTTACTTTTCTCTTCGGATTCATTATTTTTAAAAAGTGTCTCTTACCTCTAGGATTGCATTTTCTTTTCTCTCTCTCTTCAAGCAGATGATGGGAGTACAAGTATTCAGGTGACATGTGTTGCCCGTGCCCCCCTCCCCCCTGTGTTCTTTTTTTTTTTTTTTTGAGACAGAGTCTCGTTTTGCTGCCCAGGCTAGAGTGAGTGCCATGGCGTCAGCCTAGCTCACAGCAACCTCAATCTCCGGGCTCAAGCAATCCTGCTGCCTCAGCCTCCCGAGTAGTTGGGACTACAGGCATGCACCACCACGCCCGGCTCTGTTTTTCTATATATATTAGTTGGCCAATTAATTTCTTTCTATTTTTAGTAGAGACGGGGTCTCGCTCTTGCTCAGGCTGGTTTCGAACTCCTGACCTGGAGCAATCCGCCCGCCTCGGCCTCCCAGAGAGCTAGGATTACAGGCGTGAGCTACCGCGCCCGGCCCCCCCTGTGTTCTTATTCATATACCTCTCATGTTGTTCCAGCGTATTGTGGGGGTACCAATGTTAAGGTCGGGTGCCTTGCCCTCTCCAAGCCTCCCCCCTCGGGTCAGAGCTTCAAGTGCGCCCATCCCCCAGTCGGTGCGCACCCACCCCATGCCTAATGGATGTGTATGCCCCTCCCCTCCCCCCACCCGCCCGACACCCACCCGATGAAGGTGACTCCTCTCTGTCCACTTAGGCGTCCATCCGTTCGTACCAATTTGCTGGTGAGCGCGCTCACGTGGTGCTCGTGTGTCCATTCTTGGGATACCTGGCTTACTGGAACGGGTTCCAGCTCTGGCCAGGAGAACACGAGAGGCGCCCTCTCACCGCTGCTCCTCACAGCCGAATGGCACTCCGTGGTGTCCACGCGCCACATTTTATTCATGCACTCCTGGATGGATGGGCACTCGGGTCGCTTCCACGTCTTTGCGATTGTGAATTGTGCCCTAACTGTCACCCTAACCCTTACCCAGCCCCCGTCTCCTCTGCCCCTGCCTGACGCACTCCTCCCCGGCCAGGCCCGTCACTGTCCTGGGCCCCCGCCTGACCGGCTCCTCCCCGCCCGGCCTGTCACCGTCCTCTGCCCCTGCCTGACATGCTCCTTCCCGCCCGCCCGGCCTCTCACCGTCCTCGGCCCCTGCCTGACCGGCTCCTCCGTCGCCTGGGCCTTCCAAGGGCTTGGTGTGGACGCTGCTTCCAGGAAGCCCTCCAGAAACCCGGCAGCAGGGTGGCCGCAGCAGTCTCCAGCAGCCGTCCCTAAGTCGCGTGAGTGCGGGGGACGTGCCCCCGCTGTGCCGCGGGGGCCCAGCCTGGTGTCTTCCCTGAGGCCCTGCGGCTGCCGGCTGGGCTGCCGCTCCCCGCAAGGGGAGAGCCGCGGAGGTGGGGACCGCCTCCTGATGGGGACGTACACGCAGCTCTCCACGTCGGATTCCGGGGCTCTCTGTCCTGCCCGAAGGCCCAGCTGGCCTGCGGGTCCTTAGAGTGGCAAAAACATCCGAAAACTGAGATTGAGGGTCCGGTGGGTGTCTGCACTTTTGTGCTGGGCACCCCAGGGAGGCCCGGGGGCTGGCTGGACAACGTGGTCTGCTGGGCGGGGGGGGGGGTTGGAGGAGCAACTGATGCCCTTTGCACTTTGGGTAGCAAGAGTCTGAGGTGTCTCTGAGCCCTGTGCCCTGTGGGGGGGGGCCGGGGGGGGAGGAGGAGGAGGAGGAGGAGGAGGAGGTGGGAAGGGCCGGGGCCTGCAGTCGTGTTCCCGGGGTGGCACGGCAAGTGGCTTCTTCCACAGGCTGCTTGGCCTGGGCTCCCTGCACCTGGGCCTTTGGAGGACCGGCCCTGTGCTTGCCAACACTTCCTGCAGGGACCCAGAGCTGGGAGGTGGCATCTCTCAGCCCTGGGTCGGGCAGAGCCCCAGCGGGCCATGCCCACAACCTCTCTCAGCACCGGTCCCCCAGAAGGCTCCTTTGGGACCAGGATTCTCTTGCGGTGACTCTTTAAGGTCTGGCCCCTGGATGGAGGGGCACCAGGCGTAGAGGAGCAGGAAGGGGAAGGGGGTGGCCATGCGAGGGGACACTTTGAGGCCGAGTCCCAGCTTCAGCCTGATCCTCCTGGGAACCCCGCTCTGAGACCAGGAGCCGGGCTTCGCATTCCCACAGCAGCCAGTCGTGGGCTGAGGACACCTGGGGCGTTGGGAACTCCCTGGCTTCTCCTTGGTTTAACGTCTAGAGCTGCTTGTGAATCGCGCCGCCACACACACCCGAGCGCAGGTGTCTTCCGCACAGACTGCGGGCCTCGCTCTTCTGAATGCCGCTAGCTCGCCACCCACCCACGGGTGAACCTGGTCAGGGTGCTTTCTCTAAGGGGCAGACTCTTTTCCGGGCGGGCTACCGGTGTCTCTGTTTGCTCGTTTCTTTCTTCCATTTCGGGAAAGTCTTCCTTGCTGGGTGTGGAAATCTCCTATGCCTTCCCTCGCCTATTCTGTCAGCTTTCAAATTCTCTTTCAGTTGCCACCCTCACAGATGGATTAGGAAACTCTTTGCGGTGCACTCATTAGTGAAATGACCTCCAGGAAGCTGGAATCCAATATCTAATGGCCGATTTTTAGCGAGTCCACACGCCAGGGTGGTCGGGGTCCAATGCAGCCCCGGCCAGGCCCAGGCCCCTTGGACTGGGCCACAGGAGGACACGGAGGAGGGTCCCGGCCCCCACGAAGCGGTGCCGGCAGTTCTCCACGGGCTTGGGCGTTTTCCAGAGGTAGGAGATGGAGGGGACTGATTTCTTCAGCGCCCCCCAAACCACGCCACCCCACCCCACCCATGGGACACATCCCCAGAGAGAGACGCCCCAGACACTGGCTGTGCCCCAGCCCTGGCCCGGGGGAATAGGCGGCAGCCCACCCACAGGGCGAGGGGGGGGGCGCAGCTGAAAGGGGTTGTGGGGGAGGGCGGCCCCTGGCTGGGGTCAAAGGGCGAGCGTCCCGCGCGTGCGCAGTCAGCGGCAGGCAGCGACGCGCTGGGGGTGGGCAGCGGGTAGGTGAAGGAGGCCGGGCGAGGAGACGAGGGGGGCTGGGAGGGCTCCACCTTGGCGAGTCCAGCCGTGGAGGCGCATCTTGTGTGAGTGTGAGTGAGTGTGAGTGTGTGTGTGTGTGTATACAGAGACAGCCCCCCGCCCCGCCCCGCCCCGCCCATCACCCCCGTCCCTGGGAGCCCGCGGGACCCGGCCGGCGAACTCAACCGGCCCGGCCCGGCCCGGCGCGGGGCCTGGGGCGGGAGGCGGCGGCGGGGAAGCCCAGAGAGGCTCGGCTTCTTGAGCGGGGCAGGGGCGCCCTCCGCCGCCGTCTAGGGCCACACCACCCTGAACGCCCCCGATCTCGTCTGGTCTCGGAAGCTAAGCAGGGTCGGGCCCGGTTAGTACTTGGATGGGAGACCGCCTGGGAATACCGGGTGCCACAGGCTGCTGCTTTTTTTTTTTTTTTTTTTTGCCTCTTGTTCTGTCCCCTTTCTGGGAGCGCGGCGGCGGCCCGGGGTGGGGGTCACCCCCACCCTCAGCGCCCGCCCGCGGTGCCTGGCGCCCCAGCCCGCACCGTGGGGCCTCCTCTTGTCCCAAGCCGCGACACCGCCGCCACGCGGCAGCATGCGTGGCATCTGGACTGTCAGGTCTCAGACCAAAGGTCTGCTCTGTGGGAACCGACACGCTGGAGGAAACCTTGAGAGTCTGAGAGGGGAGGGAGTTCCAGAAGAAGGCCAGGATGTCATTTTGAGGGAGTATGTGACCAGAACTCGTCCCGTTGCTTTTGGGGTTCTATGGGCTACACGCAGGAATCTTTGGTGGTGGCACCTGATGTTGGGGGATCCGGAGTCACACCCAGACCTGCTCCACAGGCCTCCTTTTACTTTTCTCTTCGGATTCATTATTTTTAAAAAGTGTCTCTTACCTCTAGGATTGCATTTTCTTTTCTCTCTCTCTTCAAGCAGATGATGGGAGTACAAGTATTCAGGTGACATGTGTTGCCCGTGCCCCCCTCCCCCCTGTGTTCTTTTTTTTTTTTTTTTGAGACAGAGTCTCGTTTTGCTGCCCAGGCTAGAGTGAGTGCCATGGCGTCAGCCTAGCTCACAGCAACCTCAATCTCCGGGCTCAAGCAATCCTGCTGCCTCAGCCTCCCGAGTAGTTGGGACTACAGGCATGCACCACCACGCCCGGCTCTGTTTTTCTATATATATTAGTTGGCCAATTAATTTCTTTCTATTTTTAGTAGAGACGGGGTCTCGCTCTTGCTCAGGCTGGTTTCGAACTCCTGACCTGGAGCAATCCGCCCGCCTCGGCCTCCCAGAGAGCTAGGATTACAGGCGTGAGCTACCGCGCCCGGCCCCCCCTGTGTTCTTATTCATATACCTCTCATGTTGTTCCAGCGTATTGTGGGGGTACCAATGTTAAGGTCGGGTGCCTTGCCCTCTCCAAGCCTCCCCCCTCGGGTCAGAGCTTCAAGTGCGCCCATCCCCCAGTCGGTGCGCACCCACCCCATGCCTAATGGATGTGTATGCCCCTCCCCTCCCCCCACCCGCCCGACACCCACCCGATGAAGGTGACTCCTCTCTGTCCACTTAGGCGTCCATCCGTTCGTACCAATTTGCTGGTGAGCGCGCTCACGTGGTGCTCGTGTGTCCATTCTTGGGATACCTGGCTTACTGGAACGGGTTCCAGCTCTGGCCAGGAGAACACGAGAGGCGCCCTCTCACCGCTGCTCCTCACAGCCGAATGGCACTCCGTGGTGTCCACGCGCCACATTTTATTCATGCACTCCTGGATGGATGGGCACTCGGGTCGCTTCCACGTCTTTGCGATTGTGAATTGTGCCCTAACTGTCACCCTAACCCTTACCCAGCCCCCGTCTCCTCTGCCCCTGCCTGACGCACTCCTCCCCGGCCAGGCCCGTCACTGTCCTGGGCCCCCGCCTGACCGGCTCCTCCCCGCCCGGCCTGTCACCGTCCTCTGCCCCTGCCTGACATGCTCCTTCCCGCCCGCCCGGCCTCTCACCGTCCTCGGCCCCTGCCTGACCGGCTCCTCCGTCGCCTGGGCCTTCCAAGGGCTTGGTGTGGACGCTGCTTCCAGGAAGCCCTCCAGAAACCCGGCAGCAGGGTGGCCGCAGCAGTCTCCAGCAGCCGTCCCTAAGTCGCGTGAGTGCGGGGGACGTGCCCCCGCTGTGCCGCGGGGGCCCAGCCTGGTGTCTTCCCTGAGGCCCTGCGGCTGCCGGCTGGGCTGCCGCTCCCCGCAAGGGGAGAGCCGCGGAGGTGGGGACCGCCTCCTGATGGGGACGTACACGCAGCTCTCCACGTCGGATTCCGGGGCTCTCTGTCCTGCCCGAAGGCCCAGCTGGCCTGCGGGTCCTTAGAGTGGCAAAAACATCCGAAAACTGAGATTGAGGGTCCGGTGGGTGTCTGCACTTTTGTGCTGGGCACCCCAGGGAGGCCCGGGGGCTGGCTGGACAACGTGGTCTGCTGGGCGGGGGGGGGGGGGTTGGAGGAGCAACTGATGCCCTTTGCACTTTGGGTAGCAAGAGTCTGAGGTGTCTCTGAGCCCTGTGCCCTGTGGGGGGGGGGCCGGGGGGGGAGGAGGAGGAGGAGGAGGAGGAGGAGGTGGGAAGGGCCGGGGCCTGCAGTCGTGTTCCCGGGGTGGCACGGCAAGTGGCTTCTTCCACAGGCTGCTTGGCCTGGGCTCCCTGCACCTGGGCCTTTGGAGGACCGGCCCTGTGCTTGCCAACACTTCCTGCAGGGACCCAGAGCTGGGAGGTGGCATCTCTCAGCCCTGGGTCGGGCAGAGCCCCAGCGGGCCATGCCCACAACCTCTCTCAGCACCGGTCCCCCAGAAGGCTCCTTTGGGACCAGGATTCTCTTGCGGTGACTCTTTAAGGTCTGGCCCCTGGATGGAGGGGCACCAGGCGTAGAGGAGCAGGAAGGGGAAGGGGGTGGCCATGCGAGGGGACACTTTGAGGCCGAGTCCCAGCTTCAGCCTGATCCTCCTGGGAACCCCGCTCTGAGACCAGGAGCCGGGCTTCGCATTCCCACAGCAGCCAGTCGTGGGCTGAGGACACCTGGGGCGTTGGGAACTCCCTGGCTTCTCCTTGGTTTAACGTCTAGAGCTGCTTGTGAATCGCGCCGCCACACACACCCTAGCGCAGGTGTCTTCCGCACAGACTGCGGGCCTCGCTCTTCTGAATGCCGCTAGCTCGCCACCCACCCACGGGTGAACCTGGTCAGGGTGCTTTCTCTAAGGGGCAGACTCTTTTCCGGGCGGGCTACCGGTGTCTCTGTTTGCTCGTTTCTTTCTTCCATTTCGGGAAAGTCTTCCTTGCTGGGTGTGGAAATCTCCTATGCCTTCCCTCGCCTATTCTGTCAGCTTTCAAATTCTCTTTCAGTTGCCACCCTCACAGATGGATTAGGAAACTCTTTCCGGTGCACTCATTAGTGAAATGACCTCCAGGAAGCTGGAATCCAATATCTAATGGCCGATTTTTAGCGAGTCCACACGCCAGGGTGGTCGGGGTCCAATGCAGCCCCGGCCAGGCCCAGGCCCCTTGGACTGGGCCACAGGAGGACACGGAGGAGGGTCCCGGCCCCCACGAAGCGGTGCCGGCAGTTCTCCACGGGCTTGGGCGTTTTCCAGAGGTAGGAGATGGAGGGGACTGATTTCTTCAGCGCCCCCCAAACCACGCCACCCCACCCCACCCATGGGACACATCCCCAGAGAGAGACGCCCCAGACACTGGCTGTGCCCCAGCCCTGGCCCGGGGGAATAGGCGGCAGCCCACCCACAGGGCGAGGGGGGGGGCGCAGCTGAAAGGGGTTGTGGGGGAGGGCGGCCCCTGGCTGGGGTCAAAGGGCGAGCGTCCCGCGCGTGCGCAGTCAGCGGCAGGCAGCGACGCGCTGGGGGTGGGCAGCGGGTAGGTGAAGGAGGCCGGGCGAGGAGACGAGGGGGGCTGGGAGGGCTCCACCTTGGCGAGTCCAGCCGTGGAGGCGCATCTTGTGTGAGTGTGAGTGAGTGTGAGTGTGTGTGTGTGTGTGTATACAGAGACAGCCCCCCGCCCCGCCCCGCCCCGCCCATCACCCCCGTCCCTGGGAGCCCGCGGGACCCGGCCGGCGAACTCAACCGGCCCGGCCCGGCCCGGCGCGGGGCCTGGGGCGGGAGGCGGCGGCGGCGGGGAAGCCCAGAGAGGCTCGGCTTCTTGAGCGGGGCAGGGGCGCCCTCCGCCGCCGTCTAGGGCCACACCACCCTGAACGCCCCCGATCTCGTCTGGTCTCGGAAGCTAAGCAGGGTCGGGCCCGGTTAGTACTTGGATGGGAGACCGCCTGGGAATACCGGGTGCCACAGGCTGCTGCTTTTTTTTTTTTTTTTTTTTGCCTCTTGTTCTGTCCCCTTTCTGGGAGCGCGGCGGCGGCCCGGGGTGGGGGTCACCCCCACCCTCAGCGCCCGCCCGCGGTGCCTGGCGCCCCAGCCCGCACCGTGGGGCCTCCTCTTGTCCCAAGCCGCGACACCGCCGCCACGCGGCAGCATGCGTGGCATCTGGACTGTCAGGTCTCAGACCAAAGGTCTGCTCTGTGGGAACCGACACGCTGGAGGAAACCTTGAGAGTCTGAGAGGGGAGGGAGTTCCAGAAGAAGGCCAGGATGTCATTTTGAGGGAGTATGTGACCAGAACTCGTCCCGTTGCTTTTGGGGTTCTATGGGCTACACGCAGGAATCTTTGGTGGTGGCACCTGATGTTGGGGGATCCGGAGTCACACCCAGACCTGCTCCACAGGCCTCCTTTTACTTTTCTCTTCGGATTCATTATTTTTAAAAAGTGTCTCTTACCTCTAGGATTGCATTTTCTTTTCTCTCTCTCTTCAAGCAGATGATGGGAGTACAAGTATTCAGGTGACATGTGTTGCCCGTGCCCCCCTCCCCCCTGTGTTCTTTTTTTTTTTTTTTTGAGACAGAGTCTCGTTTTGCTGCCCAGGCTAGAGTGAGTGCCATGGCGTCAGCCTAGCTCACAGCAACCTCAATCTCCGGGCTCAAGCAATCCTGCTGCCTCAGCCTCCCGAGTAGTTGGGACTACAGGCATGCACCACCACGCCCGGCTCTGTTTTTCTATATATATTAGTTGGCCAATTAATTTCTTTCTATTTTTAGTAGAGACGGGGTCTCGCTCTTGCTCAGGCTGGTTTCGAACTCCTGACCTGGAGCAATCCGCCCGCCTCGGCCTCCCAGAGAGCTAGGATTACAGGCGTGAGCTACCGCGCCCGGCCCCCCCTGTGTTCTTATTCATATACCTCTCATGTTGTTCCAGCGTATTGTGGGGGTACCAATGTTAAGGTCGGGTGCCTTGCCCTCTCCAAGCCTCCCCCCTCGGGTCAGAGCTTCAAGTGCGCCCATCCCCCAGTCGGTGCGCACCCACCCCATGCCTAATGGATGTGTATGCCCCTCCCCTCCCCCCACCCGCCCGACACCCACCCGATGAAGGTGACTCCTCTCTGTCCACTTAGGCGTCCATCCGTTCGTACCAATTTGCTGGTGAGCGCGCTCACGTGGTGCTCGTGTGTCCATTCTTGGGATACCTGGCTTACTGGAACGGGTTCCAGCTCTGGCCAGGAGAACACGAGAGGCGCCCTCTCACCGCTGCTCCTCACAGCCGAATGGCACTCCGTGGTGTCCACGCGCCACATTTTATTCATGCACTCCTGGATGGATGGGCACTCGGGTCGCTTCCACGTCTTTGCGATTGTGAATTGTGCCCTAACTGTCACCCTAACCCTTACCCAGCCCCCGTCTCCTCTGCCCCTGCCTGACGCACTCCTCCCCGGCCAGGCCCGTCACTGTCCTGGGCCCCCGCCTGACCGGCTCCTCCCCGCCCGGCCTGTCACCGTCCTCTGCCCCTGCCTGACATGCTCCTTCCCGCCCGCCCGGCCTCTCACCGTCCTCGGCCCCTGCCTGACCGGCTCCTCCGTCGCCTGGGCCTTCCAAGGGCTTGGTGTGGACGCTGCTTCCAGGAAGCCCTCCAGAAACCCGGCAGCAGGGTGGCCGCAGCAGTCTCCAGCAGCCGTCCCTAAGTCGCGTGAGTGCGGGGGACGTGCCCCCGCTGTGCCGCGGGGGCCCAGCCTGGTGTCTTCCCTGAGGCCCTGCGGCTGCCGGCTGGGCTGCCGCTCCCCGCAAGGGGAGAGCCGCGGAGGTGGGGACCGCCTCCTGATGGGGACGTACACGCAGCTCTCCACGTCGGATTCCGGGGCTCTCTGTCCTGCCCGAAGGCCCAGCTGGCCTGCGGGTCCTTAGAGTGGCAAAAACATCCGAAAACTGAGATTGAGGGTCCGGTGGGTGTCTGCACTTTTGTGCTGGGCACCCCAGGGAGGCCCGGGGGCTGGCTGGACAACGTGGTCTGCTGGGCGGGGGGGGGGGTTGGAGGAGCAACTGATGCCCTTTGCACTTTGGGTAGCAAGAGTCTGAGGTGTCTCTGAGCCCTGTGCCCTGTGGGGGGGGGCCGGGGGGGGAGGAGGAGGAGGAGGAGGAGGAGGAGGAGGAGGTGGGAAGGGCCGGGGCCTGCAGTCGTGTTCCCGGGGTGGCACGGCAAGTGGCTTCTTCCACAGGCTGCTTGGCCTGGGCTCCCTGCACCTGGGCCTTTGGAGGACCGGCCCTGTGCTTGCCAACACTTCCTGCAGGGACCCAGAGCTGGGAGGTGGCATCTCTCAGCCCTGGGTCGGGCAGAGCCCCAGCGGGCCATGCCCACAACCTCTCTCAGCACCGGTCCCCCAGAAGGCTCCTTTGGGACCAGGATTCTCTTGCGGTGACTCTTTAAGGTCTGGCCCCTGGATGGAGGGGCACCAGGCGTAGAGGAGCAGGAAGGGGAAGGGGGTGGCCATGCGAGGGGACACTTTGAGGCCGAGTCCCAGCTTCAGCCTGATCCTCCTGGGAACCCCGCTCTGAGACCAGGAGCCGGGCTTCGCATTCCCACAGCAGCCAGTCGTGGGCTGAGGACACCTGGGGCGTTGGGAACTCCCTGGCTTCTCCTTGGTTTAACGTCTAGAGCTGCTTGTGAATCGCGCCGCCACACACACCCGAGCGCAGGTGTCTTCCGCACAGACTGCGGGCCTCGCTCTTCTGAATGCCGCTAGCTCGCCACCCACCCACGGGTGAACCTGGTCAGGGTGCTTTCTCTAAGGGGCAGACTCTTTTCCGGGCGGGCTACCGGTGTCTCTGTTTGCTCGTTTCTTTCTTCCATTTCGGGAAAGTCTTCCTTGCTGGGTGTGGAAATCTCCTATGCCTTCCCTCGCCTATTCTGTCAGCTTTCAAATTCTCTTTCAGTTGCCACCCTCACAGATGGATTAGGAAACTCTTTCCGGTGCACTCATTAGTGAAATGACCTCCAGGAAGCTGGAATCCAATATCTAATGGCCGATTTTTAGCGAGTCCACACGCCAGGGTGGTCGGGGTCCAATGCAGCCCCGGCCAGGCCCAGGCCCCTTGGACTGGGCCACAGGAGGACACGGAGGAGGGTCCCGGCCCCCACGAAGCGGTGCCGGCAGTTCTCCACGGGCTTGGGCGTTTTCCAGAGGTAGGAGATGGAGGGGACTGATTTCTTCAGCGCCCCCCAAACCACGCCACCCCACCCCACCCATGGGACACATCCCCAGAGAGAGACGCCCCAGACACTGGCTGTGCCCCAGCCCTGGCCCGGGGGAATAGGCGGCAGCCCACCCACAGGGCGAGGGGGGGGGGCGCAGCTGAAAGGGGTTGTGGGGGAGGGCGGCCCCTGGCTGGGGTCAAAGGGCGAGCGTCCCGCGCGTGCGCAGTCAGCGGCAGGCAGCGACGCGCTGGGGGTGGGCAGCGGGTAGGTGAAGGAGGCCGGGCGAGGAGACGAGGGGGGCTGGGAGGGCTCCACCTTGGCGAGTCCAGCCGTGGAGGCGCATCTTGTGTGAGTGTGAGTGAGTGTGAGTGTGTGTGTGTGTGTGTATACAGAGACAGCCCCCCGCCCCGCCCCGCCCCGCCCATCACCCCCGTCCCTGGGAGCCCGCGGGACCCGGCCGGCGAACTCAACCGGCCCGGCCCGGCCCGGCGCGGGGCCTGGGGCGGGAGGCGGCGGCGGCGGGGAAGCCCAGAGAGGCTCGGCTTCTTGAGCGGGGCAGGGGCGCCCTCCGCCGCCGTCTAGGGCCACACCACCCTGAACGCCCCCGATCTCGTCTGGTCTCGGAAGCTAAGCAGGGTCGGGCCCGGTTAGTACTTGGATGGGAGACCGCCTGGGAATACCGGGTGCCACAGGCTGCTGCTTTTTTTTTTTTTTTTTTTTGCCTCTTGTTCTGTCCCCTTTCTGGGAGCGCGGCGGCGGCCCGGGGTGGGGGTCACCCCCACCCTCAGCGCCCGCCCGCGGTGCCTGGCGCCCCAGCCCGCACCGTGGGGCCTCCTCTTGTCCCAAGCCGCGACACCGCCGCCACGCGGCAGCATGCGTGGCATCTGGACTGTCAGGTCTCAGACCAAAGGTCTGCTCTGTGGGAACCGACACGCTGGAGGAAACCTTGAGAGTCTGAGAGGGGAGGGAGTTCCAGAAGAAGGCCAGGATGTCATTTTGAGGGAGTATGTGACCAGAACTCGTCCCGTTGCTTTTGGGGTTCTATGGGCTACACGCAGGAATCTTTGGTGGTGGCACCTGATGTTGGGGGATCCGGAGTCACACCCAGACCTGCTCCACAGGCCTCCTTTTACTTTTCTCTTCGGATTCATTATTTTTAAAAAGTGTCTCTTACCTCTAGGATTGCATTTTCTTTTCTCTCTCTCTTCAAGCAGATGATGGGAGTACAAGTATTCAGGTGACATGTGTTGCCCGTGCCCCCCTCCCCCCTGTGTTCTTTTTTTTTTTTTTTTGAGACAGAGTCTCGTTTTGCTGCCCAGGCTAGAGTGAGTGCCATGGCGTCAGCCTAGCTCACAGCAACCTCAATCTCCGGGCTCAAGCAATCCTGCTGCCTCAGCCTCCCGAGTAGTTGGGACTACAGGCATGCACCACCACGCCCGGCTCTGTTTTTCTATATATATTAGTTGGCCAATTAATTTCTTTCTATTTTTAGTAGAGACGGGGTCTCGCTCTTGCTCAGGCTGGTTTCGAACTCCTGACCTGGAGCAATCCGCCCGCCTCGGCCTCCCAGAGAGCTAGGATTACAGGCGTGAGCTACCGCGCCCGGCCCCCCCTGTGTTCTTATTCATATACCTCTCATGTTGTTCCAGCGTATTGTGGGGGTACCAATGTTAAGGTCGGGTGCCTTGCCCTCTCCAAGCCTCCCCCCTCGGGTCAGAGCTTCAAGTGCGCCCATCCCCCAGTCGGTGCGCACCCACCCCATGCCTAATGGATGTGTATGCCCCTCCCCTCCCCCCACCCGCCCGACACCCACCCGATGAAGGTGACTCCTCTCTGTCCACTTAGGCGTCCATCCGTTCGTACCAATTTGCTGGTGAGCGCGCTCACGTGGTGCTCGTGTGTCCATTCTTGGGATACCTGGCTTACTGGAACGGGTTCCAGCTCTGGCCAGGAGAACACGAGAGGCGCCCTCTCACCGCTGCTCCTCACAGCCGAATGGCACTCCGTGGTGTCCACGCGCCACATTTTATTCATGCACTCCTGGATGGATGGGCACTCGGGTCGCTTCCACGTCTTTGCGATTGTGAATTGTGCCCTAACTGTCACCCTAACCCTTACCCAGCCCCCGTCTCCTCTGCCCCTGCCTGACGCACTCCTCCCCGGCCAGGCCCGTCACTGTCCTGGGCCCCCGCCTGACCGGCTCCTCCCCGCCCGGCCTGTCACCGTCCTCTGCCCCTGCCTGACATGCTCCTTCCCGCCCGCCCGGCCTCTCACCGTCCTCGGCCCCTGCCTGACCGGCTCCTCCGTCGCCTGGGCCTTCCAAGGGCTTGGTGTGGACGCTGCTTCCAGGAAGCCCTCCAGAAACCCGGCAGCAGGGTGGCCGCAGCAGTCTCCAGCAGCCGTCCCTAAGTCGCGTGAGTGCGGGGGACGTGCCCCCGCTGTGCCGCGGGGGCCCAGCCTGGTGTCTTCCCTGAGGCCCTGCGGCTGCCGGCTGGGCTGCCGCTCCCCGCAAGGGGAGAGCCGCGGAGGTGGGGACCGCCTCCTGATGGGGACGTACACGCAGCTCTCCACGTCGGATTCCGGGGCTCTCTGTCCTGCCCGAAGGCCCAGCTGGCCTGCGGGTCCTTAGAGTGGCAAAAACATCCGAAAACTGAGATTGAGGGTCCGGTGGGTGTCTGCACTTTTGTGCTGGGCACCCCAGGGAGGCCCGGGGGCTGGCTGGACAACGTGGTCTGCTGGGCGGGGGGGGGGGTTGGAGGAGCAACTGATGCCCTTTGCACTTTGGGTAGCAAGAGTCTGAGGTGTCTCTGAGCCCTGTGCCCTGTGGGGGGGGGCCGGGGGGGGAGGAGGAGGAGGAGGAGGAGGAGGAGGAGGAGGTGGGAAGGGCCGGGGCCTGCAGTCGTGTTCCCGGGGTGGCACGGCAAGTGGCTTCTTCCACAGGCTGCTTGGCCTGGGCTCCCTGCACCTGGGCCTTTGGAGGACCGGCCCTGTGCTTGCCAACACTTCCTGCAGGGACCCAGAGCTGGGAGGTGGCATCTCTCAGCCCTGGGTCGGGCAGAGCCCCAGCGGGCCATGCCCACAACCTCTCTCAGCACCGGTCCCCCAGAAGGCTCCTTTGGGACCAGGATTCTCTTGCGGTGACTCTTTAAGGTCTGGCCCCTGGATGGAGGGGCACCAGGCGTAGAGGAGCAGGAAGGGGAAGGGGGTGGCCATGCGAGGGGACACTTTGAGGCCGAGTCCCAGCTTCAGCCTGATCCTCCTGGGAACCCCGCTCTGAGACCAGGAGCAGGGCTTCGCATTCCCACAGCAGCCAGTCGTGGGCTGAGGACACCTGGGGCGTTGGGAACTCCCTGGCTTCTCCTTGGTTTAACGTCTAGAGCTGCTTGTGAATCGCGCCGCCACACACACCCGAGCGCAGGTGTCTTCCGCACAGACTGCGGGCCTCGCTCTTCTGAATGCCGCTAGCTCGCCACCCACCCACGGGTGAACCTGGTCAGGGTGCTTTCTCTAAGGGGCAGACTCTTTTCCGGGCGGGCTACCGGTGTCTCTGTTTGCTCGTTTCTTTCTTCCATTTCGGGAAAGTCTTCCTTGCTGGGTGTGGAAATCTCCTATGCCTTCCCTCGCCTATTCTGTCAGCTTTCAAATTCTCTTTCAGTTGCCACCCTCACAGATGGATTAGGAAACTCTTTCCGGTGCACTCATTAGTGAAATGACCTCCAGGAAGCTGGAATCCAATATCTAATGGCCGATTTTTAGCGAGTCCACACGCCAGGGTGGTCGGGGTCCAATGCAGCCCCGGCCAGGCCCAGGCCCCTTGGACTGGGCCACAGGAGGACACGGAGGAGGGTCCCGGCCCCCACGAAGCGGTGCCGGCAGTTCTCCACGGGCTTGGGCGTTTTCCAGAGGTAGGAGATGGAGGGGACTGATTTCTTCAGCGCCCCCCAAACCACGCCACCCCACCCCACCCATGGGACACATCCCCAGAGAGAGACGCCCCAGACACTGGCTGTGCCCCAGCCCTGGCCCGGGGGAATAGGCGGCAGCCCACCCACAGGGCGAGGGGGGGGGCGCAGCTGAAAGGGGTTGTGGGGGAGGGCGGCCCCTGGCTGGGGTCAAAGGGCGAGCGTCCCGCGCGTGCGCAGTCAGCGGCAGGCAGCGACGCGCTGGGGGTGGGCAGCGGGTAGGTGAAGGAGGCCGGGCGAGGAGACGAGGGGGGCTGGGAGGGCTCCACCTTGGCGAGTCCAGCCGTGGAGGCGCATCTTGTGTGAGTGTGAGTGAGTGTGAGTGTGTGTGTGTGTGTATACAGAGACAGCCCCCCGCCCCGCCCCGCCCCGCCCATCACCCCCGTCCCTGGGAGCCCGCGGGACCCGGCCGGCGAACTCAACCGGCCCGGCCCGGCCCGGCGCGGGGCCTGGGGCGGGAGGCGGCGGCGGCGGGGAAGCCCAGAGAGGCTCGGCTTCTTGAGCGGGGCAGGGGCGCCCTCCGCCGCCGTCTAGGGCCACACCACCCTGAACGCCCCCGATCTCGTCTGGTCTCGGAAGCTAAGCAGGGTCGGGCCCGGTTAGTACTTGGATGGGAGACCGCCTGGGAATACCGGGTGCCACAGGCTGCTGCTTTTTTTTTTTTTTTTTTTTGCCTCTTGTTCTGTCCCCTTTCTGGGAGCGCGGCGGCGGCCCGGGGTGGGGGTCACCCCCACCCTCAGCGCCCGCCCGCGGTGCCTGGCGCCCCAGCCCGCACCGTGGGGCCTCCTCTTGTCCCAAGCCGCGACACCGCCGCCACGCGGCAGCATGCGTGGCATCTGGACTGTCAGGTCTCAGACCAAAGGTCTGCTCTGTGGGAACCGACACGCTGGAGGAAACCTTGAGAGTCTGAGAGGGGAGGGAGTTCCAGAAGAAGGCCAGGATGTCATTTTGAGGGAGTATGTGACCAGAACTCGTCCCGTTGCTTTTGGGGTTCTATGGGCTACACGCAGGAATCTTTGGTGGTGGCACCTGATGTTGGGGGATCCGGAGTCACACCCAGACCTGCTCCACAGGCCTCCTTTTACTTTTCTCTTCGGATTCATTATTTTTAAAAAGTGTCTCTTACCTCTAGGATTGCATTTTCTTTTCTCTCTCTCTTCAAGCAGATGATGGGAGTACAAGTATTCAGGTGACATGTGTTGCCCGTGCCCCCCTCCCCCCTGTGTTCTTTTTTTTTTTTTTTTGAGACAGAGTCTCGTTTTGCTGCCCAGGCTAGAGTGAGTGCCATGGCGTCAGCCTAGCTCACAGCAACCTCAATCTCCGGGCTCAAGCAATCCTGCTGCCTCAGCCTCCCGAGTAGTTGGGACTACAGGCATGCACCACCACGCCCGGCTCTGTTTTTCTATATATATTAGTTGGCCAATTAATTTCTTTCTATTTTTAGTAGAGACGGGGTCTCGCTCTTGCTCAGGCTGGTTTCGAACTCCTGACCTGGAGCAATCCGCCCGCCTCGGCCTCCCAGAGAGCTAGGATTACAGGCGTGAGCTACCGCGCCCGGCCCCCCCTGTGTTCTTATTCATATACCTCTCATGTTGTTCCAGCGTATTGTGGGGGTACCAATGTTAAGGTCGGGTGCCTTGCCCTCTCCAAGCCTCCCCCCTCGGGTCAGAGCTTCAAGTGCGCCCATCCCCCAGTCGGTGCGCACCCACCCCATGCCTAATGGATGTGTATGCCCCTCCCCTCCCCCCACCCGCCCGACACCCACCCGATGAAGGTGACTCCTCTCTGTCCACTTAGGCGTCCATCCGTTCGTACCAATTTGCTGGTGAGCGCGCTCACGTGGTGCTCGTGTGTCCATTCTTGGGATACCTGGCTTACTGGAACGGGTTCCAGCTCTGGCCAGGAGAACACGAGAGGCGCCCTCTCACCGCTGCTCCTCACAGCCGAATGGCACTCCGTGGTGTCCACGCGCCACATTTTATTCATGCACTCCTGGATGGATGGGCACTCGGGTCGCTTCCACGTCTTTGCGATTGTGAATTGTGCCCTAACTGTCACCCTAACCCTTACCCAGCCCCCGTCTCCTCTGCCCCTGCCTGACGCACTCCTCCCCGGCCAGGCCCGTCACTGTCCTGGGCCCCCGCCTGACCGGCTCCTCCCCGCCCGGCCTGTCACCGTCCTCTGCCCCTGCCTGACATGCTCCTTCCCGCCCGCCCGGCCTCTCACCGTCCTCGGCCCCTGCCTGACCGGCTCCTCCGTCGCCTGGGCCTTCCAAGGGCTTGGTGTGGACGCTGCTTCCAGGAAGCCCTCCAGAAACCCGGCAGCAGGGTGGCCGCAGCAGTCTCCAGCAGCCGTCCCTAAGTCGCGTGAGTGCGGGGGACGTGCCCCCGCTGTGCCGCGGGGGCCCAGCCTGGTGTCTTCCCTGAGGCCCTGCGGCTGCCGGCTGGGCTGCCGCTCCCCGCAAGGGGAGAGCCGCGGAGGTGGGGACCGCCTCCTGATGGGGACGTACACGCAGCTCTCCACGTCGGATTCCGGGGCTCTCTGTCCTGCCCGAAGGCCCAGCTGGCCTGCGGGTCCTTAGAGTGGCAAAAACATCCGAAAACTGAGATTGAGGGTCCGGTGGGTGTCTGCACTTTTGTGCTGGGCACCCCAGGGAGGCCCGGGGGCTGGCTGGACAACGTGGTCTGCTGGGCGGGGGGGGGGGGGGTTGGAGGAGCAACTGATGCCCTTTGCACTTTGGGTAGCAAGAGTCTGAGGTGTCTCTGAGCCCTGTGCCCTGTGGGGGGGGGGCCGGGGGGGGAGGAGGAGGAGGAGGAGGAGGAGGAGGTGGGAAGGGCCGGGGCCTGCAGTCGTGTTCCCGGGGTGGCACGGCAAGTGGCTTCTTCCACAGGCTGCTTGGCCTGGGCTCCCTGCACCTGGGCCTTTGGAGGACCGGCCCTGTGCTTGCCAACACTTCCTGCAGGGACCCAGAGCTGGGAGGTGGCATCTCTCAGCCCTGGGTCGGGCAGAGCCCCAGCGGGCCATGCCCACAACCTCTCTCAGCACCGGTCCCCCAGAAGGCTCCTTTGGGACCAGGATTCTCTTGCGGTGACTCTTTAAGGTCTGGCCCCTGGATGGAGGGGCACCAGGCGTAGAGGAGCAGGAAGGGGAAGGGGGTGGCCATGCGAGGGGACACTTTGAGGCCGAGTCCCAGCTTCAGCCTGATCCTCCTGGGAACCCCGCTCTGAGACCAGGAGCCGGGCTTCGCATTCCCACAGCAGCCAGTCGTGGGCTGAGGACACCTGGGGCGTTGGGAACTCCCTGGCTTCTCCTTGGTTTAACGTCTAGAGCTGCTTGTGAATCGCGCCGCCACACACACCCGAGCGCAGGTGTCTTCCGCACAGACTGCGGGCCTCGCTCTTCTGAATGCCGCTAGCTCGCCACCCACCCACGGGTGAACCTGGTCAGGGTGCTTTCTCTAAGGGGCAGACTCTTTTCCGGGCGGGCTACCGGTGTCTCTGTTTGCTCGTTTCTTTCTTCCATTTCGGGAAAGTCTTCCTTGCTGGGTGTGGAAATCTCCTATGCCTTCCCTCGCCTATTCTGTCAGCTTTCAAATTCTCTTTCAGTTGCCACCCTCACAGATGGATTAGGAAACTCTTTCCGGTGCACTCATTAGTGAAATGACCTCCAGGAAGCTGGAATCCAATATCTAATGGCCGATTTTTAGCGAGTCCACACGCCAGGGTGGTCGGGGTCCAATGCAGCCCCGGCCAGGCCCAGGCCCCTTGGACTGGGCCACAGGAGGACACGGAGGAGGGTCCCGGCCCCCACGAAGCGGTGCCGGCAGTTCTCCACGGGCTTGGGCGTTTTCCAGAGGTAGGAGATGGAGGGGACTGATTTCTTCAGCGCCCCCCAAACCACGCCACCCCACCCCACCCATGGGACACATCCCCAGAGAGAGACGCCCCAGACACTGGCTGTGCCCCAGCCCTGGCCCGGGGGAATAGGCGGCAGCCCACCCACAGGGCGAGGGGGGGGGCGCAGCTGAAAGGGGTTGTGGGGGAGGGCGGCCCCTGGCTGGGGTCAAAGGGCGAGCGTCCCGCGCGTGCGCAGTCAGCGGCAGGCAGCGACGCGCTGGGGGTGGGCAGCGGGTAGGTGAAGGAGGCCGGGCGAGGAGACGAGGGGGGCTGGGAGGGCTCCACCTTGGCGAGTCCAGCCGTGGAGGCGCATCTTGTGTGAGTGTGAGTGAGTGTGAGTGTGTGTGTGTGTGTGTATACAGAGACAGCCCCCCGCCCCGCCCCGCCCCGCCCATCACCCCCGTCCCTGGGAGCCCGCGGGACCCGGCCGGCGAACTCAACCGGCCCGGCCCGGCCCGGCGCGGGGCCTGGGGCGGGAGGCGGCGGCGGCGGGGAAGCCCAGAGAGGCTCGGCTTCTTGAGCGGGGCAGGGGCGCCCTCCGCCGCCGTCTAGGGCCACACCACCCTGAACGCCCCCGATCTCGTCTGGTCTCGGAAGCTAAGCAGGGTCGGGCCCGGTTAGTACTTGGATGGGAGACCGCCTGGGAATACCGGGTGCCACAGGCTGCTGCTTTTTTTTTTTTTTTTTTTTGCCTCTTGTTCTGTCCCCTTTCTGGGAGCGCGGCGGCGGCCCGGGGTGGGGGTCACCCCCACCCTCAGCGCCCGCCCGCGGTGCCTGGCGCCCCAGCCCGCACCGTGGGGCCTCCTCTTGTCCCAAGCCGCGACACCGCCGCCACGCGGCAGCATGCGTGGCATCTGGACTGTCAGGTCTCAGACCAAAGGTCTGCTCTGTGGGAACCGACACGCTGGAGGAAACCTTGAGAGTCTGAGAGGGGAGGGAGTTCCAGAAGAAGGCCAGGATGTCATTTTGAGGGAGTATGTGACCAGAACTCGTCCCGTTGCTTTTGGGGTTCTATGGGCTACACGCAGGAATCTTTGGTGGTGGCACCTGATGTTGGGGGATCCGGAGTCACACCCAGACCTGCTCCACAGGCCTCCTTTTACTTTTCTCTTCGGATTCATTATTTTTAAAAAGTGTCTCTTACCTCTAGGATTGCATTTTCTTTTCTCTCTCTCTTCAAGCAGATGATGGGAGTACAAGTATTCAGGTGACATGTGTTGCCCGTGCCCCCCTCCCCCCTGTGTTCTTTTTTTTTTTTTTTTGAGACAGAGTCTCGTTTTGCTGCCCAGGCTAGAGTGAGTGCCATGGCGTCAGCCTAGCTCACAGCAACCTCAATCTCCGGGCTCAAGCAATCCTGCTGCCTCAGCCTCCCGAGTAGTTGGGACTACAGGCATGCACCACCACGCCCGGCTCTGTTTTTCTATATATATTAGTTGGCCAATTAATTTCTTTCTATTTTTAGTAGAGACGGGGTCTCGCTCTTGCTCAGGCTGGTTTCGAACTCCTGACCTGGAGCAATCCGCCCGCCTCGGCCTCCCAGAGAGCTAGGATTACAGGCGTGAGCTACCGCGCCCGGCCCCCCCTGTGTTCTTATTCATATACCTCTCATGTTGTTCCAGCGTATTGTGGGGGTACCAATGTTAAGGTCGGGTGCCTTGCCCTCTCCAAGCCTCCCCCCTCGGGTCAGAGCTTCAAGTGCGCCCATCCCCCAGTCGGTGCGCACCCACCCCATGCCTAATGGATGTGTATGCCCCTCCCCTCCCCCCACCCGCCCGACACCCACCCGATGAAGGTGACTCCTCTCTGTCCACTTAGGCGTCCATCCGTTCGTACCAATTTGCTGGTGAGCGCGCTCACGTGGTGCTCGTGTGTCCATTCTTGGGATACCTGGCTTACTGGAACGGGTTCCAGCTCTGGCCAGGAGAACACGAGAGGCGCCCTCTCACCGCTGCTCCTCACAGCCGAATGGCACTCCGTGGTGTCCACGCGCCACATTTTATTCATGCACTCCTGGATGGATGGGCACTCGGGTCGCTTCCACGTCTTTGCGATTGTGAATTGTGCCCTAACTGTCACCCTAACCCTTACCCAGCCCCCGTCTCCTCTGCCCCTGCCTGACGCACTCCTCCCCGGCCAGGCCCGTCACTGTCCTGGGCCCCCGCCTGACCGGCTCCTCCCCGCCCGGCCTGTCACCGTCCTCTGCCCCTGCCTGACATGCTCCTTCCCGCCCGCCCGGCCTCTCACCGTCCTCGGCCCCTGCCTGACCGGCTCCTCCGTCGCCTGGGCCTTCCAAGGGCTTGGTGTGGACGCTGCTTCCAGGAAGCCCTCCAGAAACCCGGCAGCAGGGTGGCCGCAGCAGTCTCCAGCAGCCGTCCCTAAGTCGCGTGAGTGCGGGGGACGTGCCCCCGCTGTGCCGCGGGGGCCCAGCCTGGTGTCTTCCCTGAGGCCCTGCGGCTGCCGGCTGGGCTGCCGCTCCCCGCAAGGGGAGAGCCGCGGAGGTGGGGACCGCCTCCTGATGGGGACGTACACGCAGCTCTCCACGTCGGATTCCGGGGCTCTCTGTCCTGCCCGAAGGCCCAGCTGGCCTGCGGGTCCTTAGAGTGGCAAAAACATCCGAAAACTGAGATTGAGGGTCCGGTGGGTGTCTGCACTTTTGTGCTGGGCACCCCAGGGAGGCCCGGGGGCTGGCTGGACAACGTGGTCTGCTGGGCGGGGGGGGGGGGGGTTGGAGGAGCAACTGATGCCCTTTGCACTTTGGGTAGCAAGAGTCTGAGGTGTCTCTGAGCCCTGTGCCCTGTGGGGGGGGGGCCGGGGGGGGAGGAGGAGGAGGAGGAGGAGGAGGAGGTGGGAAGGGCCGGGGCCTGCAGTCGTGTTCCCGGGGTGGCACGGCAAGTGGCTTCTTCCACAGGCTGCTTGGCCTGGGCTCCCTGCACCTGGGCCTTTGGAGGACCGGCCCTGTGCTTGCCAACACTTCCTGCAGGGACCCAGAGCTGGGAGGTGGCATCTCTCAGCCCTGGGTCGGGCAGAGCCCCAGCGGGCCATGCCCACAACCTCTCTCAGCACCGGTCCCCCAGAAGGCTCCTTTGGGACCAGGATTCTCTTGCGGTGACTCTTTAAGGTCTGGCCCCTGGATGGAGGGGCACCAGGCGTAGAGGAGCAGGAAGGGGAAGGGGGTGGCCATGCGAGGGGACACTTTGAGGCCGAGTCCCAGCTTCAGCCTGATCCTCCTGGGAACCCCGCTCTGAGACCAGGAGCCGGGCTTCGCATTCCCACAGCAGCCAGTCGTGGGCTGAGGACACCTGGGGCGTTGGGAACTCCCTGGCTTCTCCTTGGTTTAACGTCTAGAGCTGCTTGTGAATCGCGCCGCCACACACACCCGAGCGCAGGTGTCTTCCGCACAGACTGCGGGCCTCGCTCTTCTGAATGCCGCTAGCTCGCCACCCACCCACGGGTGAACCTGGTCAGGGTGCTTTCTCTAAGGGGCAGACTCTTTTCCGGGCGGGCTACCGGTGTCTCTGTTTGCTCGTTTCTTTCTTCCATTTCGGGAAAGTCTTCCTTGCTGGGTGTGGAAATCTCCTATGCCTTCCCTCGCCTATTCTGTCAGCTTTCAAATTCTCTTTCAGTTGCCACCCTCACAGATGGATTAGGAAACTCTTTCCGGTGCACTCATTAGTGAAATGACCTCCAGGAAGCTGGAATCCAATATCTAATGGCCGATTTTTAGCGAGTCCACACGCCAGGGTGGTCGGGGTCCAATGCAGCCCCGGCCAGGCCCAGGCCCCTTGGACTGGGCCACAGGAGGACACGGAGGAGGGTCCCGGCCCCCACGAAGCGGTGCCGGCAGTTCTCCACGGGCTTGGGCGTTTTCCAGAGGTAGGAGATGGAGGGGACTGATTTCTTCAGCGCCCCCCAAACCACGCCACCCCACCCCACCCATGGGACACATCCCCAGAGAGAGACGCCCCAGACACTGGCTGTGCCCCAGCCCTGGCCCGGGGGAATAGGCGGCAGCCCACCCACAGGGCGAGGGGGGGGGCGCAGCTGAAAGGGGTTGTGGGGGAGGGCGGCCCCTGGCTGGGGTCAAAGGGCGAGCGTCCCGCGCGTGCGCAGTCAGCGGCAGGCAGCGACGCGCTGGGGGTGGGCAGCGGGTAGGTGAAGGAGGCCGGGCGAGGAGACGAGGGGGGCTGGGAGGGCTCCACCTTGGCGAGTCCAGCCGTGGAGGCGCATCTTGTGTGAGTGTGAGTGAGTGTGAGTGTGTGTGTGTGTGTGTATACAGAGACAGCCCCCCGCCCCGCCCCGCCCCGCCCATCACCCCCGTCCCTGGGAGCCCGCGGGACCCGGCCGGCGAACTCAACCGGCCCGGCCCGGCCCGGCGCGGGGCCTGGGGCGGGAGGCGGCGGCGGGGAAGCCCAGAGAGGCTCGGCTTCTTGAGCGGGGCAGGGGCGCCCTCCGCCGCCGTCTAGGGCCACACCACCCTGAACGCCCCCGATCTCGTCTGGTCTCGGAAGCTAAGCAGGGTCGGGCCCGGTTAGTACTTGGATGGGAGACCGCCTGGGAATACCGGGTGCCACAGGCTGCTGCTTTTTTTTTTTTTTTTTTTTGCCTCTTGTTCTGTCCCCTTTCTGGGAGCGCGGCGGCGGCCCGGGGTGGGGGTCACCCCCACCCTCAGCGCCCGCCCGCGGTGCCTGGCGCCCCAGCCCGCACCGTGGGGCCTCCTCTTGTCCCAAGCCGCGACACCGCCGCCACGCGGCAGCATGCGTGGCATCTGGACTGTCAGGTCTCAGACCAAAGGTCTGCTCTGTGGGAACCGACACGCTGGAGGAAACCTTGAGAGTCTGAGAGGGGAGGGAGTTCCAGAAGAAGGCCAGGATGTCATTTTGAGGGAGTATGTGACCAGAACTCGTCCCGTTGCTTTTGGGGTTCTATGGGCTACACGCAGGAATCTTTGGTGGTGGCACCTGATGTTGGGGGATCCGGAGTCACACCCAGACCTGCTCCACAGGCCTCCTTTTACTTTTCTCTTCGGATTCATTATTTTTAAAAAGTGTCTCTTACCTCTAGGATTGCATTTTCTTTTCTCTCTCTCTTCAAGCAGATGATGGGAGTACAAGTATTCAGGTGACATGTGTTGCCCGTGCCCCCCTCCCCCCTGTGTTCTTTTTTTTTTTTTTTTGAGACAGAGTCTCGTTTTGCTGCCCAGGCTAGAGTGAGTGCCATGGCGTCAGCCTAGCTCACAGCAACCTCAATCTCCGGGCTCAAGCAATCCTGCTGCCTCAGCCTCCCGAGTAGTTGGGACTACAGGCATGCACCACCACGCCCGGCTCTGTTTTTCTATATATATTAGTTGGCCAATTAATTTCTTTCTATTTTTAGTAGAGACGGGGTCTCGCTCTTGCTCAGGCTGGTTTCGAACTCCTGACCTGGAGCAATCCGCCCGCCTCGGCCTCCCAGAGAGCTAGGATTACAGGCGTGAGCTACCGCGCCCGGCCCCCCCTGTGTTCTTATTCATATACCTCTCATGTTGTTCCAGCGTATTGTGGGGGTACCAATGTTAAGGTCGGGTGCCTTGCCCTCTCCAAGCCTCCCCCCTCGGGTCAGAGCTTCAAGTGCGCCCATCCCCCAGTCGGTGCGCACCCACCCCATGCCTAATGGATGTGTATGCCCCTCCCCTCCCCCCACCCGCCCGACACCCACCCGATGAAGGTGACTCCTCTCTGTCCACTTAGGCGTCCATCCGTTCGTACCAATTTGCTGGTGAGCGCGCTCACGTGGTGCTCGTGTGTCCATTCTTGGGATACCTGGCTTACTGGAACGGGTTCCAGCTCTGGCCAGGAGAACACGAGAGGCGCCCTCTCACCGCTGCTCCTCACAGCCGAATGGCACTCCGTGGTGTCCACGCGCCACATTTTATTCATGCACTCCTGGATGGATGGGCACTCGGGTCGCTTCCACGTCTTTGCGATTGTGAATTGTGCCCTAACTGTCACCCTAACCCTTACCCAGCCCCCGTCTCCTCTGCCCCTGCCTGACGCACTCCTCCCCGGCCAGGCCCGTCACTGTCCTGGGCCCCCGCCTGACCGGCTCCTCCCCGCCCGGCCTGTCACCGTCCTCTGCCCCTGCCTGACATGCTCCTTCCCGCCCGCCCGGCCTCTCACCGTCCTCGGCCCCTGCCTGACCGGCTCCTCCGTCGCCTGGGCCTTCCAAGGGCTTGGTGTGGACGCTGCTTCCAGGAAGCCCTCCAGAAACCCGGCAGCAGGGTGGCCGCAGCAGTCTCCAGCAGCCGTCCCTAAGTCGCGTGAGTGCGGGGGACGTGCCCCCGCTGTGCCGCGGGGGCCCAGCCTGGTGTCTTCCCTGAGGCCCTGCGGCTGCCGGCTGGGCTGCCGCTCCCCGCAAGGGGAGAGCCGCGGAGGTGGGGACCGCCTCCTGATGGGGACGTACACGCAGCTCTCCACGTCGGATTCCGGGGCTCTCTGTCCTGCCCGAAGGCCCAGCTGGCCTGCGGGTCCTTAGAGTGGCAAAAACATCCGAAAACTGAGATTGAGGGTCCGGTGGGTGTCTGCACTTTTGTGCTGGGCACCCCAGGGAGGCCCGGGGGCTGGCTGGACAACGTGGTCTGCTGGGCGGGGGGGGGGGGGTTGGAGGAGCAACTGATGCCCTTTGCACTTTGGGTAGCAAGAGTCTGAGGTGTCTCTGAGCCCTGTGCCCTGTGGGGGGGGGGCCGGGGGGGGAGGAGGAGGAGGAGGAGGAGGAGGAGGTGGGAAGGGCCGGGGCCTGCAGTCGTGTTCCCGGGGTGGCACGGCAAGTGGCTTCTTCCACAGGCTGCTTGGCCTGGGCTCCCTGCACCTGGGCCTTTGGAGGACCGGCCCTGTGCTTGCCAACACTTCCTGCAGGGACCCAGAGCTGGGAGGTGGCATCTCTCAGCCCTGGGTCGGGCAGAGCCCCAGCGGGCCATGCCCACAACCTCTCTCAGCACCGGTCCCCCAGAAGGCTCCTTTGGGACCAGGATTCTCTTGCGGTGACTCTTTAAGGTCTGGCCCCTGGATGGAGGGGCACCAGGCGTAGAGGAGCAGGAAGGGGAAGGGGGTGGCCATGCGAGGGGACACTTTGAGGCCGAGTCCCAGCTTCAGCCTGATCCTCCTGGGAACCCCGCTCTGAGACCAGGAGCCGGGCTTCGCATTCCCACAGCAGCCAGTCGTGGGCTGAGGACACCTGGGGCGTTGGGAACTCCCTGGCTTCTCCTTGGTTTAACGTCTAGAGCTGCTTGTGAATCGCGCCGCCACACACACCCGAGCGCAGGTGTCTTCCGCACAGACTGCGGGCCTCGCTCTTCTGAATGCCGCTAGCTCGCCACCCACCCACGGGTGAACCTGGTCAGGGTGCTTTCTCTAAGGGGCAGACTCTTTTCCGGGCGGGCTACCGGTGTCTCTGTTTGCTCGTTTCTTTCTTCCATTTCGGGAAAGTCTTCCTTGCTGGGTGTGGAAATCTCCTATGCCTTCCCTCGCCTATTCTGTCAGCTTTCAAATTCTCTTTCAGTTGCCACCCTCACAGATGGATTAGGAAACTCTTTGCGGTGCACTCATTAGTGAAATGACCTCCAGGAAGCTGGAATCCAATATCTAATGGCCGATTTTTAGCGAGTCCACACGCCAGGGTGGTCGGGGTCCAATGCAGCCCCGGCCAGGCCCAGGCCCCTTGGACTGGGCCACAGGAGGACACGGAGGAGGGTCCCGGCCCCCACGAAGCGGTGCCGGCAGTTCTCCACGGGCTTGGGCGTTTTCCAGAGGTAGGAGATGGAGGGGACTGATTTCTTCAGCGCCCCCCAAACCACGCCACCCCACCCCACCCATGGGACACATCCCCAGAGAGAGACGCCCCAGACACTGGCTGTGCCCCAGCCCTGGCCCGGGGGAATAGGCGGCAGCCCACCCACAGGGCGAGGGGGGGGGCGCAGCTGAAAGGGGTTGTGGGGGAGGGCGGCCCCTGGCTGGGGTCAAAGGGCGAGCGTCCCGCGCGTGCGCAGTCAGCGGCAGGCAGCGACGCGCTGGGGGTGGGCAGCGGGTAGGTGAAGGAGGCCGGGCGAGGAGACGAGGGGGGCTGGGAGGGCTCCACCTTGGCGAGTCCAGCCGTGGAGGCGCATCTTGTGTGAGTGTGAGTGAGTGTGAGTGTGTGTGTGTGTGTATACAGAGACAGCCCCCCGCCCCGCCCCGCCCCGCCCATCACCCCCGTCCCTGGGAGCCCGCGGGACCCGGCCGGCGAACTCAACCGGCCCGGCCCGGCCCGGCGCGGGGCCTGGGGCGGGAGGCGGCGGCGGCGGGGAAGCCCAGAGAGGCTCGGCTTCTTGAGCGGGGCAGGGGCGCCCTCCGCCGCCGTCTAGGGCCACACCACCCTGAACGCCCCCGATCTCGTCTGGTCTCGGAAGCTAAGCAGGGTCGGGCCCGGTTAGTACTTGGATGGGAGACCGCCTGGGAATACCGGGTGCCACAGGCTGCTGCTTTTTTTTTTTTTTTTTTTTGCCTCTTGTTCTGTCCCCTTTCTGGGAGCGCGGCGGCGGCCCGGGGTGGGGGTCACCCCCACCCTCAGCGCCCGCCCGCGGTGCCTGGCGCCCCAGCCCGCACCGTGGGGCCTCCTCTTGTCCCAAGCCGCGACACCGCCGCCACGCGGCAGCATGCGTGGCATCTGGACTGTCAGGTCTCAGACCAAAGGTCTGCTCTGTGGGAACCGACACGCTGGAGGAAACCTTGAGAGTCTGAGAGGGGAGGGAGTTCCAGAAGAAGGCCAGGATGTCATTTTGAGGGAGTATGTGACCAGAACTCGTCCCGTTGCTTTTGGGGTTCTATGGGCTACACGCAGGAATCTTTGGTGGTGGCACCTGATGTTGGGGGATCCGGAGTCACACCCAGACCTGCTCCACAGGCCTCCTTTTACTTTTCTCTTCGGATTCATTATTTTTAAAAAGTGTCTCTTACCTCTAGGATTGCATTTTCTTTTCTCTCTCTCTTCAAGCAGATGATGGGAGTACAAGTATTCAGGTGACATGTGTTGCCCGTGCCCCCCTCCCCCCTGTGTTCTTTTTTTTTTTTTTTTGAGACAGAGTCTCGTTTTGCTGCCCAGGCTAGAGTGAGTGCCATGGCGTCAGCCTAGCTCACAGCAACCTCAATCTCCGGGCTCAAGCAATCCTGCTGCCTCAGCCTCCCGAGTAGTTGGGACTACAGGCATGCACCACCACGCCCGGCTCTGTTTTTCTATATATATTAGTTGGCCAATTAATTTCTTTCTATTTTTAGTAGAGACGGGGTCTCGCTCTTGCTCAGGCTGGTTTCGAACTCCTGACCTGGAGCAATCCGCCCGCCTCGGCCTCCCAGAGAGCTAGGATTACAGGCGTGAGCTACCGCGCCCGGCCCCCCCTGTGTTCTTATTCATATACCTCTCATGTTGTTCCAGCGTATTGTGGGGGTACCAATGTTAAGGTCGGGTGCCTTGCCCTCTCCAAGCCTCCCCCCTCGGGTCAGAGCTTCAAGTGCGCCCATCCCCCAGTCGGTGCGCACCCACCCCATGCCTAATGGATGTGTATGCCCCTCCCCTCCCCCCACCCGCCCGACACCCACCCGATGAAGGTGACTCCTCTCTGTCCACTTAGGCGTCCATCCGTTCGTACCAATTTGCTGGTGAGCGCGCTCACGTGGTGCTCGTGTGTCCATTCTTGGGATACCTGGCTTACTGGAACGGGTTCCAGCTCTGGCCAGGAGAACACGAGAGGCGCCCTCTCACCGCTGCTCCTCACAGCCGAATGGCACTCCGTGGTGTCCACGCGCCACATTTTATTCATGCACTCCTGGATGGATGGGCACTCGGGTCGCTTCCACGTCTTTGCGATTGTGAATTGTGCCCTAACTGTCACCCTAACCCTTACCCAGCCCCCGTCTCCTCTGCCCCTGCCTGACGCACTCCTCCCCGGCCAGGCCCGTCACTGTCCTGGGCCCCCGCCTGACCGGCTCCTCCCCGCCCGGCCTGTCACCGTCCTCTGCCCCTGCCTGACATGCTCCTTCCCGCCCGCCCGGCCTCTCACCGTCCTCGGCCCCTGCCTGACCGGCTCCTCCGTCGCCTGGGCCTTCCAAGGGCTTGGTGTGGACGCTGCTTCCAGGAAGCCCTCCAGAAACCCGGCAGCAGGGTGGCCGCAGCAGTCTCCAGCAGCCGTCCCTAAGTCGCGTGAGTGCGGGGGACGTGCCCCCGCTGTGCCGCGGGGGCCCAGCCTGGTGTCTTCCCTGAGGCCCTGCGGCTGCCGGCTGGGCTGCCGCTCCCCGCAAGGGGAGAGCCGCGGAGGTGGGGACCGCCTCCTGATGGGGACGTACACGCAGCTCTCCACGTCGGATTCCGGGGCTCTCTGTCCTGCCCGAAGGCCCAGCTGGCCTGCGGGTCCTTAGAGTGGCAAAAACATCCGAAAACTGAGATTGAGGGTCCGGTGGGTGTCTGCACTTTTGTGCTGGGCACCCCAGGGAGGCCCGGGGGCTGGCTGGACAACGTGGTCTGCTGGGCGGGGGGGGGGGTTGGAGGAGCAACTGATGCCCTTTGCACTTTGGGTAGCAAGAGTCTGAGGTGTCTCTGAGCCCTGTGCCCTGTGGGGGGGGGCCGGGGGGGGAGGAGGAGGAGGAGGAGGAGGAGGAGGTGGGAAGGGCCGGGGCCTGCAGTCGTGTTCCCGGGGTGGCACGGCAAGTGGCTTCTTCCACAGGCTGCTTGGCCTGGGCTCCCTGCACCTGGGCCTTTGGAGGACCGGCCCTGTGCTTGCCAACACTTCCTGCAGGGACCCAGAGCTGGGAGGTGGCATCTCTCAGCCCTGGGTCGGGCAGAGCCCCAGCGGGCCATGCCCACAACCTCTCTCAGCACCGGTCCCCCAGAAGGCTCCTTTGGGACCAGGATTCTCTTGCGGTGACTCTTTAAGGTCTGGCCCCTGGATGGAGGGGCACCAGGCGTAGAGGAGCAGGAAGGGGAAGGGGGTGGCCATGCGAGGGGACACTTTGAGGCCGAGTCCCAGCTTCAGCCTGATCCTCCTGGGAACCCCGCTCTGAGACCAGGAGCCGGGCTTCGCATTCCCACAGCAGCCAGTCGTGGGCTGAGGACACCTGGGGCGTTGGGAACTCCCTGGCTTCTCCTTGGTTTAACGTCTAGAGCTGCTTGTGAATCGCGCCGCCACACACACCCGAGCGCAGGTGTCTTCCGCACAGACTGCGGGCCTCGCTCTTCTGAATGCCGCTAGCTCGCCACCCACCCACGGGTGAACCTGGTCAGGGTGCTTTCTCTCAGGGGCAGACTCTTTTCCGGGCGGGCTACCGGTGTCTCTGTTTGCTCGTTTCTTTCTTCCATTTCGGGAAAGTCTTCCTTGCTGGGTGTGGAAATCTCCTATGCCTTCCCTCGCCTATTCTGTCAGCTTTCAAATTCTCTTTCAGTTGCCACCCTCACAGATGGATTAGGAAACTCTTTCCGGTGCACTCATTAGTGAAATGACCTCCAGGAAGCTGGAATCCAATATCTAATGGCCGATTTTTAGCGAGTCCACACGCCAGGGTGGTCGGGGTCCAATGCAGCCCCGGCCAGGCCCAGGCCCCTTGGACTGGGCCACAGGAGGACACGGAGGAGGGTCCCGGCCCCCACGAAGCGGTGCCGGCAGTTCTCCACGGGCTTGGGCGTTTTCCAGAGGTAGGAGATGGAGGGGACTGATTTCTTCAGCGCCCCCCAAACCACGCCACCCCACCCCACCCATGGGACACATCCCCAGAGAGAGACGCCCCAGACACTGGCTGTGCCCCAGCCCTGGCCCGGGGGAATAGGCGGCAGCCCACCCACAGGGCGAGGGGGGGGGCGCAGCTGAAAGGGGTTGTGGGGGAGGGCGGCCCCTGGCTGGGGTCAAAGGGCGAGCGTCCCGCGCGTGCGCAGTCAGCGGCAGGCAGCGACGCGCTGGGGGTGGGCAGCGGGTAGGTGAAGGAGGCCGGGCGAGGAGACGAGGGGGGCTGGGAGGGCTCCACCTTGGCGAGTCCAGCCGTGGAGGCGCATCTTGTGTGAGTGTGAGTGAGTGTGAGTGTGTGTGTGTGTGTATACAGAGACAGCCCCCCGCCCCGCCCCGCCCCGCCCATCACCCCCGTCCCTGGGAGCCCGCGGGACCCGGCCGGCGAACTCAACCGGCCCGGCCCGGCCCGGCGCGGGGCCTGGGGCGGGAGGCGGCGGCGGCGGGGAAGCCCAGAGAGGCTCGGCTTCTTGAGCGGGGCAGGGGCGCCCTCCGCCGCCGTCTAGGGCCACACCACCCTGAACGCCCCCGATCTCGTCTGGTCTCGGAAGCTAAGCAGGGTCGGGCCCGGTTAGTACTTGGATGGGAGACCGCCTGGGAATACCGGGTGCCACAGGCTGCTGCTTTTTTTTTTTTTTTTTTTTGCCTCTTGTTCTGTCCCCTTTCTGGGAGCGCGGCGGCGGCCCGGGGTGGGGGTCACCCCCACCCTCAGCGCCCGCCCGCGGTGCCTGGCGCCCCAGCCCGCACCGTGGGGCCTCCTCTTGTCCCAAGCCGCGACACCGCCGCCACGCGGCAGCATGCGTGGCATCTGGACTGTCAGGTCTCAGACCAAAGGTCTGCTCTGTGGGAACCGACACGCTGGAGGAAACCTTGAGAGTCTGAGAGGGGAGGGAGTTCCAGAAGAAGGCCAGGATGTCATTTTGAGGGAGTATGTGACCAGAACTCGTCCCGTTGCTTTTGGGGTTCTATGGGCTACACGCAGGAATCTTTGGTGGTGGCACCTGATGTTGGGGGATCCGGAGTCACACCCAGACCTGCTCCACAGGCCTCCTTTTACTTTTCTCTTCGGATTCATTATTTTTAAAAAGTGTCTCTTACCTCTAGGATTGCATTTTCTTTTCTCTCTCTCTTCAAGCAGATGATGGGAGTACAAGTATTCAGGTGACATGTGTTGCCCGTGCCCCCCTCCCCCCTGTGTTCTTTTTTTTTTTTTTTTGAGACAGAGTCTCGTTTTGCTGCCCAGGCTAGAGTGAGTGCCATGGCGTCAGCCTAGCTCACAGCAACCTCAATCTCCGGGCTCAAGCAATCCTGCTGCCTCAGCCTCCCGAGTAGTTGGGACTACAGGCATGCACCACCACGCCCGGCTCTGTTTTTCTATATATATTAGTTGGCCAATTAATTTCTTTCTATTTTTAGTAGAGACGGGGTCTCGCTCTTGCTCAGGCTGGTTTCGAACTCCTGACCTGGAGCAATCCGCCCGCCTCGGCCTCCCAGAGAGCTAGGATTACAGGCGTGAGCTACCGCGCCCGGCCCCCCCTGTGTTCTTATTCATATACCTCTCATGTTGTTCCAGCGTATTGTGGGGGTACCAATGTTAAGGTCGGGTGCCTTGCCCTCTCCAAGCCTCCCCCCTCGGGTCAGAGCTTCAAGTGCGCCCATCCCCCAGTCGGTGCGCACCCACCCCATGCCTAATGGATGTGTATGCCCCTCCCCTCCCCCCACCCGCCCGACACCCACCCGATGAAGGTGACTCCTCTCCGTCCACTTAGGCGTCCATCCGTTCGTACCAATTTGCTGGTGAGCGCGCTCACGTGGTGCTCGTGTGTCCATTCTTGGGATACCTGGCTTACTGGAACGGGTTCCAGCTCTGGCCAGGAGAACACGAGAGGCGCCCTCTCACCGCTGCTCCTCACAGCCGAATGGCACTCCGTGGTGTCCACGCGCCACATTTTATTCATGCACTCCTGGATGGATGGGCACTCGGGTCGCTTCCACGTCTTTGCGATTGTGAATTGTGCCCTAACTGTCACCCTAACCCTTACCCAGCCCCCGTCTCCTCTGCCCCTGCCTGACGCACTCCTCCCCGGCCAGGCCCGTCACTGTCCTGGGCCCCCGCCTGACCGGCTCCTCCCCGCCCGGCCTGTCACCGTCCTCTGCCCCTGCCTGACATGCTCCTTCCCGCCCGCCCGGCCTCTCACCGTCCTCGGCCCCTGCCTGACCGGCTCCTCCGTCGCCTGGGCCTTCCAAGGGCTTGGTGTGGACGCTGCTTCCAGGAAGCCCTCCAGAAACCCGGCAGCAGGGTGGCCGCAGCAGTCTCCAGCAGCCGTCCCTAAGTCGCGTGAGTGCGGGGGACGTGCCCCCGCTGTGCCGCGGGGGCCCAGCCTGGTGTCTTCCCTGAGGCCCTGCGGCTGCCGGCTGGGCTGCCGCTCCCCGCAAGGGGAGAGCCGCGGAGGTGGGGACCGCCTCCTGATGGGGACGTACACGCAGCTCTCCACGTCGGATTCCGGGGCTCTCTGTCCTGCCCGAAGGCCCAGCTGGCCTGCGGGTCCTTAGAGTGGCAAAAACATCCGAAAACTGAGATTGAGGGTCCGGTGGGTGTCTGCACTTTTGTGCTGGGCACCCCAGGGAGGCCCGGGGGCTGGCTGGACAACGTGGTCTGCTGGGCGGGGGGGGGGGTTGGAGGAGCAACTGATGCCCTTTGCACTTTGGGTAGCAAGAGTCTGAGGTGTCTCTGAGCCCTGTGCCCTGTGGGGGGGGGGCCGGGGGGGGAGGAGGAGGAGGAGGAGGAGGAGGAGGAGGAGGTGGGAAGGGCCGGGGCCTGCAGTCGTGTTCCCGGGGTGGCACGGCAAGTGGCTTCTTCCACAGGCTGCTTGGCCTGGGCTCCCTGCACCTGGGCCTTTGGAGGACCGGCCCTGTGCTTGCCAACACTTCCTGCAGGGACCCAGAGCTGGGAGGTGGCATCTCTCAGCCCTGGGTCGGGCAGAGCCCCAGCGGGCCATGCCCACAACCTCTCTCAGCACCGGTCCCCCAGAAGGCTCCTTTGGGACCAGGATTCTCTTGCGGTGACTCTTTAAGGTCTGGCCCCTGGATGGAGGGGCACCAGGCGTAGAGGAGCAGGAAGGGGAAGGGGGTGGCCATGCGAGGGGACACTTTGAGGCCGAGTCCCAGCTTCAGCCTGATCCTCCTGGGAACCCCGCTCTGAGACCAGGAGCCGGGCTTCGCATTCCCACAGCAGCCAGTCGTGGGCTGAGGACACCTGGGGCGTTGGGAACTCCCTGGCTTCTCCTTGGTTTAACGTCTAGAGCTGCTTGTGAATCGCGCCGCCACACACACCCGAGCGCAGGTGTCTTCCGCACAGACTGCGGGCCTCGCTCTTCTGAATGCCGCTAGCTCGCCACCCACCCACGGGTGAACCTGGTCAGGGTGCTTTCTCTAAGGGGCAGACTCTTTTCCGGGCGGGCTACCGGTGTCTCTGTTTGCTCGTTTCTTTCTTCCATTTCGGGAAAGTCTTCCTTGCTGGGTGTGGAAATCTCCTATGCCTTCCCTCGCCTATTCTGTCAGCTTTCAAATTCTCTTTCAGTTGCCACCCTCACAGATGGATTAGGAAACTCTTTCCGGTGCACTCATTAGTGAAATGACCTCCAGGAAGCTGGAATCCAATATCTAATGGCCGATTTTAGCGAGTCCACACGCCAGGGTGGTCGGGGTCCAATGCAGCCCCGGCCAGGCCCAGGCCCCTTGGACTGGGCCACAGGAGGACACGGAGGAGGGTCCCGGCCCCCACGAAGCGGTGCCGGCAGTTCTCCACGGGCTTGGGCGTTTTCCAGAGGTAGGAGATGGAGGGGACTGATTTCTTCAGCGCCCCCCAAACCACGCCACCCCACCCCACCCATGGGACACATCCCCAGAGAGAGACGCCCCAGACACTGGCTGTGCCCCAGCCCTGGCCCGGGGGAATAGGCGGCAGCCCACCCACAGGGCGAGGGGGGGGGCGCAGCTGAAAGGGGTTGTGGGGGAGGGCGGCCCCTGGCTGGGGTCAAAGGGCGAGCGTCCCGCGCGTGCGCAGTCAGCGGCAGGCAGCGACGCGCTGGGGGTGGGCAGCGGGTAGGTGAAGGAGGCCGGGCGAGGAGACGAGGGGGGCTGGGAGGGCTCCACCTTGGCGAGTCCAGCCGTGGAGGCGCATCTTGTGTGAGTGTGAGTGAGTGTGAGTGTGTGTGTGTGTGTATACAGAGACAGCCCCCCGCCCCGCCCCGCCCCGCCCATCACCCCCGTCCCTGGGAGCCCGCGGGACCCGGCCGGCGAACTCAACCGGCCCGGCCCGGCCCGGCGCGGGGCCTGGGGCGGGAGGCGGCGGCGGCGGGGAAGCCCAGAGAGGCTCGGCTTCTTGAGCGGGGCAGGGGCGCCCTCCGCCGCCGTCTAGGGCCACACCACCCTGAACGCCCCCGATCTCGTCTGGTCTCGGAAGCTAAGCAGGGTCGGGCCCGGTTAGTACTTGGATGGGAGACCGCCTGGGAATACCGGGTGCCACAGGCTGCTGCTTTTTTTTTTTTTTTTTTTTGCCTCTTGTTCTGTCCCCTTTCTGGGAGCGCGGCGGCGGCCCGGGGTGGGGGTCACCCCCACCCTCAGCGCCCGCCCGCGGTGCCTGGCGCCCCAGCCCGCACCGTGGGGCCTCCTCTTGTCCCAAGCCGCGACACCGCCGCCACGCGGCAGCATGCGTGGCATCTGGACTGTCAGGTCTCAGACCAAAGGTCTGCTCTGTGGGAACCGACACGCTGGAGGAAACCTTGAGAGTCTGAGAGGGGAGGGAGTTCCAGAAGAAGGCCAGGATGTCATTTTGAGGGAGTATGTGACCAGAACTCGTCCCGTTGCTTTTGGGGTTCTATGGGCTACACGCAGGAATCTTTGGTGGTGGCACCTGATGTTGGGGGATCCGGAGTCACACCCAGACCTGCTCCACAGGCCTCCTTTTACTTTTCTCTTCGGATTCATTATTTTTAAAAAGTGTCTCTTACCTCTAGGATTGCATTTTCTTTTCTCTCTCTCTTCAAGCAGATGATGGGAGTACAAGTATTCAGGTGACATGTGTTGCCCGTGCCCCCCTCCCCCCTGTGTTCTTTTTTTTTTTTTTTTGAGACAGAGTCTCGTTTTGCTGCCCAGGCTAGAGTGAGTGCCATGGCGTCAGCCTAGCTCACAGCAACCTCAATCTCCGGGCTCAAGCAATCCTGCTGCCTCAGCCTCCCGAGTAGTTGGGACTACAGGCATGCACCACCACGCCCGGCTCTGTTTTTCTATATATATTAGTTGGCCAATTAATTTCTTTCTATTTTTAGTAGAGACGGGGTCTCGCTCTTGCTCAGGCTGGTTTCGAACTCCTGACCTGGAGCAATCCGCCCGCCTCGGCCTCCCAGAGAGCTAGGATTACAGGCGTGAGCTACCGCGCCCGGCCCCCCCTGTGTTCTTATTCATATACCTCTCATGTTGTTCCAGCGTATTGTGGGGGTACCAATGTTAAGGTCGGGTGCCTTGCCCTCTCCAAGCCTCCCCCCTCGGGTCAGAGCTTCAAGTGCGCCCATCCCCCAGTCGGTGCGCACCCACCCCATGCCTAATGGATGTGTATGCCCCTCCCCTCCCCCCACCCGCCCGACACCCACCCGATGAAGGTGACTCCTCTCTGTCCACTTAGGCGTCCATCCGTTCGTACCAATTTGCTGGTGAGCGCGCTCACGTGGTGCTCGTGTGTCCATTCTTGGGATACCTGGCTTACTGGAACGGGTTCCAGCTCTGGCCAGGAGAACACGAGAGGCGCCCTCTCACCGCTGCTCCTCACAGCCGAATGGCACTCCGTGGTGTCCACGCGCCACATTTTATTCATGCACTCCTGGATGGATGGGCACTCGGGTCGCTTCCACGTCTTTGCGATTGTGAATTGTGCCCTAACTGTCACCCTAACCCTTACCCAGCCCCCGTCTCCTCTGCCCCTGCCTGACGCACTCCTCCCCGGCCAGGCCCGTCACTGTCCTGGGCCCCCGCCTGACCGGCTCCTCCCCGCCCGGCCTGTCACCGTCCTCTGCCCCTGCCTGACATGCTCCTTCCCGCCCGCCCGGCCTCTCACCGTCCTCGGCCCCTGCCTGACCGGCTCCTCCGTCGCCTGGGCCTTCCAAGGGCTTGGTGTGGACGCTGCTTCCAGGAAGCCCTCCAGAAACCCGGCAGCAGGGTGGCCGCAGCAGTCTCCAGCAGCCGTCCCTAAGTCGCGTGAGTGCGGGGGACGTGCCCCCGCTGTGCCGCGGGGGCCCAGCCTGGTGTCTTCCCTGAGGCCCTGCGGCTGCCGGCTGGGCTGCCGCTCCCCGCAAGGGGAGAGCCGCGGAGGTGGGGACCGCCTCCTGATGGGGACGTACACGCAGCTCTCCACGTCGGATTCCGGGGCTCTCTGTCCTGCCCGAAGGCCCAGCTGGCCTGCGGGTCCTTAGAGTGGCAAAAACATCCGAAAACTGAGATTGAGGGTCCGGTGGGTGTCTGCACTTTTGTGCTGGGCACCCCAGGGAGGCCCGGGGGCTGGCTGGACAACGTGGTCTGCTGGGCGGGGGGGGGGGTTGGAGGAGCAACTGATGCCCTTTGCACTTTGGGTAGCAAGAGTCTGAGGTGTCTCTGAGCCCTGTGCCCTGTGGGGGGGGGGCCGGGGGGGGAGGAGGAGGAGGAGGAGGAGGAGGAGGAGGAGGTGGGAAGGGCCGGGGCCTGCAGTCGTGTTCCCGGGGTGGCACGGCAAGTGGCTTCTTCCACAGGCTGCTTGGCCTGGGCTCCCTGCACCTGGGCCTTTGGAGGACCGGCCCTGTGCTTGCCAACACTTCCTGCAGGGACCCAGAGCTGGGAGGTGGCATCTCTCAGCCCTGGGTCGGGCAGAGCCCCAGCGGGCCATGCCCACAACCTCTCTCAGCACCGGTCCCCCAGAAGGCTCCTTTGGGACCAGGATTCTCTTGCGGTGACTCTTTAAGGTCTGGCCCCTGGATGGAGGGGCACCAGGCGTAGAGGAGCAGGAAGGGGAAGGGGGTGGCCATGCGAGGGGACACTTTGAGGCCGAGTCCCAGCTTCAGCCTGATCCTCCTGGGAACCCCGCTCTGAGACCAGGAGCCGGGCTTCGCATTCCCACAGCAGCCAGTCGTGGGCTGAGGACACCTGGGGCGTTGGGAACTCCCTGGCTTCTCCTTGGTTTAACGTCTAGAGCTGCTTGTGAATCGCGCCGCCACACACACCCGAGCGCAGGTGTCTTCCGCACAGACTGCGGGCCTCGCTCTTCTGAATGCCGCTAGCTCGCCACCCACCCACGGGTGAACCTGGTCAGGGTGCTTTCTCTAAGGGGCAGACTCTTTTCCGGGCGGGCTACCGGTGTCTCTGTTTGCTCGTTTCTTTCTTCCATTTCGGGAAAGTCTTCCTTGCTGGGTGTGGAAATCTCCTATGCCTTCCCTCGCCTATTCTGTCAGCTTTCAAATTCTCTTTCAGTTGCCACCCTCACAGATGGATTAGGAAACTCTTTCCGGTGCACTCATTAGTGAAATGACCTCCAGGAAGCTGGAATCCAATATCTAATGGCCGATTTTTAGCGAGTCCACACGCCAGGGTGGTCGGGGTCCAATGCAGCCCCGGCCAGGCCCAGGCCCCTTGGACTGGGCCACAGGAGGACACGGAGGAGGGTCCCGGCCCCCACGAAGCGGTGCCGGCAGTTCTCCACGGGCTTGGGCGTTTTCCAGAGGTAGGAGATGGAGGGGACTGATTTCTTCAGCGCCCCCCAAACCACGCCACCCCACCCCACCCATGGGACACATCCCCAGAGAGAGACGCCCCAGACACTGGCTGTGCCCCAGCCCTGGCCCGGGGGAATAGGCGGCAGCCCACCCACAGGGCGAGGGGGGGGGCGCAGCTGAAAGGGGTTGTGGGGGAGGGCGGCCCCTGGCTGGGGTCAAAGGGCGAGCGTCCCGCGCGTGCGCAGTCAGCGGCAGGCAGCGACGCGCTGGGGGTGGGCAGCGGGTAGGTGAAGGAGGCCGGGCGAGGAGACGAGGGGGGCTGGGAGGGCTCCACCTTGGCGAGTCCAGCCGTGGAGGCGCATCTTGTGTGAGTGTGAGTGAGTGTGAGTGTGTGTGTGTGTGTATACAGAGACAGCCCCCCGCCCCGCCCCGCCCCGCCCATCACCCCCGTCCCTGGGAGCCCGCGGGACCCGGCCGGCGAACTCAACCGGCCCGGCCCGGCCCGGCGCGGGGCCTGGGGCGGGAGGCGGCGGCGGCGGGGAAGCCCAGAGAGGCTCGGCTTCTTGAGCGGGGCAGGGGCGCCCTCCGCCGCCGTCTAGGGCCACACCACCCTGAACGCCCCCGATCTCGTCTGGTCTCGGAAGCTAAGCAGGGTCGGGCCCGGTTAGTACTTGGATGGGAGACCGCCTGGGAATACCGGGTGCCACAGGCTGCTGCTTTTTTTTTTTTTTTTTTTTGCCTCTTGTTCTGTCCCCTTTCTGGGAGCGCGGCGGCGGCCCGGGGTGGGGGTCACCCCCACCCTCAGCGCCCGCCCGCGGTGCCTGGCGCCCCAGCCCGCACCGTGGGGCCTCCTCTTGTCCCAAGCCGCGACACCGCCGCCACGCGGCAGCATGCGTGGCATCTGGACTGTCAGGTCTCAGACCAAAGGTCTGCTCTGTGGGAACCGACACGCTGGAGGAAACCTTGAGAGTCTGAGAGGGGAGGGAGTTCCAGAAGAAGGCCAGGATGTCATTTTGAGGGAGTATGTGACCAGAACTCGTCCCGTTGCTTTTGGGGTTCTATGGGCTACACGCAGGAATCTTTGGTGGTGGCACCTGATGTTGGGGGATCCGGAGTCACACCCAGACCTGCTCCACAGGCCTCCTTTTACTTTTCTCTTCGGATTCATTATTTTTAAAAAGTGTCTCTTACCTCTAGGATTGCATTTTCTTTTCTCTCTCTCTTCAAGCAGATGATGGGAGTACAAGTATTCAGGTGACATGTGTTGCCCGTGCCCCCCTCCCCCCTGTGTTCTTTTTTTTTTTTTTTTGAGACAGAGTCTCGTTTTGCTGCCCAGGCTAGAGTGAGTGCCATGGCGTCAGCCTAGCTCACAGCAACCTCAATCTCCGGGCTCAAGCAATCCTGCTGCCTCAGCCTCCCGAGTAGTTGGGACTACAGGCATGCACCACCACGCCCGGCTCTGTTTTTCTATATATATTAGTTGGCCAATTAATTTCTTTCTATTTTTAGTAGAGACGGGGTCTCGCTCTTGCTCAGGCTGGTTTCGAACTCCTGACCTGGAGCAATCCGCCCGCCTCGGCCTCCCAGAGAGCTAGGATTACAGGCGTGAGCTACCGCGCCCGGCCCCCCCTGTGTTCTTATTCATATACCTCTCATGTTGTTCCAGCGTATTGTGGGGGTACCAATGTTAAGGTCGGGTGCCTTGCCCTCTCCAAGCCTCCCCCCTCGGGTCAGAGCTTCAAGTGCGCCCATCCCCCAGTCGGTGCGCACCCACCCCATGCCTAATGGATGTGTATGCCCCTCCCCTCCCCCCACCCGCCCGACACCCACCCGATGAAGGTGACTCCTCTCTGTCCACTTAGGCGTCCATCCGTTCGTACCAATTTGCTGGTGAGCGCGCTCACGTGGTGCTCGTGTGTCCATTCTTGGGATACCTGGCTTACTGGAACGGGTTCCAGCTCTGGCCAGGAGAACACGAGAGGCGCCCTCTCACCGCTGCTCCTCACAGCCGAATGGCACTCCGTGGTGTCCACGCGCCACATTTTATTCATGCACTCCTGGATGGATGGGCACTCGGGTCGCTTCCACGTCTTTGCGATTGTGAATTGTGCCCTAACTGTCACCCTAACCCTTACCCAGCCCCCGTCTCCTCTGCCCCTGCCTGACGCACTCCTCCCCGGCCAGGCCCGTCACTGTCCTGGGCCCCCGCCTGACCGGCTCCTCCCCGCCCGGCCTGTCACCGTCCTCTGCCCCTGCCTGACATGCTCCTTCCCGCCCGCCCGGCCTCTCACCGTCCTCGGCCCCTGCCTGACCGGCTCCTCCGTCGCCTGGGCCTTCCAAGGGCTTGGTGTGGACGCTGCTTCCAGGAAGCCCTCCAGAAACCCGGCAGCAGGGTGGCCGCAGCAGTCTCCAGCAGCCGTCCCTAAGTCGCGTGAGTGCGGGGGACGTGCCCCCGCTGTGCCGCGGGGGCCCAGCCTGGTGTCTTCCCTGAGGCCCTGCGGCTGCCGGCTGGGCTGCCGCTCCCCGCAAGGGGAGAGCCGCGGAGGTGGGGACCGCCTCCTGATGGGGACGTACACGCAGCTCTCCACGTCGGATTCCGGGGCTCTCTGTCCTGCCCGAAGGCCCAGCTGGCCTGCGGGTCCTTAGAGTGGCAAAAACATCCGAAAACTGAGATTGAGGGTCCGGTGGGTGTCTGCACTTTTGTGCTGGGCACCCCAGGGAGGCCCGGGGGCTGGCTGGACAACGTGGTCTGCTGGGCGGGGGGGGGGGGTTGGAGGAGCAACTGATGCCCTTTGCACTTTGGGTAGCAAGAGTCTGAGGTGTCTCTGAGCCCTGTGCCCTGTGGGGGGGGGGCCGGGGGGGGAGGAGGAGGAGGAGGAGGAGGAGGAGGAGGAGGTGGGAAGGGCCGGGGCCTGCAGTCGTGTTCCCGGGGTGGCACGGCAAGTGGCTTCTTCCACAGGCTGCTTGGCCTGGGCTCCCTGCACCTGGGCCTTTGGAGGACCGGCCCTGTGCTTGCCAACACTTCCTGCAGGGACCCAGAGCTGGGAGGTGGCATCTCTCAGCCCTGGGTCGGGCAGAGCCCCAGCGGGCCATGCCCACAACCTCTCTCAGCACCGGTCCCCCAGAAGGCTCCTTTGGGACCAGGATTCTCTTGCGGTGACTCTTTAAGGTCTGGCCCCTGGATGGAGGGGCACCAGGCGTAGAGGAGCAGGAAGGGGAAGGGGGTGGCCATGCGAGGGGACACTTTGAGGCCGAGTCCCAGCTTCAGCCTGATCCTCCTGGGAACCCCGCTCTGAGACCAGGAGCCGGGCTTCGCATTCCCACAGCAGCCAGTCGTGGGCTGAGGACACCTGGGGCGTTGGGAACTCCCTGGCTTCTCCTTGGTTTAACGTCTAGAGCTGCTTGTGAATCGCGCCGCCACACACACCCGAGCGCAGGTGTCTTCCGCACAGACTGCGGGCCTCGCTCTTCTGAATGCCGCTAGCTCGCCACCCACCCACGGGTGAACCTGGTCAGGGTGCTTTCTCTAAGGGGCAGACTCTTTTCCGGGCGGGCTACCGGTGTCTCTGTTTGCTCGTTTCTTTCTTCCATTTCGGGAAAGTCTTCCTTGCTGGGTGTGGAAATCTCCTATGCCTTCCCTCGCCTATTCTGTCAGCTTTCAAATTCTCTTTCAGTTGCCACCCTCACAGATGGATTAGGAAACTCTTTCCGGTGCACTCATTAGTGAAATGACCTCCAGGAAGCTGGAATCCAATATCTAATGGCCGATTTTTAGCGAGTCCACACGCCAGGGTGGTCGGGGTCCAATGCAGCCCCGGCCAGGCCCAGGCCCCTTGGACTGGGCCACAGGAGGACACGGAGGAGGGTCCCGGCCCCCACGAAGCGGTGCCGGCAGTTCTCCACGGGCTTGGGCGTTTTCCAGAGGTAGGAGATGGAGGGGACTGATTTCTTCAGCGCCCCCCAAACCACGCCACCCCACCCCACCCATGGGACACATCCCCAGAGAGAGACGCCCCAGACACTGGCTGTGCCCCAGCCCTGGCCCGGGGGAATAGGCGGCAGCCCACCCACAGGGCGAGGGGGGGGGCGCAGCTGAAAGGGGTTGTGGGGGAGGGCGGCCCCTGGCTGGGGTCAAAGGGCGAGCGTCCCGCGCGTGCGCAGTCAGCGGCAGGCAGCGACGCGCTGGGGGTGGGCAGCGGGTAGGTGAAGGAGGCCGGGCGAGGAGACGAGGGGGGCTGGGAGGGCTCCACCTTGGCGAGTCCAGCCGTGGAGGCGCATCTTGTGTGAGTGTGAGTGAGTGTGAGTGTGTGTGTGTGTGTATACAGAGACAGCCCCCCGCCCCGCCCCGCCCCGCCCATCACCCCCGTCCCTGGGAGCCCGCGGGACCCGGCCGGCGAACTCAACCGGCCCGGCCCGGCCCGGCGCGGGGCCTGGGGCGGGAGGCGGCGGCGGCGGGGAAGCCCAGAGAGGCTCGGCTTCTTGAGCGGGGCAGGGGCGCCCTCCGCCGCCGTCTAGGGCCACACCACCCTGAACGCCCCCGATCTCGTCTGGTCTCGGAAGCTAAGCAGGGTCGGGCCCGGTTAGTACTTGGATGGGAGACCGCCTGGGAATACCGGGTGCCACAGGCTGCTGCTTTTTTTTTTTTTTTTTTTTGCCTCTTGTTCTGTCCCCTTTCTGGGAGCGCGGCGGCGGCCCGGGGTGGGGGTCACCCCCACCCTCAGCGCCCGCCCGCGGTGCCTGGCGCCCCAGCCCGCACCGTGGGGCCTCCTCTTGTCCCAAGCCGCGACACCGCCGCCACGCGGCAGCATGCGTGGCATCTGGACTGTCAGGTCTCAGACCAAAGGTCTGCTCTGTGGGAACCGACACGCTGGAGGAAACCTTGAGAGTCTGAGAGGGGAGGGAGTTCCAGAAGAAGGCCAGGATGTCATTTTGAGGGAGTATGTGACCAGAACTCGTCCCGTTGCTTTTGGGGTTCTATGGGCTACACGCAGGAATCTTTGGTGGTGGCACCTGATGTTGGGGGATCCGGAGTCACACCCAGACCTGCTCCACAGGCCTCCTTTTACTTTTCTCTTCGGATTCATTATTTTTAAAAAGTGTCTCTTACCTCTAGGATTGCATTTTCTTTTCTCTCTCTCTTCAAGCAGATGATGGGAGTACAAGTATTCAGGTGACATGTGTTGCCCGTGCCCCCCTCCCCCCTGTGTTCTTTTTTTTTTTTTTTTTGAGACAGAGTCTCGTTTTGCTGCCCAGGCTAGAGTGAGTGCCATGGCGTCAGCCTAGCTCACAGCAACCTCAATCTCCGGGCTCAAGCAATCCTGCTGCCTCAGCCTCCCGAGTAGTTGGGACTACAGGCATGCACCACCACGCCCGGCTCTGTTTTTCTATATATATTAGTTGGCCAATTAATTTCTTTCTATTTTTAGTAGAGACGGGGTCTCGCTCTTGCTCAGGCTGGTTTCGAACTCCTGACCTGGAGCAATCCGCCCGCCTCGGCCTCCCAGAGAGCTAGGATTACAGGCGTGAGCTACCGCGCCCGGCCCCCCCTGTGTTCTTATTCATATACCTCTCATGTTGTTCCAGCGTATTGTGGGGGTACCAATGTTAAGGTCGGGTGCCTTGCCCTCTCCAAGCCTCCCCCCTCGGGTCAGAGCTTCAAGTGCGCCCATCCCCCAGTCGGTGCGCACCCACCCCATGCCTAATGGATGTGTATGCCCCTCCCCTCCCCCCACCCGCCCGACACCCACCCGATGAAGGTGACTCCTCTCTGTCCACTTAGGCGTCCATCCGTTCGTACCAATTTGCTGGTGAGCGCGCTCACGTGGTGCTCGTGTGTCCATTCTTGGGATACCTGGCTTACTGGAACGGGTTCCAGCTCTGGCCAGGAGAACACGAGAGGCGCCCTCTCACCGCTGCTCCTCACAGCCGAATGGCACTCCGTGGTGTCCACGCGCCACATTTTATTCATGCACTCCTGGATGGATGGGCACTCGGGTCGCTTCCACGTCTTTGCGATTGTGAATTGTGCCCTAACTGTCACCCTAACCCTTACCCAGCCCCCGTCTCCTCTGCCCCTGCCTGACGCACTCCTCCCCGGCCAGGCCCGTCACTGTCCTGGGCCCCCGCCTGACCGGCTCCTCCCCGCCCGGCCTGTCACCGTCCTCTGCCCCTGCCTGACATGCTCCTTCCCGCCCGCCCGGCCTCTCACCGTCCTCGGCCCCTGCCTGACCGGCTCCTCCGTCGCCTGGGCCTTCCAAGGGCTTGGTGTGGACGCTGCTTCCAGGAAGCCCTCCAGAAACCCGGCAGCAGGGTGGCCGCAGCAGTCTCCAGCAGCCGTCCCTAAGTCGCGTGAGTGCGGGGGACGTGCCCCCGCTGTGCCGCGGGGGCCCAGCCTGGTGTCTTCCCTGAGGCCCTGCGGCTGCCGGCTGGGCTGCCGCTCCCCGCAAGGGGAGAGCCGCGGAGGTGGGGACCGCCTCCTGATGGGGACGTACACGCAGCTCTCCACGTCGGATTCCGGGGCTCTCTGTCCTGCCCGAAGGCCCAGCTGGCCTGCGGGTCCTTAGAGTGGCAAAAACATCCGAAAACTGAGATTGAGGGTCCGGTGGGTGTCTGCACTTTTGTGCTGGGCACCCCAGGGAGGCCCGGGGGCTGGCTGGACAACGTGGTCTGCTGGGCGGGGGGGGGGGGTTGGAGGAGCAACTGATGCCCTTTGCACTTTGGGTAGCAAGAGTCTGAGGTGTCTCTGAGCCCTGTGCCCTGTGGGGGGGGGGCCGGGGGGGGAGGAGGAGGAGGAGGAGGAGGAGGAGGAGGAGGTGGGAAGGGCCGGGGCCTGCAGTCGTGTTCCCGGGGTGGCACGGCAAGTGGCTTCTTCCACAGGCTGCTTGGCCTGGGCTCCCTGCACCTGGGCCTTTGGAGGACCGGCCCTGTGCTTGCCAACACTTCCTGCAGGGACCCAGAGCTGGGAGGTGGCATCTCTCAGCCCTGGGTCGGGCAGAGCCCCAGCGGGCCATGCCCACAACCTCTCTCAGCACCGGTCCCCCAGAAGGCTCCTTTGGGACCAGGATTCTCTTGCGGTGACTCTTTAAGGTCTGGCCCCTGGATGGAGGGGCACCAGGCGTAGAGGAGCAGGAAGGGGAAGGGGGTGGCCATGCGAGGGGACACTTTGAGGCCGAGTCCCAGCTTCAGCCTGATCCTCCTGGGAACCCCGCTCTGAGACCAGGAGCCGGGCTTCGCATTCCCACAGCAGCCAGTCGTGGGCTGAGGACACCTGGGGCGTTGGGAACTCCCTGGCTTCTCCTTGGTTTAACGTCTAGAGCTGCTTGTGAATCGCGCCGCCACACACACCCGAGCGCAGGTGTCTTCCGCACAGACTGTGGGCCTCGCTCTTCTGAATGCCGCTAGCTCGCCACCCACCCACGGGTGAACCTGGTCAGGGTGCTTTCTCTAAGGGGCAGACTCTTTTCCGGGCGGGCTACCGGTGTCTCTGTTTGCTCGTTTCTTTCTTCCATTTCGGGAAAGTCTTCCTTGCTGGGTGTGGAAATCTCCTATGCCTTCCCTCGCCTATTCTGTCAGCTTTCAAATTCTCTTTCAGTTGCCACCCTCACAGATGGATTAGGAAACTCTTTGCGGTGCACTCATTAGTGAAATGACCTCCAGGAAGCTGGAATCCAATATCTAATGGCCGATTTTTAGCGAGTCCACACGCCAGGGTGGTCGGGGTCCAATGCAGCCCCGGCCAGGCCCAGGCCCCTTGGACTGGGCCACAGGAGGACACGGAGGAGGGTCCCGGCCCCCACGAAGCGGTGCCGGCAGTTCTCCACGGGCTTGGGCGTTTTCCAGAGGTAGGAGATGGAGGGGACTGATTTCTTCAGCGCCCCCCAAACCACGCCACCCCACCCCACCCATGGGACACATCCCCAGAGAGAGACGCCCCAGACACTGGCTGTGCCCCAGCCCTGGCCCGGGGGAATAGGCGGCAGCCCACCCACAGGGCGAGGGGGGGGCGCAGCTGAAAGGGGTTGTGGGGGAGGGCGGCCCCTGGCTGGGGTCAAAGGGCGAGCGTCCCGCGCGTGCGCAGTCAGCGGCAGGCAGCGACGCGCTGGGGGTGGGCAGCGGGTAGGTGAAGGAGGCCGGGCGAGGAGACGAGGGGGGCTGGGAGGGCTCCACCTTGGCGAGTCCAGCCGTGGAGGCGCATCTTGTGTGAGTGTGAGTGAGTGTGAGTGTGTGTGTGTGTGTATACAGAGACAGCCCCCCGCCCCGCCCCGCCCCGCCCATCACCCCCGTCCCTGGGAGCCCGCGGGACCCGGCCGGCGAACTCAACCGGCCCGGCCCGGCCCGGCGCGGGGCCTGGGGCGGGAGGCGGCGGCGGCGGGGAAGCCCAGAGAGGCTCGGCTTCTTGAGCGGGGCAGGGGCGCCCTCCGCCGCCGTCTAGGGCCACACCACCCTGAACGCCCCCGATCTCGTCTGGTCTCGGAAGCTAAGCAGGGTCGGGCCCGGTTAGTACTTGGATGGGAGACCGCCTGGGAATACCGGGTGCCACAGGCTGCTGCTTTTTTTTTTTTTTTTTTTTGCCTCTTGTTCTGTCCCCTTTCTGGGAGCGCGGCGGCGGCCCGGGGTGGGGGTCACCCCCACCCTCAGCGCCCGCCCGCGGTGCCTGGCGCCCCAGCCCGCACCGTGGGGCCTCCTCTTGTCCCAAGCCGCGACACCGCCGCCACGCGGCAGCATGCGTGGCATCTGGACTGTCAGGTCTCAGACCAAAGGTCTGCTCTGTGGGAACCGACACGCTGGAGGAAACCTTGAGAGTCTGAGAGGGGAGGGAGTTCCAGAAGAAGGCCAGGATGTCATTTTGAGGGAGTATGTGACCAGAACTCGTCCCGTTGCTTTTGGGGTTCTATGGGCTACACGCAGGAATCTTTGGTGGTGGCACCTGATGTTGGGGGATCCGGAGTCACACCCAGACCTGCTCCACAGGCCTCCTTTTACTTTTCTCTTCGGATTCATTATTTTTAAAAAGTGTCTCTTACCTCTAGGATTGCATTTTCTTTTCTCTCTCTCTTCAAGCAGATGATGGGAGTACAAGTATTCAGGTGACATGTGTTGCCCGTGCCCCCCTCCCCCCTGTGTTCTTTTTTTTTTTTTTTTGAGACAGAGTCTCGTTTTGCTGCCCAGGCTAGAGTGAGTGCCATGGCGTCAGCCTAGCTCACAGCAACCTCAATCTCCGGGCTCAAGCAATCCTGCTGCCTCAGCCTCCCGAGTAGTTGGGACTACAGGCATGCACCACCACGCCCGGCTCTGTTTTTCTATATATATTAGTTGGCCAATTAATTTCTTTCTATTTTTAGTAGAGACGGGGTCTCGCTCTTGCTCAGGCTGGTTTCGAACTCCTGACCTGGAGCAATCCGCCCGCCTCGGCCTCCCAGAGAGCTAGGATTACAGGCGTGAGCTACCGCGCCCGGCCCCCCCTGTGTTCTTATTCATATACCTCTCATGTTGTTCCAGCGTATTGTGGGGGTACCAATGTTAAGGTCGGGTGCCTTGCCCTCTCCAAGCCTCCCCCCTCGGGTCAGAGCTTCAAGTGCGCCCATCCCCCAGTCGGTGCGCACCCACCCCATGCCTAATGGATGTGTATGCCCCTCCCCTCCCCCCACCCGCCCGACACCCACCCGATGAAGGTGACTCCTCTCTGTCCACTTAGGCGTCCATCCGTTCGTACCAATTTGCTGGTGAGCGCGCTCACGTGGTGCTCGTGTGTCCATTCTTGGGATACCTGGCTTACTGGAACGGGTTCCAGCTCTGGCCAGGAGAACACGAGAGGCGCCCTCTCACCGCTGCTCCTCACAGCCGAATGGCACTCCGTGGTGTCCACGCGCCACATTTTATTCATGCACTCCTGGATGGATGGGCACTCGGGTCGCTTCCACGTCTTTGCGATTGTGAATTGTGCCCTAACTGTCACCCTAACCCTTACCCAGCCCCCGTCTCCTCTGCCCCTGCCTGACGCACTCCTCCCCGGCCAGGCCCGTCACTGTCCTGGGCCCCCGCCTGACCGGCTCCTCCCCGCCCGGCCTGTCACCGTCCTCTGCCCCTGCCTGACATGCTCCTTCCCGCCCGCCCGGCCTCTCACCGTCCTCGGCCCCTGCCTGACCGGCTCCTCCGTCGCCTGGGCCTTCCAAGGGCTTGGTGTGGACGCTGCTTCCAGGAAGCCCTCCAGAAACCCGGCAGCAGGGTGGCCGCAGCAGTCTCCAGCAGCCGTCCCTAAGTCGCGTGAGTGCGGGGGACGTGCCCCCGCTGTGCCGCGGGGGCCCAGCCTGGTGTCTTCCCTGAGGCCCTGCGGCTGCCGGCTGGGCTGCCGCTCCCCGCAAGGGGAGAGCCGCGGAGGTGGGGACCGCCTCCTGATGGGGACGTACACGCAGCTCTCCACGTCGGATTCCGGGGCTCTCTGTCCTGCCCGAAGGCCCAGCTGGCCTGCGGGTCCTTAGAGTGGCAAAAACATCCGAAAACTGAGATTGAGGGTCCGGTGGGTGTCTGCACTTTTGTGCTGGGCACCCCAGGGAGGCCCGGGGGCTGGCTGGACAACGTGGTCTGCTGGGCGGGGGGGGGGTTGGAGGAGCAACTGATGCCCTTTGCACTTTGGGTAGCAAGAGTCTGAGGTGTCTCTGAGCCCTGTGCCCTGTGGGGGGGGGCCGGGGGGGGAGGAGGAGGAGGAGGAGGAGGAGGAGGTGGGAAGGGCCGGGGCCTGCAGTCGTGTTCCCGGGGTGGCACGGCAAGTGGCTTCTTCCACAGGCTGCTTGGCCTGGGCTCCCTGCACCTGGGCCTTTGGAGGACCGGCCCTGTGCTTGCCAACACTTCCTGCAGGGACCCAGAGCTGGGAGGTGGCATCTCTCAGCCCTGGGTCGGGCAGAGCCCCAGCGGGCCATGCCCACAACCTCTCTCAGCACCGGTCCCCCAGAAGGCTCCTTTGGGACCAGGATTCTCTTGCGGTGACTCTTTAAGGTCTGGCCCCTGGATGGAGGGGCACCAGGCGTAGAGGAGCAGGAAGGGGAAGGGGGTGGCCATGCGAGGGGACACTTTGAGGCCGAGTCCCAGCTTCAGCCTGATCCTCCTGGGAACCCCGCTCTGAGACCAGGAGCCGGGCTTCGCATTCCCACAGCAGCCAGTCGTGGGCTGAGGACACCTGGGGCGTTGGGAACTCCCTGGCTTCTCCTTGGTTTAACGTCTAGAGCTGCTTGTGAATCGCGCCGCCACACACACCCGAGCGCAGGTGTCTTCCGCACAGACTGCGGGCCTCGCTCTTCTGAATGCCGCTAGCTCGCCACCCACCCACGGGTGAACCTGGTCAGGGTGCTTTCTCTAAGGGGCAGACTCTTTTCCGGGCGGGCTACCGGTGTCTCTGTTTGCTCGTTTCTTTCTTCCATTTCGGGAAAGTCTTCCTTGCTGGGTGTGGAAATCTCCTATGCCTTCCCTCGCCTATTCTGTCAGCTTTCAAATTCTCTTTCAGTTGCCACCCTCACAGATGGATTAGGAAACTCTTTGCGGTGCACTCATTAGTGAAATGACCTCCAGGAAGCTGGAATCCAATATCTAATGGCCGATTTTTAGCGAGTCCACACGCCAGGGTGGTCGGGGTCCAATGCAGCCCCGGCCAGGCCCAGGCCCCTTGGACTGGGCCACAGGAGGACACGGAGGAGGGTCCCGGCCCCCACGAAGCGGTGCCGGCAGTTCTCCACGGGCTTGGGCGTTTTCCAGAGGTAGGAGATGGAGGGGACTGATTTCTTCAGCGCCCCCCAAACCACGCCACCCCACCCCACCCATGGGACACATCCCCAGAGAGAGACGCCCCAGACACTGGCTGTGCCCCAGCCCTGGCCCGGGGGAATAGGCGGCAGCCCACCCACAGGGCGAGGGGGGGGGCGCAGCTGAAAGGGGTTGTGGGGGAGGGCGGCCCCTGGCTGGGGTCAAAGGGCGAGCGTCCCGCGCGTGCGCAGTCAGCGGCAGGCAGCGACGCGCTGGGGGTGGGCAGCGGGTAGGTGAAGGAGGCCGGGCGAGGAGACGAGGGGGGCTGGGAGGGCTCCACCTTGGCGAGTCCAGCCGTGGAGGCGCATCTTGTGTGAGTGTGAGTGAGTGTGAGTGTGTGTGTGTGTGTATACAGAGACAGCCCCCCGCCCCGCCCCGCCCCGCCCATCACCCCCGTCCCTGGGAGCCCGCGGGACCCGGCCGGCGAACTCAACCGGCCCGGCCCGGCCCGGCGCGGGGCCTGGGGCGGGAGGCGGCGGCGGGGAAGCCCAGAGAGGCTCGGCTTCTTGAGCGGGGCAGGGGCGCCCTCCGCCGCCGTCTAGGGCCACACCACCCTGAACGCCCCCGATCTCGTCTGGTCTCGGAAGCTAAGCAGGGTCGGGCCCGGTTAGTACTTGGATGGGAGACCGCCTGGGAATACCGGGTGCCACAGGCTGCTGCTTTTTTTTTTTTTTTTTTTGCCTCTTGTTCTGTCCCCTTTCTGGGAGCGCGGCGGCGGCCCGGGGTGGGGGTCACCCCCACCCTCAGCGCCCGCCCGCGGTGCCTGGCGCCCCAGCCCGCACCGTGGGGCCTCCTCTTGTCCCAAGCCGCGACACCGCCGCCACGCGGCAGCATGCGTGGCATCTGGACTGTCAGGTCTCAGACCAAAGGTCTGCTCTGTGGGAACCGACACGCTGGAGGAAACCTTGAGAGTCTGAGAGGGGAGGGAGTTCCAGAAGAAGGCCAGGATGTCATTTTGAGGGAGTATGTGACCAGAACTCGTCCCGTTGCTTTTGGGGTTCTATGGGCTACACGCAGGAATCTTTGGTGGTGGCACCTGATGTTGGGGGATCCGGAGTCACACCCAGACCTGCTCCACAGGCCTCCTTTTACTTTTCTCTTCGGATTCATTATTTTTAAAAAGTGTCTCTTACCTCTAGGATTGCATTTTCTTTTCTCTCTCTCTTCAAGCAGATGATGGGAGTACAAGTATTCAGGTGACATGTGTTGCCCGTGCCCCCCTCCCCCCTGTGTTTTTTTTTTTTTTTTTTTTGAGACAGAGTCTCGTTTTGCTGCCCAGGCTAGAGTGAGTGCCATGGCGTCAGCCTAGCTCACAGCAACCTCAATCTCCGGGCTCAAGCAATCCTGCTGCCTCAGCCTCCCGAGTAGTTGGGACTACAGGCATGCACCACCACGCCCGGCTCTGTTTTTCTATATATATTAGTTGGCCAATTAATTTCTTTCTATTTTTAGTAGAGACGGGGTCTCGCTCTTGCTCAGGCTGGTTTCGAACTCCTGACCTGGAGCAATCCGCCCGCCTCGGCCTCCCAGAGAGCTAGGATTACAGGCGTGAGCTACCGCGCCCGGCCCCCCCTGTGTTCTTATTCATATACCTCTCATGTTGTTCCAGCGTATTGTGGGGGTACCAATGTTAAGGTCGGGTGCCTTGCCCTCTCCAAGCCTCCCCCCTCGGGTCAGAGCTTCAAGTGCGCCCATCCCCCAGTCGGTGCGCACCCACCCCATGCCTAATGGATGTGTATGCCCCTCCCCTCCCCCCACCCGCCCGACACCCACCCGATGAAGGTGACTCCTCTCTGTCCACTTAGGCGTCCATCCGTTCGTACCAATTTGCTGGTGAGCGCGCTCACGTGGTGCTCGTGTGTCCATTCTTGGGATACCTGGCTTACTGGAACGGGTTCCAGCTCTGGCCAGGAGAACACGAGAGGCGCCCTCTCACCGCTGCTCCTCACAGCCGAATGGCACTCCGTGGTGTCCACGCGCCACATTTTATTCATGCACTCCTGGATGGATGGGCACTCGGGTCGCTTCCACGTCTTTGCGATTGTGAATTGTGCCCTAACTGTCACCCTAACCCTTACCCAGCCCCCGTCTCCTCTGCCCCTGCCTGACGCACTCCTCCCCGGCCAGGCCCGTCACTGTCCTGGGCCCCCGCCTGACCGGCTCCTCCCCGCCCGGCCTGTCACCGTCCTCTGCCCCTGCCTGACATGCTCCTTCCCGCCCGCCCGGCCTCTCACCGTCCTTGGCCCCTGCCTGACCGGCTCCTCCGTCGCCTGGGCCTTCCAAGGGCTTGGTGTGGACGCTGCTTCCAGGAAGCCCTCCAGAAACCCGGCAGCAGGGTGGCCGCAGCAGTCTCCAGCAGCCGTCCCTAAGTCGCGTGAGTGCGGGGGACGTGCCCCCGCTGTGCCGCGGGGGCCCAGCCTGGTGTCTTCCCTGAGGCCCTGCGGCTGCCGGCTGGGCTGCCGCTCCCCGCAAGGGGAGAGCCGCGGAGGTGGGGACCGCCTCCTGATGGGGACGTACACGCAGCTCTCCACGTCGGATTCCGGGGCTCTCTGTCCTGCCCGAAGGCCCAGCTGGCCTGCGGGTCCTTAGAGTGGCAAAAACATCCGAAAACTGAGATTGAGGGTCCGGTGGGTGTCTGCACTTTTGTGCTGGGCACCCCAGGGAGGCCCGGGGGCTGGCTGGACAACGTGGTCTGCTGGGCGGGGGGGGGGGTTGGAGGAGCAACTGATGCCCTTTGCACTTTGGGTAGCAAGAGTCTGAGGTGTCTCTGAGCCCTGTGCCCTGTGGGGGGGGGCCGGGGGGGGAGGAGGAGGAGGAGGAGGAGGAGGAGGTGGGAAGGGCCGGGGCCTGCAGTCGTGTTCCCGGGGTGGCACGGCAAGTGGCTTCTTCCACAGGCTGCTTGGCCTGGGCTCCCTGCACCTGGGCCTTTGGAGGACCGGCCCTGTGCTTGCCAACACTTCCTGCAGGGACCCAGAGCTGGGAGGTGGCATCTCTCAGCCCTGGGTCGGGCAGAGCCCCAGCGGGCCATGCCCACAACCTCTCTCAGCACCGGTCCCCCAGAAGGCTCCTTTGGGACCAGGATTCTCTTGCGGTGACTCTTTAAGGTCTGGCCCCTGGATGGAGGGGCACCAGGCGTAGAGGAGCAGGAAGGGGAAGGGGGTGGCCATGCGAGGGGACACTTTGAGGCCGAGTCCCAGCTTCAGCCTGATCCTCCTGGGAACCCCGCTCTGAGACCAGGAGCCGGGCTTCGCATTCCCACAGCAGCCAGTCGTGGGCTGAGGACACCTGGGGCGTTGGGAACTCCCTGGCTTCTCCTTGGTTTAACGTCTAGAGCTGCTTGTGAATCGCGCCGCCACACACACCCGAGCGCAGGTGTCTTCCGCACAGACTGCGGGCCTCGCTCTTCTGAATGCCGCTAGCTCGCCACCCACCCACGGGTGAACCTGGTCAGGGTGCTTTCTCTAAGGGGCAGACTCTTTTCCGGGCGGGCTACCGGTGTCTCTGTTTGCTCGTTTCTTTCTTCCATTTCGGGAAAGTCTTCCTTGCTGGGTGTGGAAATCTCCTATGCCTTCCCTCGCCTATTCTGTCAGCTTTCAAATTCTCTTTCAGTTGCCACCCTCACAGATGGATTAGGAAACTCTTTCCGGTGCACTCATTAGTGAAATGACCTCCAGGAAGCTGGAATCCAATATCTAATGGCCGATTTTTAGCGAGTCCACACGCCAGGGTGGTCGGGGTCCAATGCAGCCCCGGCCAGGCCCAGGCCCCTTGGACTGGGCCACAGGAGGACACGGAGGAGGGTCCCGGCCCCCACGAAGCGGTGCCGGCAGTTCTCCACGGGCTTGGGCGTTTTCCAGAGGTAGGAGATGGAGGGGACTGATTTCTTCAGCGCCCCCCAAACCACGCCACCCCACCCCACCCATGGGACACATCCCCAGAGAGAGACGCCCCAGACACTGGCTGTGCCCCAGCCCTGGCCCGGGGGAATAGGCGGCAGCCCACCCACAGGGCGAGGGGGGGGGCGCAGCTGAAAGGGGTTGTGGGGGAGGGCGGCCCCTGGCTGGGGTCAAAGGGCGAGCGTCCCGCGCGTGCGCAGTCAGCGGCAGGCAGCGACGCGCTGGGGGTGGGCAGCGGGTAGGTGAAGGAGGCCGGGCGAGGAGACGAGGGGGGCTGGGAGGGCTCCACCTTGGCGAGTCCAGCCGTGGAGGCGCATCTTGTGTGAGTGTGAGTGAGTGTGAGTGTGTGTGTGTGTGTGTATACAGAGACAGCCCCCCGCCCCGCCCCGCCCCGCCCATCACCCCCGTCCCTGGGAGCCCGCGGGACCCGGCCGGCGAACTCAACCGGCCCGGCCCGGCCCGGCGCGGGGCCTGGGGCGGGAGGCGGCGGCGGCGGGGAAGCCCAGAGAGGCTCGGCTTCTTGAGCGGGGCAGGGGCGCCCTCCGCCGCCGTCTAGGGCCACACCACCCTGAACGCCCCCGATCTCGTCTGGTCTCGGAAGCTAAGCAGGGTCGGGCCCGGTTAGTACTTGGATGGGAGACCGCCTGGGAATACCGGGTGCCACAGGCTGCTGCTTTTTTTTTTTTTTTTTTTTGCCTCTTGTTCTGTCCCCTTTCTGGGAGCGCGGCGGCGGCCCGGGGTGGGGGTCACCCCCACCCTCAGCGCCCGCCCGCGGTGCCTGGCGCCCCAGCCCGCACCGTGGGGCCTCCTCTTGTCCCAAGCCGCGACACCGCCGCCACGCGGCAGCATGCGTGGCATCTGGACTGTCAGGTCTCAGACCAAAGGTCTGCTCTGTGGGAACCGACACGCTGGAGGAAACCTTGAGAGTCTGAGAGGGGAGGGAGTTCCAGAAGAAGGCCAGGATGTCATTTTGAGGGAGTATGTGACCAGAACTCGTCCCGTTGCTTTTGGGGTTCTATGGGCTACACGCAGGAATCTTTGGTGGTGGCACCTGATGTTGGGGGATCCGGAGTCACACCCAGACCTGCTCCACAGGCCTCCTTTTACTTTTCTCTTCGGATTCATTATTTTTAAAAAGTGTCTCTTACCTCTAGGATTGCATTTTCTTTTCTCTCTCTCTTCAAGCAGATGATGGGAGTACAAGTATTCAGGTGACATGTGTTGCCCGTGCCCCCCTCCCCCCTGTGTTCTTTTTTTTTTTTTTTTGAGACAGAGTCTCGTTTTGCTGCCCAGGCTAGAGTGAGTGCCATGGCGTCAGCCTAGCTCACAGCAACCTCAATCTCCGGGCTCAAGCAATCCTGCTGCCTCAGCCTCCCGAGTAGTTGGGACTACAGGCATGCACCACCACGCCCGGCTCTGTTTTTCTATATATATTAGTTGGCCAATTAATTTCTTTCTATTTTTAGTAGAGACGGGGTCTCGCTCTTGCTCAGGCTGGTTTCGAACTCCTGACCTGGAGCAATCCGCCCGCCTCGGCCTCCCAGAGAGCTAGGATTACAGGCGTGAGCTACCGCGCCCGGCCCCCCCTGTGTTCTTATTCATATACCTCTCATGTTGTTCCAGCGTATTGTGGGGGTACCAATGTTAAGGTCGGGTGCCTTGCCCTCTCCAAGCCTCCCCCCTCGGGTCAGAGCTTCAAGTGCGCCCATCCCCCAGTCGGTGCGCACCCACCCCATGCCTAATGGATGTGTATGCCCCTCCCCTCCCCCCACCCGCCCGACACCCACCCGATGAAGGTGACTCCTCTCTGTCCACTTAGGCGTCCATCCGTTCGTACCAATTTGCTGGTGAGCGCGCTCACGTGGTGCTCGTGTGTCCATTCTTGGGATACCTGGCTTACTGGAACGGGTTCCAGCTCTGGCCAGGAGAACACGAGAGGCGCCCTCTCACCGCTGCTCCTCACAGCCGAATGGCACTCCGTGGTGTCCACGCGCCACATTTTATTCATGCACTCCTGGATGGATGGGCACTCGGGTCGCTTCCACGTCTTTGCGATTGTGAATTGTGCCCTAACTGTCACCCTAACCCTTACCCAGCCCCCGTCTCCTCTGCCCCTGCCTGACGCACTCCTCCCCGGCCAGGCCCGTCACTGTCCTGGGCCCCCGCCTGACCGGCTCCTCCCCGCCCGGCCTGTCACCGTCCTCTGCCCCTGCCTGACATGCTCCTTCCCGCCCGCCCGGCCTCTCACCGTCCTCGGCCCCTGCCTGACCGGCTCCTCCGTCGCCTGGGCCTTCCAAGGGCTTGGTGTGGACGCTGCTTCCAGGAAGCCCTCCAGAAACCCGGCAGCAGGGTGGCCGCAGCAGTCTCCAGCAGCCGTCCCTAAGTCGCGTGAGTGCGGGGGACGTGCCCCCGCTGTGCCGCGGGGGCCCAGCCTGGTGTCTTCCCTGAGGCCCTGCGGCTGCCGGCTGGGCTGCCGCTCCCCGCAAGGGGAGAGCCGCGGAGGTGGGGACCGCCTCCTGATGGGGACGTACACGCAGCTCTCCACGTCGGATTCCGGGGCTCTCTGTCCTGCCCGAAGGCCCAGCTGGCCTGCGGGTCCTTAGAGTGGCAAAAACATCCGAAAACTGAGATTGAGGGTCCGGTGGGTGTCTGCACTTTTGTGCTGGGCACCCCAGGGAGGCCCGGGGGCTGGCTGGACAACGTGGTCTGCTGGGCGGGGGGGGGGGTTGGAGGAGCAACTGATGCCCTTTGCACTTTGGGTAGCAAGAGTCTGAGGTGTCTCTGAGCCCTGTGCCCTGTGGGGGGGGGCCGGGGGGGGAGGAGGAGGAGGAGGAGGAGGAGGAGGAGGAGGTGGGAAGGGCCGGGGCCTGCAGTCGTGTTCCCGGGGTGGCACGGCAAGTGGCTTCTTCCACAGGCTGCTTGGCCTGGGCTCCCTGCACCTGGGCCTTTGGAGGACCGGCCCTGTGCTTGCCAACACTTCCTGCAGGGACCCAGAGCTGGGAGGTGGCATCTCTCAGCCCTGGGTCGGGCAGAGCCCCAGCGGGCCATGCCCACAACCTCTCTCAGCACCGGTCCCCCAGAAGGCTCCTTTGGGACCAGGATTCTCTTGCGGTGACTCTTTAAGGTCTGGCCCCTGGATGGAGGGGCACCAGGCGTAGAGGAGCAGGAAGGGGAAGGGGGTGGCCATGCGAGGGGACACTTTGAGGCCGAGTCCCAGCTTCAGCCTGATCCTCCTGGGAACCCCGCTCTGAGACCAGGAGCCGGGCTTCGCATTCCCACAGCAGCCAGTCGTGGGCTGAGGACACCTGGGGCGTTGGGAACTCCCTGGCTTCTCCTTGGTTTAACGTCTAGAGCTGCTTGTGAATCGCGCCGCCACACACACCCGAGCGCAGGTGTCTTCCGCACAGACTGCGGGCCTCGCTCTTCTGAATGCCGCTAGCTCGCCACCCACCCACGGGTGAACCTGGTCAGGGTGCTTTCTCTAAGGGGCAGACTCTTTTCCGGGCGGGCTACCGGTGTCTCTGTTTGCTCGTTTCTTTCTTCCATTTCGGGAAAGTCTTCCTTGCTGGGTGTGGAAATCTCCTATGCCTTCCCTCGCCTATTCTGTCAGCTTTCAAATTCTCTTTCAGTTGCCACCCTCACAGATGGATTAGGAAACTCTTTCCGGTGCACTCATTAGTGAAATGACCTCCAGGAAGCTGGAATCCAATATCTAATGGCCGATTTTTAGCGAGTCCACACGCCAGGGTGGTCGGGGTCCAATGCAGCCCCGGCCAGGCCCAGGCCCCTTGGACTGGGCCACAGGAGGACACGGAGGAGGGTCCCGGCCCCCACGAAGCGGTGCCGGCAGTTCTCCACGGGCTTGGGCGTTTTCCAGAGGTAGGAGATGGAGGGGACTGATTTCTTCAGCGCCCCCCAAACCACGCCACCCCACCCCACCCATGGGACACATCCCCAGAGAGAGACGCCCCAGACACTGGCTGTGCCCCAGCCCTGGCCCGGGGGAATAGGCGGCAGCCCACCCACAGGGCGAGGGGGGGGGCGCAGCTGAAAGGGGTTGTGGGGGAGGGCGGCCCCTGGCTGGGGTCAAAGGGCGAGCGTCCCGCGCGTGCGCAGTCAGCGGCAGGCAGCGACGCGCTGGGGGTGGGCAGCGGGTAGGTGAAGGAGGCCGGGCGAGGAGACGAGGGGGGCTGGGAGGGCTCCACCTTGGCGAGTCCAGCCGTGGAGGCGCATCTTGTGTGAGTGTGAGTGAGTGTGAGTGTGTGTGTGTGTGTGTATACAGAGACAGCCCCCCGCCCCGCCCCGCCCCGCCCATCACCCCCGTCCCTGGGAGCCCGCGGGACCCGGCCGGCGAACTCAACCGGCCCGGCCCGGCCCGGCGCGGGGCCTGGGGCGGGAGGCGGCGGCGGCGGGGAAGCCCAGAGAGGCTCGGCTTCTTGAGCAGGGCAGGGGCGCCCTCCGCCGCCGTCTAGGGCCACACCACCCTGAACGCCCCCGATCTCGTCTGGTCTCGGAAGCTAAGCAGGGTCGGGCCCGGTTAGTACTTGGATGGGAGACCGCCTGGGAATACCGGGTGCCACAGGCTGCTGCTTTTTTTTTTTTTTTTTTTTGCCTCTTGTTCTGTCCCCTTTCTGGGAGCGCGGCGGCGGCCCGGGGTGGGGGTCACCCCCACCCTCAGCGCCCGCCCGCGGTGCCTGGCGCCCCAGCCCGCACCGTGGGGCCTCCTCTTGTCCCAAGCCGCGACACCGCCGCCACGCGGCAGCATGCGTGGCATCTGGACTGTCAGGTCTCAGACCAAAGGTCTGCTCTGTGGGAACCGACACGCTGGAGGAAACCTTGAGAGTCTGAGAGGGGAGGGAGTTCCAGAAGAAGGCCAGGATGTCATTTTGAGGGAGTATGTGACCAGAACTCGTCCCGTTGCTTTTGGGGTTCTATGGGCTACACGCAGGAATCTTTGGTGGTGGCACCTGATGTTGGGGGATCCGGAGTCACACCCAGACCTGCTCCACAGGCCTCCTTTTACTTTTCTCTTCGGATTCATTATTTTTAAAAAGTGTCTCTTACCTCTAGGATTGCATTTTCTTTTCTCTCTCTCTTCAAGCAGATGATGGGAGTACAAGTATTCAGGTGACATGTGTTGCCCGTGCCCCCCTCCCCCCTGTGTTCTTTTTTTTTTTTTTTTGAGACAGAGTCTCGTTTTGCTGCCCAGGCTAGAGTGAGTGCCATGGCGTCAGCCTAGCTCACAGCAACCTCAATCTCCGGGCTCAAGCAATCCTGCTGCCTCAGCCTCCCGAGTAGTTGGGACTACAGGCATGCACCACCACGCCCGGCTCTGTTTTTCTATATATATTAGTTGGCCAATTAATTTCTTTCTATTTTTAGTAGAGACGGGGTCTCGCTCTTGCTCAGGCTGGTTTCGAACTCCTGACCTGGAGCAATCCGCCCGCCTCGGCCTCCCAGAGAGCTAGGATTACAGGCGTGAGCTACCGCGCCCGGCCCCCCCTGTGTTCTTATTCATATACCTCTCATGTTGTTCCAGCGTATTGTGGGGGTACCAATGTTAAGGTCGGGTGCCTTGCCCTCTCCAAGCCTCCCCCCTCGGGTCAGAGCTTCAAGTGCGCCCATCCCCCAGTCGGTGCGCACCCACCCCATGCCTAATGGATGTGTATGCCCCTCCCCTCCCCCCACCCGCCCGACACCCACCCGATGAAGGTGACTCCTCTCTGTCCACTTAGGCGTCCATCCGTTCGTACCAATTTGCTGGTGAGCGCGCTCACGTGGTGCTCGTGTGTCCATTCTTGGGATACCTGGCTTACTGGAACGGGTTCCAGCTCTGGCCAGGAGAACACGAGAGGCGCCCTCTCACCGCTGCTCCTCACAGCCGAATGGCACTCCGTGGTGTCCACGCGCCACATTTTATTCATGCACTCCTGGATGGATGGGCACTCGGGTCGCTTCCACGTCTTTGCGATTGTGAATTGTGCCCTAACTGTCACCCTAACCCTTACCCAGCCCCCGTCTCCTCTGCCCCTGCCTGACGCACTCCTCCCCGGCCAGGCCCGTCACTGTCCTGGGCCCCCGCCTGACCGGCTCCTCCCCGCCCGGCCTGTCACCGTCCTCTGCCCCTGCCTGACATGCTCCTTCCCGCCCGCCCGGCCTCTCACCGTCCTCGGCCCCTGCCTGACCGGCTCCTCCGTCGCCTGGGCCTTCCAAGGGCTTGGTGTGGACGCTGCTTCCAGGAAGCCCTCCAGAAACCCGGCAGCAGGGTGGCCGCAGCAGTCTCCAGCAGCCGTCCCTAAGTCGCGTGAGTGCGGGGGACGTGCCCCCGCTGTGCCGCGGGGGCCCAGCCTGGTGTCTTCCCTGAGGCCCTGCGGCTGCCGGCTGGGCTGCCGCTCCCCGCAAGGGGAGAGCCGCGGAGGTGGGGACCGCCTCCTGATGGGGACGTACACGCAGCTCTCCACGTCGGATTCCGGGGCTCTCTGTCCTGCCCGAAGGCCCAGCTGGCCTGCGGGTCCTTAGAGTGGCAAAAACATCCGAAAACTGAGATTGAGGGTCCGGTGGGTGTCTGCACTTTTGTGCTGGGCACCCCAGGGAGGCCCGGGGGCTGGCTGGACAACGTGGTCTGCTGGGCGGGGGGGGGGGGGTTGGAGGAGCAACTGATGCCCTTTGCACTTTGGGTAGCAAGAGTCTGAGGTGTCTCTGAGCCCTGTGCCCTGTGGGGGGGGGGCCGGGGGGGGAGGAGGAGGAGGAGGAGGAGGAGGAGGTGGGAAGGGCCGGGGCCTGCAGTCGTGTTCCCGGGGTGGCACGGCAAGTGGCTTCTTCCACAGGCTGCTTGGCCTGGGCTCCCTGCACCTGGGCCTTTGGAGGACCGGCCCTGTGCTTGCCAACACTTCCTGCAGGGACCCAGAGCTGGGAGGTGGCATCTCTCAGCCCTGGGTCGGGCAGAGCCCCAGCGGGCCATGCCCACAACCTCTCTCAGCACCGGTCCCCCAGAAGGCTCCTTTGGGACCAGGATTCTCTTGCGGTGACTCTTTAAGGTCTGGCCCCTGGATGGAGGGGCACCAGGCGTAGAGGAGCAGGAAGGGGAAGGGGGTGGCCATGCGAGGGGACACTTTGAGGCCGAGTCCCAGCTTCAGCCTGATCCTCCTGGGAACCCCGCTCTGAGACCAGGAGCCGGGCTTCGCATTCCCACAGCAGCCAGTCGTGGGCTGAGGACACCTGGGGCGTTGGGAACTCCCTGGCTTCTCCTTGGTTTAACGTCTAGAGCTGCTTGTGAATCGCGCCGCCACACACACCCGAGCGCAGGTGTCTTCCGCACAGACTGCGGGCCTCGCTCTTCTGAATGCCGCTAGCTCGCCACCCACCCACGGGTGAACCTGGTCAGGGTGCTTTCTCTAAGGGGCAGACTCTTTTCCGGGCGGGCTACCGGTGTCTCTGTTTGCTCGTTTCTTTCTTCCATTTCGGGAAAGTCTTCCTTGCTGGGTGTGGAAATCTCCTATGCCTTCCCTCGCCTATTCTGTCAGCTTTCAAATTCTCTTTCAGTTGCCACCCTCACAGATGGATTAGGAAACTCTTTGCGGTGCACTCATTAGTGAAATGACCTCCAGGAAGCTGGAATCCAATATCTAATGGCCGATTTTTAGCGAGTCCACACGCCAGGGTGGTCGGGGTCCAATGCAGCCCCGGCCAGGCCCAGGCCCCTTGGACTGGGCCACAGGAGGACACGGAGGAGGGTCCCGGCCCCCACGAAGCGGTGCCGGCAGTTCTCCACGGGCTTGGGCGTTTTCCAGAGGTAGGAGATGGAGGGGACTGATTTCTTCAGCGCCCCCCAAACCACGCCACCCCACCCCACCCATGGGACACATCCCCAGAGAGAGACGCCCCAGACACTGGCTGTGCCCCAGCCCTGGCCCGGGGGAATAGGCGGCAGCCCACCCACAGGGCGAGGGGGGGGGCGCAGCTGAAAGGGGTTGTGGGGGAGGGCGGCCCCTGGCTGGGGTCAAAGGGCGAGCGTCCCGCGCGTGCGCAGTCAGCGGCAGGCAGCGACGCGCTGGGGGTGGGCAGCGGGTAGGTGAAGGAGGCCGGGCGAGGAGACGAGGGGGGCTGGGAGGGCTCCACCTTGGCGAGTCCAGCCGTGGAGGCGCATCTTGTGTGAGTGTGAGTGAGTGTGAGTGTGTGTGTGTGTGTGTATACAGAGACAGCCCCCCGCCCCGCCCCGCCCCGCCCATCACCCCCGTCCCTGGGAGCCCGCGGGACCCGGCCGGCGAACTCAACCGGCCCGGCCCGGCCCGGCGCGGGGCCTGGGGCGGGAGGCGGCGGCGGGGAAGCCCAGAGAGGCTCGGCTTCTTGAGCGGGGCAGGGGCGCCCTCCGCCGCCGTCTAGGGCCACACCACCCTGAACGCCCCCGATCTCGTCTGGTCTCGGAAGCTAAGCAGGGTCGGGCCCGGTTAGTACTTGGATGGGAGACCGCCTGGGAATACCGGGTGCCACAGGCTGCTGCTTTTTTTTTTTTTTTTTTTTGCCTCTTGTTCTGTCCCCTTTCTGGGAGCGCGGCGGCGGCCCGGGGTGGGGGTCACCCCCACCCTCAGCGCCCGCCCGCGGTGCCTGGCGCCCCAGCCCGCACCGTGGGGCCTCCTCTTGTCCCAAGCCGCGACACCGCCGCCACGCGGCAGCATGCGTGGCATCTGGACTGTCAGGTCTCAGACCAAAGGTCTGCTCTGTGGGAACCGACACGCTGGAGGAAACCTTGAGAGTCTGAGAGGGGAGGGAGTTCCAGAAGAAGGCCAGGATGTCATTTTGAGGGAGTATGTGACCAGAACTCGTCCCGTTGCTTTTGGGGTTCTATGGGCTACACGCAGGAATCTTTGGTGGTGGCACCTGATGTTGGGGGATCCGGAGTCACACCCAGACCTGCTCCACAGGCCTCCTTTTACTTTTCTCTTCGGATTCATTATTTTTAAAAAGTGTCTCTTACCTCTAGGATTGCATTTTCTTTTCTCTCTCTCTTCAAGCAGATGATGGGAGTACAAGTATTCAGGTGACATGTGTTGCCCGTGCCCCCCTCCCCCCTGTGTTCTTTTTTTTTTTTTTTTGAGACAGAGTCTCGTTTTGCTGCCCAGGCTAGAGTGAGTGCCATGGCGTCAGCCTAGCTCACAGCAACCTCAATCTCCGGGCTCAAGCAATCCTGCTGCCTCAGCCTCCCGAGTAGTTGGGACTACAGGCATGCACCACCACGCCCGGCTCTGTTTTTCTATATATATTAGTTGGCCAATTAATTTCTTTCTATTTTTAGTAGAGACGGGGTCTCGCTCTTGCTCAGGCTGGTTTCGAACTCCTGACCTGGAGCAATCCGCCCGCCTCGGCCTCCCAGAGAGCTAGGATTACAGGCGTGAGCTACCGCGCCCGGCCCCCCCTGTGTTCTTATTCATATACCTCTCATGTTGTTCCAGCGTATTGTGGGGGTACCAATGTTAAGGTCGGGTGCCTTGCCCTCTCCAAGCCTCCCCCCTCGGGTCAGAGCTTCAAGTGCGCCCATCCCCCAGTCGGTGCGCACCCACCCCATGCCTAATGGATGTGTATGCCCCTCCCCTCCCCCCACCCGCCCGACACCCACCCGATGAAGGTGACTCCTCTCTGTCCACTTAGGCGTCCATCCGTTCGTACCAATTTGCTGGTGAGCGCGCTCACGTGGTGCTCGTGTGTCCATTCTTGGGATACCTGGCTTACTGGAACGGGTTCCAGCTCTGGCCAGGAGAACACGAGAGGCGCCCTCTCACCGCTGCTCCTCACAGCCGAATGGCACTCCGTGGTGTCCACGCGCCACATTTTATTCATGCACTCCTGGATGGATGGGCACTCGGGTCGCTTCCACGTCTTTGCGATTGTGAATTGTGCCCTAACTGTCACCCTAACCCTTACCCAGCCCCCGTCTCCTCTGCCCCTGCCTGACGCACTCCTCCCCGGCCAGGCCCGTCACTGTCCTGGGCCCCCGCCTGACCGGCTCCTCCCCGCCCGGCCTGTCACCGTCCTCTGCCCCTGCCTGACATGCTCCTTCCCGCCCGCCCGGCCTCTCACCGTCCTCGGCCCCTGCCTGACCGGCTCCTCCGTCGCCTGGGCCTTCCAAGGGCTTGGTGTGGACGCTGCTTCCAGGAAGCCCTCCAGAAACCCGGCAGCAGGGTGGCCGCAGCAGTCTCCAGCAGCCGTCCCTAAGTCGCGTGAGTGCGGGGGACGTGCCCCCGCTGTGCCGCGGGGGCCCAGCCTGGTGTCTTCCCTGAGGCCCTGCGGCTGCCGGCTGGGCTGCCGCTCCCCGCAAGGGGAGAGCCGCGGAGGTGGGGACCGCCTCCTGATGGGGACGTACACGCAGCTCTCCACGTCGGATTCCGGGGCTCTCTGTCCTGCCCGAAGGCCCAGCTGGCCTGCGGGTCCTTAGAGTGGCAAAAACATCCGAAAACTGAGATTGAGGGTCCGGTGGGTGTCTGCACTTTTGTGCTGGGCACCCCAGGGAGGCCCGGGGGCTGGCTGGACAACGTGGTCTGCTGGGCGGGGGGGGGGGTTGGAGGAGCAACTGATGCCCTTTGCACTTTGGGTAGCAAGAGTCTGAGGTGTCTCTGAGCCCTGTGCCCTGTGGGGGGGGGGCCGGGGGGGGAGGAGGAGGAGGAGGAGGAGGAGGAGGAGGAGGTGGGAAGGGCCGGGGCCTGCAGTCGTGTTCCCGGGGTGGCACGGCAAGTGGCTTCTTCCACAGGCTGCTTGGCCTGGGCTCCCTGCACCTGGGCCTTTGGAGGACCGGCCCTGTGCTTGCCAACACTTCCTGCAGGGACCCAGAGCTGGGAGGTGGCATCTCTCAGCCCTGGGTCGGGCAGAGCCCCAGCGGGCCATGCCCACAACCTCTCTCAGCACCGGTCCCCCAGAAGGCTCCTTTGGGACCAGGATTCTCTTGCGGTGACTCTTTAAGGTCTGGCCCCTGGATGGAGGGGCACCAGGCGTAGAGGAGCAGGAAGGGGAAGGGGGTGGCCATGCGAGGGGACACTTTGAGGCCGAGTCCCAGCTTCAGCCTGATCCTCCTGGGAACCCCGCTCTGAGACCAGGAGCCGGGCTTCGCATTCCCACAGCAGCCAGTCGTGGGCTGAGGACACCTGGGGCGTTGGGAACTCCCTGGCTTCTCCTTGGTTTAACGTCTAGAGCTGCTTGTGAATCGCGCCGCCACACACACCCGAGCGCAGGTGTCTTCCGCACAGACTGCGGGCCTCGCTCTTCTGAATGCCGCTAGCTCGCCACCCACCCACGGGTGAACCTGGTCAGGGTGCTTTCTCTAAGGGGCAGACTCTTTTCCGGGCGGGCTACCGGTGTCTCTGTTTGCTCGTTTCTTTCTTCCATTTCGGGAAAGTCTTCCTTGCTGGGTGTGGAAATCTCCTATGCCTTCCCTCGCCTATTCTGTCAGCTTTCAAATTCTCTTTCAGTTGCCACCCTCACAGATGGATTAGGAAACTCTTTCCGGTGCACTCATTAGTGAAATGACCTCCAGGAAGCTGGAATCCAATATCTAATGGCCGATTTTTAGCGAGTCCACACGCCAGGGTGGTCGGGGTCCAATGCAGCCCCGGCCAGGCCCAGGCCCCTTGGACTGGGCCACAGGAGGACACGGAGGAGGGTCCCGGCCCCCACGAAGCGGTGCCGGCAGTTCTCCACGGGCTTGGGCGTTTTCCAGAGGTAGGAGATGGAGGGGACTGATTTCTTCAGCGCCCCCCAAACCACGCCACCCCACCCCACCCATGGGACACATCCCCAGAGAGAGACGCCCCAGACACTGGCTGTGCCCCAGCCCTGGCCCGGGGGAATAGGCGGCAGCCCACCCACAGGGCGAGGGGGGGGGCGCAGCTGAAAGGGGTTGTGGGGGAGGGCGGCCCCTGGCTGGGGTCAAAGGGCGAGCGTCCCGCGCGTGCGCAGTCAGCGGCAGGCAGCGACGCGCTGGGGGTGGGCAGCGGGTAGGTGAAGGAGGCCGGGCGAGGAGACGAGGGGGGCTGGGAGGGCTCCACCTTGGCGAGTCCAGCCGTGGAGGCGCATCTTGTGTGAGTGTGAGTGAGTGTGAGTGTGTGTGTGTGTGTATACAGAGACAGCCCCCCGCCCCGCCCCGCCCCGCCCATCACCCCCGTCCCTGGGAGCCCGCGGGACCCGGCCGGCGAACTCAACCGGCCCGGCCCGGCCCGGCGCGGGGCCTGGGGCGGGAGGCGGCGGCGGCGGGGAAGCCCAGAGAGGCTCGGCTTCTTGAGCGGGGCAGGGGCGCCCTCCGCCGCCGTCTAGGGCCACACCACCCTGAACGCCCCCGATCTCGTCTGGTCTCGGAAGCTAAGCAGGGTCGGGCCCGGTTAGTACTTGGATGGGAGACCGCCTGGGAATACCGGGTGCCACAGGCTGCTGCTTTTTTTTTTTTTTTTTTTTGCCTCTTGTTCTGTCCCCTTTCTGGGAGCGCGGCGGCGGCCCGGGGTGGGGGTCACCCCCACCCTCAGCGCCCGCCCGCGGTGCCTGGCGCCCCAGCCCGCACCGTGGGGCCTCCTCTTGTCCCAAGCCGCGACACCGCCGCCACGCGGCAGCATGCGTGGCATCTGGACTGTCAGGTCTCAGACCAAAGGTCTGCTCTGTGGGAACCGACACGCTGGAGGAAACCTTGAGAGTCTGAGAGGGGAGGGAGTTCCAGAAGAAGGCCAGGATGTCATTTTGAGGGAGTATGTGACCAGAACTCGTCCCGTTGCTTTTGGGGTTCTATGGGCTACACGCAGGAATCTTTGGTGGTGGCACCTGATGTTGGGGGATCCGGAGTCACACCCAGACCTGCTCCACAGGCCTCCTTTTACTTTTCTCTTCGGATTCATTATTTTTAAAAAGTGTCTCTTACCTCTAGGATTGCATTTTCTTTTCTCTCTCTCTTCAAGCAGATGATGGGAGTACAAGTATTCAGGTGACATGTGTTGCCCGTGCCCCCCTCCCCCCTGTGTTCTTTTTTTTTTTTTTTTTGAGACAGAGTCTCGTTTTGCTGCCCAGGCTAGAGTGAGTGCCATGGCGTCAGCCTAGCTCACAGCAACCTCAATCTCCGGGCTCAAGCAATCCTGCTGCCTCAGCCTCCCGAGTAGTTGGGACTACAGGCATGCACCACCACGCCCGGCTCTGTTTTTCTATATATATTAGTTGGCCAATTAATTTCTTTCTATTTTTAGTAGAGACGGGGTCTCGCTCTTGCTCAGGCTGGTTTCGAACTCCTGACCTGGAGCAATCCGCCCGCCTCGGCCTCCCAGAGAGCTAGGATTACAGGCGTGAGCTACCGCGCCCGGCCCCCCCTGTGTTCTTATTCATATACCTCTCATGTTGTTCCAGCGTATTGTGGGGGTACCAATGTTAAGGTCGGGTGCCTTGCCCTCTCCAAGCCTCCCCCCTCGGGTCAGAGCTTCAAGTGCGCCCATCCCCCAGTCGGTGCGCACCCACCCCATGCCTAATGGATGTGTATGCCCCTCCCCTCCCCCCACCCGCCCGACACCCACCCGATGAAGGTGACTCCTCTCTGTCCACTTAGGCGTCCATCCGTTCGTACCAATTTGCTGGTGAGCGCGCTCACGTGGTGCTCGTGTGTCCATTCTTGGGATACCTGGCTTACTGGAACGGGTTCCAGCTCTGGCCAGGAGAACACGAGAGGCGCCCTCTCACCGCTGCTCCTCACAGCCGAATGGCACTCCGTGGTGTCCACGCGCCACATTTTATTCATGCACTCCTGGATGGATGGGCACTCGGGTCGCTTCCACGTCTTTGCGATTGTGAATTGTGCCCTAACTGTCACCCTAACCCTTACCCAGCCCCCGTCTCCTCTGCCCCTGCCTGACGTCTCCTCTGCCCCTGCCTGACGCACTCCTCCCCGGCCAGGCCCATCACTGTCCTGGGCCCCCGCCTGACCGGCTCCTCCCCGCCCGGCCTGTCACCGTCCTCTGCCCCTGCCTGACATGCTCCTTCCCGCCCGCCCGGCCTCTCACCGTCCTCGGCCCCTGCCTGACCGGCTCCTCCGTCGCCTGGGCCTTCCAAGGGCTTGGTGTGGACGCTGCTTCCAGGAAGCCCTCCAGAAACCCGGCAGCAGGGTGGCCGCAGCAGTCTCCAGCAGCCGTCCCTAAGTCGCGTGAGTGCGGGGGACGTGCCCCCGCTGTGCCGCGGGGGCCCAGCCTGGTGTCTTCCCTGAGGCCCTGCGGCTGCCGGCTGGGCTGCCGCTCCCCGCAAGGGGAGAGCCGCGGAGGTGGGGACCGCCTCCTGATGGGGACGTACACGCAGCTCTCCACGTCGGATTCCGGGGCTCTCTGTCCTGCCCGAAGGCCCAGCTGGCCTGCGGGTCCTTAGAGTGGCAAAAACATCCGAAAACTGAGATTGAGGGTCCGGTGGGTGTCTGCACTTTTGTGCTGGGCACCCCAGGGAGGCCCGGGGGCTGGCTGGACAACGTGGTCTGCTGGGCGGGGGGGGGGGGTGGAGGAGCAACTGATGCCCTTTGCACTTTGGGTAGCAAGAGTCTGAGGTGTCTCTGAGCCCTGTGCCCTGTGGGGGGGGGCCGGGGGGGGAGGAGGAGGAGGAGGAGGAGGAGGAGGTGGGAAGGGCCGGGGCCTGCAGTCGTGTTCCCGGGGTGGCACGGCAAGTGGCTTCTTCCACAGGCTGCTTGGCCTGGGCTCCCTGCACCTGGGCCTTTGGAGGACCGGCCCTGTGCTTGCCAACACTTCCTGCAGGGACCCAGAGCTGGGAGGTGGCATCTCTCAGCCCTGGGTCGGGCAGAGCCCCAGCGGGCCATGCCCACAACCTCTCTCAGCACCGGTCCCCCAGAAGGCTCCTTTGGGACCAGGATTCTCTTGCGGTGACTCTTTAAGGTCTGGCCCCTGGATGGAGGGGCACCAGGCGTAGAGGAGCAGGAAGGGGAAGGGGGTGGCCATGCGAGGGGACACTTTGAGGCCGAGTCCCAGCTTCAGCCTGATCCTCCTGGGAACCCCGCTCTGAGACCAGGAGCCGGGCTTCGCATTCCCACAGCAGCCAGTCGTGGGCTGAGGACACCTGGGGCGTTGGGAACTCCCTGGCTTCTCCTTGGTTTAACGTCTAGAGCTGCTTGTGAATCGCGCCGCCACACACACCCGAGCGCAGGTGTCTTCCGCACAGACTGCGGGCCTCGCTCTTCTGAATGCCGCTAGCTCGCCACCCACCCACGGGTGAACCTGGTCAGGGTGCTTTCTCTAAGGGGCAGACTCTTTTCCGGGCGGGCTACCGGTGTCTCTGTTTGCTCGTTTCTTTCTTCCATTTCGGGAAAGTCTTCCTTGCTGGGTGTGGAAATCTCCTATGCCTTCCCTCGCCTATTCTGTCAGCTTTCAAATTCTCTTTCAGTTGCCACCCTCACAGATGGATTAGGAAACTCTTTCCGGTGCACTCATTAGTGAAATGACCTCCAGGAAGCTGGAATCCAATATCTAATGGCCGATTTTTAGCGAGTCCACACGCCAGGGTGGTCGGGGTCCAATGCAGCCCCGGCCAGGCCCAGGCCCCTTGGACTGGGCCACAGGAGGACACGGAGGAGGGTCCCGGCCCCCACGAAGCGGTGCCGGCAGTTCTCCACGGGCTTGGGCGTTTTCCAGAGGTAGGAGATGGAGGGGACTGATTTCTTCAGCGCCCCCCAAACCACGCCACCCCACCCCACCCATGGGACACATCCCCAGAGAGAGACGCCCCAGACACTGGCTGTGCCCCAGCCCTGGCCCGGGGGAATAGGCGGCAGCCCACCCACAGGGCGAGGGGGGGGGCGCAGCTGAAAGGGGTTGTGGGGGAGGGCGGCCCCTGGCTGGGGTCAAAGGGCGAGCGTCCCGCGCGTGCGCAGTCAGCGGCAGGCAGCGACGCGCTGGGGGTGGGCAGCGGGTAGGTGAAGGAGGCCGGGCGAGGAGACGAGGGGGGCTGGGAGGGCTCCACCTTGGCGAGTCCAGCCGTGGAGGCGCATCTTGTGTGAGTGTGAGTGAGTGTGAGTGTGTGTGTGTGTGTGTATACAGAGACAGCCCCCCGCCCCGCCCCGCCCCGCCCATCACCCCCGTCCCTGGGAGCCCGCGGGACCCGGCCGGCGAACTCAACCGGCCCGGCCCGGCCCGGCGCGGGGCCTGGGGCGGGAGGCGGCGGCGGCGGGGAAGCCCAGAGAGGCTCGGCTTCTTGAGCGGGGCAGGGGCGCCCTCCGCCGCCGTCTAGGGCCACACCACCCTGAACGCCCCCGATCTCGTCTGGTCTCGGAAGCTAAGCAGGGTCGGGCCCGGTTAGTACTTGGATGGGAGACCGCCTGGGAATACCGGGTGCCACAGGCTGCTGCTTTTTTTTTTTTTTTTTTTTGCCTCTTGTTCTGTCCCCTTTCTGGGAGCGCGGCGGCGGCCCGGGGTGGGGGTCACCCCCACCCTCAGCGCCCGCCCGCGGTGCCTGGCGCCCCAGCCCGCACCGTGGGGCCTCCTCTTGTCCCAAGCCGCGACACCGCCGCCACGCGGCAGCATGCGTGGCATCTGGACTGTCAGGTCTCAGACCAAAGGTCTGCTCTGTGGGAACCGACACGCTGGAGGAAACCTTGAGAGTCTGAGAGGGGAGGGAGTTCCAGAAGAAGGCCAGGATGTCATTTTGAGGGAGTATGTGACCAGAACTCGTCCCGTTGCTTTTGGGGTTCTATGGGCTACACGCAGGAATCTTTGGTGGTGGCACCTGATGTTGGGGGATCCGGAGTCACACCCAGACCTGCTCCACAGGCCTCCTTTTACTTTTCTCTTCGGATTCATTATTTTTAAAAAGTGTCTCTTACCTCTAGGATTGCATTTTCTTTTCTCTCTCTCTTCAAGCAGATGATGGGAGTACAAGTATTCAGGTGACATGTGTTGCCCGTGCCCCCCTCCCCCCTGTGTTCTTTTTTTTTTTTTTTTTGAGACAGAGTCTCGTTTTGCTGCCCAGGCTAGAGTGAGTGCCATGGCGTCAGCCTAGCTCACAGCAACCTCAATCTCCGGGCTCAAGCAATCCTGCTGCCTCAGCCTCCCGAGTAGTTGGGACTACAGGCATGCACCACCACGCCCGGCTCTGTTTTTCTATATATATTAGTTGGCCAATTAATTTCTTTCTATTTTTAGTAGAGACGGGGTCTCGCTCTTGCTCAGGCTGGTTTCGAACTCCTGACCTGGAGCAATCCGCCCGCCTCGGCCTCCCAGAGAGCTAGGATTACAGGCGTGAGCTACCGCGCCCGGCCCCCCCTGTGTTCTTATTCATATACCTCTCATGTTGTTCCAGCGTATTGTGGGGGTACCAATGTTAAGGTCGGGTGCCTTGCCCTCTCCAAGCCTCCCCCCTCGGGTCAGAGCTTCAAGTGCGCCCATCCCCCAGTCGGTGCGCACCCACCCCATGCCTAATGGATGTGTATGCCCCTCCCCTCCCCCCACCCGCCCGACACCCACCCGATGAAGGTGACTCCTCTCTGTCCACTTAGGCGTCCATCCGTTCGTACCAATTTGCTGGTGAGCGCGCTCACGTGGTGCTCGTGTGTCCATTCTTGGGATACCTGGCTTACTGGAACGGGTTCCAGCTCTGGCCAGGAGAACACGAGAGGCGCCCTCTCACCGCTGCTCCTCACAGCCGAATGGCACTCCGTGGTGTCCACGCGCCACATTTTATTCATGCACTCCTGGATGGATGGGCACTCGGGTCGCTTCCACGTCTTTGCGATTGTGAATTGTGCCCTAACTGTCACCCTAACCCTTACCCAGCCCCCGTCTCCTCTGCCCCTGCCTGACGTCTCCTCTGCCCCTGCCTGACGCACTCCTCCCCGGCCAGGCCCATCACTGTCCTGGGCCCCCGCCTGACCGGCTCCTCCCCGCCCGGCCTGTCACCGTCCTCTGCCCCTGCCTGACATGCTCCTTCCCGCCCGCCCGGCCTCTCACCGTCCTCGGCCCCTGCCTGACCGGCTCCTCCGTCGCCTGGGCCTTCCAAGGGCTTGGTGTGGACGCTGCTTCCAGGAAGCCCTCCAGAAACCCGGCAGCAGGGTGGCCGCAGCAGTCTCCAGCAGCCGTCCCTAAGTCGCGTGAGTGCGGGGGACGTGCCCCCGCTGTGCCGCGGGGGCCCAGCCTGGTGTCTTCCCTGAGGCCCTGCGGCTGCCGGCTGGGCTGCCGCTCCCCGCAAGGGGAGAGCCGCGGAGGTGGGGACCGCCTCCTGATGGGGACGTACACGCAGCTCTCCACGTCGGATTCCGGGGCTCTCTGTCCTGCCCGAAGGCCCAGCTGGCCTGCGGGTCCTTAGAGTGGCAAAAACATCCGAAAACTGAGATTGAGGGTCCGGTGGGTGTCTGCACTTTTGTGCTGGGCACCCCAGGGAGGCCCGGGGGCTGGCTGGACAACGTGGTCTGCTGGGCGGGGGGGGGGGGTGGAGGAGCAACTGATGCCCTTTGCACTTTGGGTAGCAAGAGTCTGAGGTGTCTCTGAGCCCTGTGCCCTGTGGGGGGGGGCCGGGGGGGGAGGAGGAGGAGGAGGAGGAGGAGGAGGTGGGAAGGGCCGGGGCCTGCAGTCGTGTTCCCGGGGTGGCACGGCAAGTGGCTTCTTCCACAGGCTGCTTGGCCTGGGCTCCCTGCACCTGGGCCTTTGGAGGACCGGCCCTGTGCTTGCCAACACTTCCTGCAGGGACCCAGAGCTGGGAGGTGGCATCTCTCAGCCCTGGGTCGGGCAGAGCCCCAGCGGGCCATGCCCACAACCTCTCTCAGCACCGGTCCCCCAGAAGGCTCCTTTGGGACCAGGATTCTCTTGCGGTGACTCTTTAAGGTCTGGCCCCTGGATGGAGGGGCACCAGGCGTAGAGGAGCAGGAAGGGGAAGGGGGTGGCCATGCGAGGGGACACTTTGAGGCCGAGTCCCAGCTTCAGCCTGATCCTCCTGGGAACCCCGCTCTGAGACCAGGAGCCGGGCTTCGCATTCCCACAGCAGCCAGTCGTGGGCTGAGGACACCTGGGGCGTTGGGAACTCCCTGGCTTCTCCTTGGTTTAACGTCTAGAGCTGCTTGTGAATCGCGCCGCCACACACACCCGAGCGCAGGTGTCTTCCGCACAGACTGCGGGCCTCGCTCTTCTGAATGCCGCTAGCTCGCCACCCACCCACGGGTGAACCTGGTCAGGGTGCTTTCTCTAAGGGGCAGACTCTTTTCCGGGCGGGCTACCGGTGTCTCTGTTTGCTCGTTTCTTTCTTCCATTTCGGGAAAGTCTTCCTTGCTGGGTGTGGAAATCTCCTATGCCTTCCCTCGCCTATTCTGTCAGCTTTCAAATTCTCTTTCAGTTGCCACCCTCACAGATGGATTAGGAAACTCTTTCCGGTGCACTCATTAGTGAAATGACCTCCAGGAAGCTGGAATCCAATATCTAATGGCCGATTTTTAGCGAGTCCACACGCCAGGGTGGTCGGGGTCCAATGCAGCCCCGGCCAGGCCCAGGCCCCTTGGACTGGGCCACAGGAGGACACGGAGGAGGGTCCCGGCCCCCACGAAGCGGTGCCGGCAGTTCTCCACGGGCTTGGGCGTTTTCCAGAGGTAGGAGATGGAGGGGACTGATTTCTTCAGCGCCCCCCAAACCACGCCACCCCACCCCACCCATGGGACACATCCCCAGAGAGAGACGCCCCAGACACTGGCTGTGCCCCAGCCCTGGCCCGGGGGAATAGGCGGCAGCCCACCCACAGGGCGAGGGGGGGGCGCAGCTGAAAGGGGTTGTGGGGGAGGGCGGCCCCTGGCTGGGGTCAAAGGGCGAGCGTCCCGCGCGTGCGCAGTCAGTGGCAGGCAGCGACGCGCTGGGGGTGGGCAGCGGGTAGGTGAAGGAGGCCGGGCGAGGAGACGAGGGGGCCTGGGAGGGCTCCACCTTGGCGAGTCCAGCCGTGGAGGCGCATCTTGTGTGAGTGTGAGTGAGTGTGAGTGTGTGTGTGTGTGTATACAGAGACAGCCCCCCGCCCCGCCCCGCCCCGCCCATCACCCCCGTCCCTGGGAGCCCGCGGGACCCGGCCGGCGAACTCAACCGGCCCGGCCCGGCCCGGCGCGGGGCCTGGGGCGGGAGGCGGCGGCGGGGAAGCCCAGAGAGGCTCGGCTTCTTGAGCGGGGCAGGGGCGCCCTCCGCCGCCGTCTAGGGCCACACCACCCTGAACGCCCCCGATCTCGTCTGGTCTCGGAAGCTAAGCAGGGTCGGGCCCGGTTAGTACTTGGATGGGAGACCGCCTGGGAATACCGGGTGCCGTAGGCTTCTTTTTTTTTTTTTTTTTTTTTTTGTTTTGCCTCTTGTTCTGTCCCCTCTCTGGGAGCGAGGCGGCGGCAAGGGGCGGGGGTCACCCCCACCCTCAGCGCCCGCCGCGGTGCCTGGCGCCCCAGCCCGCACCGTGGGGCCTCCTCTTGTCCCAAGCCGCGACACCGCCGTCACGCGGCAGCATGCGTGGCTTCCGGACTGTCAGGTCTCAGACCAAAGGTCTGCTCTGTGGGAACCGACACGCTGGAGGAAACCTTGAGAGTCTGAGAGGGGAGGGAGTTCCAGAAGAAGGCCAGGATGTCATTTTGAGGGAGTATGTGACCAGAACTCGTCCCGTTGCTTTTGGGGTTCTATGGGCTACACGTAGGAATCTTTGGTGGTGGCACCTGATGTTGGGGGATCCGGAGTCACACCCAGACCTGCCCCACAGGCCTCCTTTTACTTTTCTCTTCGGATTCATTATGTTTAAAAAGTGTCTCTTATCTCTATGATTGCATTTTCTTTTCTCTCTGTTTTCAAGCAGATGATGGGAGTCCAAGTATTAAGGTGACATGTGTTGCCCGTGCCCCCCTCCCCCCTGTGTTCTTATTCATTAACCTCTGATGTTGTTCCAGCGTATTGTGGGGGTACCAATGTTAAGGTCGGGTACGTTGCCCTCTCCCAGCCTCCCCCCTCGGGTCAGAGCCTCAAGTGCGCCCATCCCCCAGTCGGTGCGCACCCACCCCATTCCTAATGGAGGTGTATGCCCATCCCCTCTCCCCACCCGCCCGACACCCACCCGATGAAGGTGATTCCTCTGTGTCCACTTGGGTGTCCGTCGGTTCGTACCCATTTGCTGGTGAGCGCGAGCACGTGGTGCTCGTGTGTCCATTCTTGGGCTACCTGGCTTACTGGAACGGGTTCCAGCTCTGGCCAGGAGAACCACGAGAGGTGCCCTCTCACCGCTGCTCCTCCTAGCTGAATAGCACTCCGTGGTGTCCACGCGCCACATTTCATTTACGCACTCGTGGGTCGATGGGCACTCGGGTCGCTTCCAGGTCTTTGCGATTGTGACTTGTGCCCTGACTCTAACCCTAACCCTTACCCAGCCCCGTCTCCTCCTCGGCCCCTGCCTGACTGACTCCTTCCCGCCCGGCCTGTCACCTGTCACCGTCCTCTGCCCCTGCCTGACACGCTCCTCCCCGCCCGGGCCGTCACCGTCCTCGGCCCCTGCCTGACGGGGCTCCTCCGTCGCCTGGGCCTTCCAAGGGCTTGGTGTGGACGCTGGTTCCAGGACGCCCTCCCAGGAACCCGGTAGCAGGGCGGCCGCAGCGTCTCGCGCCACCCAACCGTCCGCCGGCCGGCGGCCGTCGCTAAGTGGCCTGCGGGGGACGTGCCCCCACTGTGGGGCGGGCGCCCAGCCTGGTGTCTTCTCTGAGGCCCCGTGGCTGCTTTTCCCCCCCCCGCAAGGGGAGAGCCGCGGAGGTGGGGACCGCCTCCTCGTGGGGACGTACACCCAGCTCTCCACGTCGGATTCCGGGGCTCTCTGTCCTGCCAGAAGGCCCAGCTGGCCTGCGGGTCCTTAGAGTGGCAAAAACATCCGAAAACTGAGATTGAGGGTCCGGTGGTTGTCTGCACTTTTGTGCTGGGCACCCCAGGGAGGCCCGGGGGCTGGCTGGACAATGCGGTCTGCTGGGCGGGGGGGGGGGTTTGGAGGAGCAACTGATGCCCTTTGCACTTTGGGTAGCAAGTGTCTGAGGTGTCTCTGAGTCCTGCGCCATGTCGGGGGTGGGGGTGGGAGGTCGGGGGGGGGTGGAGGAGCAGGAGGAGGAGGAGGAGGAGGAGGTGGGAAGGGCCGTGGCCTGCAGTCGTGTTCCCGGGGTGGCTTCTTCCACAGGCTGCTTGGCCTGGGCTCCCTGCACCTGGGCCTTTGGAGGACTGGCCCTGTGCTTGCCAACGCTTCCCCTGCAGGGACCCAGAGCTGGGAGGTTGCATCTCTCAGCCCTGGGTCGGGCAGAGCCCCAGCGGGCCATGCCCACAACGTCTCTCAGCACGGGTCCCCCAGAAGGCTCCTTTGGGACCAGGATTCTCTTGCGGGTGACTCTTTAAGGTCTGGCCCCTGGATGGAGGGGCACCAGGAGTGGAGGAGCAGGAAGGGGAAGGGGGTGGCCGTGCGAGGGGACACTTTCAGGCCAAGTCCCAGCTTCAGCCTGATCCTCCTGGGAACCCCGGGGTGTACGTCACACCTCCTGGCTGTCCCGCTCTGAGACAAGGGACAAGGAGCCAGGCTTCGCATTCCCCCAGCAGCCAGTCGTGGGCTGAGGACACCTTGGGCGTTGGGAACTCCCTGGCTTCTCCTTGGCTTAACATCTGGAGCTGCTTGTGAATCGTGCCGCCACACACACCCGAGTGCAGGTGTCTTCTGCACAGACTGCGGGCCTCGCTCTTCTGAATGCCGCTAGCTCGCCACCCACCCACGGGTGAACCTGGTCAGGGTACTTTCTCTCGGGGGCAGACTCTGATCCTGGCGGGCTACCGGTGTCTCTGTTTGCTCGTTTCTTTCTTCCATTTCGGGAAAGGCTTCCTTACTGGGTGTGGAAATCTCCTATGCCTTTCCTCGCCTATTCTGTCAGCTTTAAAATTCTCTTTCAGTTGCCACCCTCACAGATGGATTAGGAAACTCTTTCCGGTGCACTCATTAGTGAAATGACCTCAATGAAGCTGGAATCCAATATCTAATGGCCGATTTTTAGCGAGTCCACACGCCAGGGTGGTCGGGGTCCAATGCAGCCCCGGCCAGGCCCAGGCCCCTTGGACTGGGCCACAGGAGGACACAGAGGAGGGTCCCGGCCCCCACGGTCGCGTTGCCGGCAGTTCTCCAAGGGCTTGGGCGTTTTCCAGAGGTAGGAGATGGAGGGGACTGATTTCTTCAGCGCCCCACTAACCACGCCACCCCACCCATGGGACACATCCCTAGAGAGAGAGAGAGAGACGCCCCATACACTCGCTCCCCTCCCCCATGCGCTGTGCCCCAGCCCGGGCCCGGGGGAATAGGCGGCAGCCCACCCACAGGGTGGGGGGCGCAGCTGAAAGGGGTTGTCGGGGAGGGCGGCCCCTGCCTGGGGTCAAAGGGCGGGCGACCCGCGCGTGCGCAATCGGCGGCGGCGGCGGCGGTGGCGGCGGGGACGGCCACGAGCTGGGGGTGGGCCAGGCGAGGAGAGGAAGGGGGCTGGAAGGTCTCCACCTTGGCGAGTCCAGCCGTGGAGGCGCATCTTGTGTGAGTGTGAGTGAGTGAGTGTGAGTGTGAGTGTGTGTGTGTGTGTGTATAGAGAGACAGCCCCCCACCCCGGCCCGCCGCTCCCTGCCCGCCCCGCCCCGCCCCGCCTGTCACCCCCGTCCCTCGGAGCCCGCCGGACCCGGCCGGTGAACTCAACAGGCCCGCCCGGTGCGGGTCAGTGCCGGCGCGGGGCCTGGGGCGGGAGGAGGCGGCGGGGAAGCGCAGAGAGGCTCGGCTTCTTGAGCGGGGCAGGGGCGCCCTCCGCCGTCTAGGGCCACACCACCCTGAACGCGCCCGATCTCGTCTGATCTCGGAAGCTAAGCAGGGTCGGGCCTGGTTAGTACTTGGATGGGAGACCGCCTGGGAATACCGGGTGCCGTAGGCTTCTTCTTTTTTTTTTTTTGTTTTGCCTCTTGTTCTGTCCTCTCTCTGGGAGCGAGGCGGCGGCCCGGGGCGGGGGTCACCCCCACCCTCAGCGCCCGCCGCGGTGCCTGGCGCCCCAGCCCGCACCGTGGGGCCTCCTCTTGTCCCAAGCCGCGACACCGCCGTCACGCGGCAGCATGCGTGGCTTCTGGACTGTCAGGTCTCAGACCAAAGGTCTGCTCTGTGGGAACCGACACGCTGGAGGAAACCTTGAGAGTCTGAGAGGGGAGGGAGTTCCAGAAGAAGGCCAGGATGTCATTTTGAGGGAGTATGTGACCAGAACTCGTCCCGTTGCTTTTGGGGTTCTATGGGCTACACCTAGGAATCTTTGGTGGTGGCACCTGATGTTGGGGGATCCGGAGTCACATCCAGACCTGCTCCACAGGCCTCCTTTTACTTTTCTCTTCGGATTCATTATTTTTTAAAAGTGTCTCTTATCTCTATGATTGCATTTTCTTTTCTCTCTCTTTTCAAGCAGATGATGGGAGTCCAAGTATGAAGGTGACATGTGTTGCCCGCGCCCCCCTCCCCCCAGTGTTCTTATTCATTTACCTCTGATGTTGTTCCAGCGTATTGTGGGGGTACCAATGTTAAGGTCGGGTACGTTGCCCTCTCCCAGCCTCCCCCCTCGGGTCAGAGCCTCAAGTTCGCCAATCCCCCAGTCGGTGCGCACTCACCCCATTCCTAATGGAGGTGTATGCCCATCCCCTCCCCCCACCCGCCCGACACCCACCCGATGAAGGTGATTCCTCTGTGTCCACTTAGGTGTCCATCGGTTCGTACCCATTTGCTGGTGAGCACGAGCACGTGGTGCTCGTGTGTCCATTCTTGGGCTACCTGGCTTACTGGAACGGGTTCCAGCTCTGGCCAGGAGAACCACGAGAGGTGCCCTCTCACCGCTGCTCCTCCTAGCTGAATAGCACTCCGTGGTGTCCACGCGCCACATTTCATTTACGCACTCGTGGGTCGATGGGCACTCGGGTCGCTTCCAGGTCTTTGCGATTGTGACTTGTGCCCTGAGTCTAACCCTAACCCTTACCCAGCCCGTCTCCTCCTCGGCCCCTGCCTGACTGACTCCTTCCCGCCCGGCTGTCTCCTGTCACCGTCCTCTGCCCCTGCCTGACACGCTCCTCCCCGCCCGGGCCGTCACCGTCCTCGGCCCCTGCCTGACGGGGCTCCTCCGTCGCCTGGGCCTTCCAAGGGCTTGGTGTGGACGCTGGTTCCAGGACGCCCTCCCAGGAACCCGGTAGCAGGGCGGCCGCAGCGTCTCGCGCCACCCAACCGTCCGCCGGCCGGCGGCCGTCGCTAAGTGGCCTGCGGGGGACGTGCCCCCACTGTGGGGCGGGCGCCCAGCCTGGTGTCTTCTCTGAGGCCCCGTGGCTGCTTTTCCCCCCCGCAAGGGGAGAGCCGCGGAGGTGGGGACCGCCTCCTCGTGGGGACGTACACCCAGCTCTCCATGTCGGATTCCGGGGCTCTCTGTCCTGCCAGAAGGCCCAGCTGGCCTGCGGGTCCTTAGAGTGGCAAAAACATCCGAAAACTGAGATTGAGGGTCCGGTGGTTGTCTGCACTTTTGTGCTGGGCACCCCAGGGAGGCCCGGGGGCTGGCTGGACAACGCGGTCTGCTGGGCGGGGGGGGGGGGTTTGGAGGAGCAACTGATGCCCTTTGCACTTTGGGTAGCAAGTGTCTGAGGTGTCTCTGAGCCCTGCGCCATGTCGGGGGTGGGGGTGGGAGGTCGGGGGGGGGTGGAGGAGCAGGAGGAGGAGGAGGAGGTGGGAAGGGCCGTGGCCTGCAGTCGTGTTCCCGGGGTGGCTTCTTCCACAGGCTGCTTGGCCTGGGCTCCCTGCACCTGGGCCTTTGGAGGACTGGCCCTGTGCTTGCCAACGCTTCCCCTGCAGGGACCCAGAGCTGGGAGGTTGCATCTCTCAGCCCTGGGTCGGGCAGAGCCCCAGCGGGCCATGCCCACAACCTCTCTCAGCACGGGTCCCCCAGAAGGCTCCTTTGGGACCAGGATTCTCTTGCGGGTGACTCTTTAAGGTCTTGCCCCTGGATGGAGGGGCACCAGGAGTAGAGGAGCAGGAAGGGGAAGGGGGTGGCCGTGCGAGGGGACACTTTCAGGCCAAGTCCCAGCTTCAGCCTGATCCTCCTGGGAACCCCGGGGTGTACGTCACACCTCCTGGTTGTCCCGCTCTGAGACAAGGAGCCGGGCTTCGCATTCCCCCAGCAGCCAGTCGTGGGCTGAGGACACCTGGGGCGTTGGGAACTCCCTGGCTTCTCCTTGGCTTAACATCTGGAGCTGCTTGTGAATCGTGCCGCCACACACACCCGAGTGCAGGTGTCTTCTGCACAGACTGCGGGCCTCGCTCTTCTGAATGCCGCTAGCTCGCCACCCACCCACGGGTGAACCTGGTCAGGGTACTTTCTCTCGGGGGCAGACTCTGATCCTGGCGGGCTACCGGTGTCTCTGTTTGCTCGTTTCTTTCTTCCATTTCGGGAAAGGCTTCCTTACTGGGTGTGGAAATCTCCTATGCCTTTCCTCGCCTATTCTGTCAGCTTTAAAATTCTCTTTCAGTTGCCACCCTCACAGATGGATTAGGAAACTCTTTCCGGTGCACTCATTAGTGAAATGACCTCAATGAAGCTGGAATCCAATATCTAATCGCCGATTTTTAGCGAGTCCACACGCCAGGGTGGTCGGGGTCCAATGCAGCCCCGGCCAGGCCCAGGCCCCTTGGACTGGGCCACAGGAGGACACAGAGGAGGGTCCCGGCCCCCACGGTCGCGTTGCCGGCAGTTCTCCAAGGGCTTGGGCGTTTTCCAGAGTTAGGAGATGGAGGGGACTGATTTCTTCTGCGCCCCACAAACCACGCCACCACACCCATGGGACACATCCCTAGAGAGAGAGAGAGACGCCCCATACACTCGCTCCCCTCCCCCATGCGCTGTGCCCCAGCCCGGGCCCGAGGGAATAGGCAGCATCCCACCCACAGGGTGGGGGGCGCAGCTGAAAGGGGTTGTCGGGGAGGGCGGCCCCTGCCTGGGGTCAAAGGGCGGGCGACCCGCGCATGCGCAATCGGGGCGGCGGCGGCGGCAGCGGCCACGAGCTGGGGGTGGGGGGCGGGTAGGTGAAGGAGGCCAGGCGAGGAGAGGAAGGGGGCTGGAATGTCTCCACCTCGGTGAGTCCAGCCGTGGAGGCGCATCTTGTGTGAGTGTGAGTGAGTGAGTGTGAGTGTGAGTGTGTGTGTGTGTGTGTGTGTGTGTATAGAGAGACAGCCCCCCACCCCGGCCCGCCGCTCCCTGCCCGCCCCGCCCCGCCCCGCCTGTCACCCCCCGTCCCTCGGAGCCCGCCGGACCCGGCCGGTGAACTCAACAGGCCCGCCCGGTGCGGGTCAGCGCTGGCGCGGGGCCTGGGGCGGGAGGAGGCGGCGGGGAAGTGCAGAGAGGCTCGGCTTCTTGAGCGGGGCAGGGGCGCCCTCCGCCGTCTAGGGCCACACCACCCTGAACGCGCCCGATCTCGTCTGATCTCGGAAGCTAAGCAGGGTCGGGCCTGGTTAGTACTTGGATGGGAGACCGCCTGGGAATACCGGGTGCCGTAGGCGTCTTCTTTTTTTTTTTTTTTTGTTTTGCCTCTTGTTCTGTCCCCTCTCTGGGAGCGAGGCGGCGGCCCGGGGTGGGGGTCACCCCCACCCTCAGCGCCCGCCGTGGTGCCTGGCGCCCCAGCCCGCACCGTGGGGCCTCCTCTTGTCCCAAGCTGCGACACCGCCGTCACGCGGCAGCATGCGTGGCTTCTGGACTGTCAGGTCTCAGACCAAAGGTCTGCTCTGTGGGAACCGACACACTGGAGGAAACCTTGAGAGTCTGAGAGGGGAGGGAGTTCCAGAAGAAGGCCAGGATGTCATTTTGAGGGAGTATGTGACCAGAACTCGTCCCGTTGCTTTTGGGGTTCTATGGGCTACACCTAGGAATCTTTGGTGGTGGCACCTGATGTTGGGGGATCCGGAGTCACACCCAGACCTGCTCCACAGGCCTCCTTTTACTTTTCTCTTCGGATTCATTATTTTTTAAAAGTGTCTCTTATCTCTGAGGACTGAACTCTAATTTTTTGCTAAAAACTCCTTCCTAAGGAGGCCAGCTGGGTTAGGCTGGCAAATGGTAAGGAGGCCAGCAGGGTTAGGCTGACAAACAGTAAATTCCCACTAAGCGGCTTTTGTTAACCAAACGAAGCAGTGGTTTACTTCCTGACCTGATTCTGGTATGGCATTAACATCACCTAAAAAATAAGAAGCCCCTGTCTTAACTCAAGCATCCTAGCAGATGCCTATTCTTAAATTTAAACCATCTTAAAACATCCTAGCAGGCGCCTATTGTAAATTTAAAGTGTCCTCCTGTCTGGACCTCCCAGAGTGCTCATACCCTTATCTTAAAGTAAGCATATCTTTTCTGGTCTTCTAGATAAAGACTAACTCTCTCAGCCAATTGCCAGCCAAAGAATCTTTAAACCCACCTATAACCTGTAAGCCCCCGCTTCGAGATGTCCCACCTTTTTTGGGCCAAACCAATGTATGCCTCTCATGTATTGATTTGTGACTTTGCCTGTAACCCCTGCCTCTCTGAAAATGTATAAAACTGAACTGTAGCCCAGCCACAGCGAGTCCACTTGCCCAAGGCCTCTTGGCAGTGGCTCCGGGTCATGGTCCTCAAATTTGGCTCAGAATAAATCTCTTTAAAATTATTTTACAGAGTTTGGCTTTTTTCCGTCGACAATTTTGGCGTAGCCGGCAGGATCTCAGAGAAGACTCAGGACCGCCTAAGGAGCAGCGCGGACTCGGCGCCAGGTACCGGCACGGCCCTTTTAGGCCTCCGACTCCGAGCTTCTCCTTCAGCGGGACTGGTAAGTCCTCCTAAGATCCGGACCTCCCGCTTTTGGTTGATGGTCTTGGTTTATTCTGAGCTGGTTCTTTTCCTAGGAATTGTTGTTTGGGATCCTAATTTAGGTTTGGAGGTGCACTCTAAAGGGCTTTCTCCGTTGCCTTTTTTTTTCCTCTCAAAACTAGTTTCAATTGGCTTGTCTGCGCATTTGGCAAGGAACCCAACTGTCCTATTTGTAGATAGATGAGAGACTGAGTTTCTCAGCTCCGAAGAAAAGGGGCAGCTTTCTCCTCCCAGACCTAAGGCAGCTCTGGGTGACCAGGGCCCTGAATGGGAGTTGCCTGGGGCGATTCCCCAAGGCGTGAGTAGCCCCACAGGGAACCCCCCAACAAATTAATTAAAAAAAGGCTCGTTCAGGAAACGCACATAAGAGCTGATCACTCAGCGTTTTGAGCCCTCTCGGAGGTACTAGACCCCCGAGAGAGAAACTGAGACACGTAAGAGGGTGGGACCTAAGAGGGTGGGACCGACTCAATGGTGAAACATTGAGGAGCCCCACCCACAAGCAGCACACTGTGATCCAGGACACCAAACCCTAGACCGCAGTTCAGTTCCTTGAAGAAAAAAAAAAGAAGAGGAAGGGCAAGGAAAATGACTCTTTTGGGGGCACCCCAGTTGGTTTGTGGTACCTCTACTTGCAAGTATTTTTGTAAACAAAAAGATTCAAAGGCATGCCAGGTTTTCTAGGGCTCCAGCTGGTTATAGCTAATTCTTGTGCACAAGGTTTTAAGAAAGGGCAAAATTACATCAAGAAAAATTCAGAGCTGAAATGGTCGACCCCCCACTATTAAAATGTCTCAAGCTATCTCTCTTCCTTTCTGGCTACTCTAAAATCTGCTAACTTTTTCTAGTGATGTTAAGATAACTCATTGTTTGTGGTATTTACAATTGAAAGGCTGCCTGGAGACCTTGCAGCCAGTTCTAGCTAAAATGCTAACACAGAATACTCATTTTGCACTGAAGAAAAAAATCAAACTGCCATAGAAACTGCTTTACCCAAAACTTTGATCCACAGGTCTAATTAAGTTACCTATCAGGTCAACTAAAGTTTGCCAGGTGTACAAGTTCCAGTCTCATCAGAAGAAATTTAGATCCAGCTTTCTGTTACAGACTGGTGAGTTTGTGTTACCATTTCATGGCTAACATTCTAAGGTAAAATTTATCAGAAACTTTGTGTGTATGTATGCGTCTGAGAGAGTGTATATGTTTGGGTATGTTTTATGTCTGTCCATGTATCACATGTTTGTGCTTATAGGTTTCAGACTGTTTTAAAATTAAGGAAGCGCTCATAAATTAAACCCAAATGCTTCATGTGAATTTAGTAACTGTTGGTAAATAAGCTGTGTTATTATTAATAAATAAGGTGTTATTAGTAAAGTAATAGTAAAAATGCTTTCAAACTGTCAGCATACATTTGTTTTTGCCTGGCTTTTACTGGACATTTTTAAGTTCTTGAGGTGTAAAGGTTTGATAAAAATGTAATGGGTGATTTTTGTTAAGTAAATTTAATATTTGGTCAAATGATATTAACTGAATCTGGGTTACCAACAAAAATACTTATGTGTTTAACTTTAAGGTAAAAATGCAAATGTACCTGAGTCAACAAATTAGAATAAATAAAACACCAAGTATAGGAAAAAAAAATCCAAATTTAATTGTTAAAGGTGTATAAAAAAAAAAACATTTTGGTTTTGGTCTTTTAATCCTAACTGCAGAAATAGTTTACCTCCACTCATTCAATGCCTGTAGAGAGGTGCACAAGGTGTGTTCAACTCATTTAACAGTACTGTTAGGAATTCAAAGTTGTCCTGAAAGTTGTAAAGAACTTAAATTGAAAGCTTTAGTTTTACCTTGGTCTTGTCCATTTTTGTCCTACTCTTTACAATCTAGCTGGTTATGATTACATTGTGTTACTGTAATAGAGTTTTTGCCTAAAAAAAAATTCTAAATTATTAATTTTTATATAGCAATTTAAGATAAAAAGTGACTGATGGTTAAAATCCATGAGACTCTCAAAGTAATCTTACTCTATAAATGTGCTAAAGTTTATGCACTAAACATTGTTTTGAGATCATTTAGATAGTTTGTTTTTTTTAACAGCTTAATCTTGAACCTCATGTAAAAAGCATGTTACCACTTTGTATCATTGTTTGAGGTGCTAACAAATGGTGCTGAAAGTTTTTTTCCTCAGTCTACAGCCAGGAGATCTTATGTTGATGGGATTTAAAAAAAAAAAAAAAACTAGCTTAAAATAAAGGCTTCAAAAGCAAAATTTTCTGACCTTGCTCACCTCTTGTGCCAATTCTTCCCTAAAGCTAGCCATAAAACCTAAAATTATTCATGTAAAATGCCCATAAAGCAATTATCTGACCTACTTTGTTTTTACTTTGTTTTACTGTAAAACCCCATGCCAGAAAGGGCTTTGTCCTACACCCAAAAGGGAAAAATGCACACTCAAGAGGCCAAGCAAAATCTAAATATAAAATGCCTTGCTGGTTCTGCCACTAAGCCTGTTAGAATTAGCTCATATCCTTTTTGTCCAATCATCTTTCTACACAGCTGTCCATACTTTAAACATAAAAAATGGACAATTTCCCCTGCATCTTTGTGTTCATTCTAAAAACGTCCATGTATAAGTTTTAAGTCCTTCTCTTATTAATCCTATTACTTTTAATGTCAGTAGATTTTCAGCAAGCCTTTAGGAGAACAGTGGCCTTTGCTCCCAAACTTTGGGTGCCAGAGACATTCCCCTATGATGCCAATAGATTTTGTTTGGGGATGTGATGTTTTGGAAGGATCTAATTAGCAAATACCTTTAAACAAGATATTCTAAAATGACTACTATGTTTACAAAATTTAGAAGTGATGTTATATTTTGTTTAAAATAACAAGTCTTATTTAAATGCTTATTGTTTCTGATAAGATTTGAGTTTGTATTTTAATCCGTGTTCTGTTATATATATCTAATTTACAGGGTATAAAAATGGTTAATAAAGTAACTTAAACTTTTAATAGCTAGGATCTAAGTAAGCTGCTAATATAGATGAATTACGTAAATACAAATGCAATAAATACAAATAAATCTTAAAGTCATGTTAAGTTAAAAAATAATCATAAAATGTCATTATATGTCCCTTAGAAATGGGTCATTTATAAGGTAAAGTACTAGAACATCAGTTCTTAAATATAAGTTTAAGTTTATACCTTCATAGCCTTATATTTAGGAATACTAATACAATTGGTGACTAATAGTTCAAAGTTAATTTAACTTCCTAAGTTTTTCTAAGAGTTGACATTATGATTAGTACGTGTAATTAAAACTTCTAGATAAAAGAAGAACAACTCTGTACAAAAATTCTTTTAATAAAATGTTATACAGCGGCCGGGCGCTGTGGCTCACGCCTGTAATCCTAGCTCTTGGGAGGCCGAGGCGGGCGGATTGCTCGAGGTCAGGAGTTCAAAACCAGCCTGAGCAAGAGCGAGACCCCGTCTCTACTATAAATAGAAAGAAATTAATTGGCCAACTGATATATATATAAAAAATTAGCCGGGCATGGTGGCGCATGCCTGTAGTCCCAGCCACTCGGGGGGCTGAGGCAGAAGGATCACTCAAGCCCAGGAGTTTGAGGTTGCTGTGAGCTAGGCTGACGCCACGGCACTCACTCTAGCCTGGACAACAAAGTGAGACTCTGTCTCAAAAAAAAAAAAAAAAAAAAAAAAAAAAAAAAAAATGTTATACAGCATAAGTATTAGTTTGTTAAAAGATAATTTTGTTTATAGGCATTTATGGAAACAAACTTTCCTCTCAGGACTGCTTTAGCTGTGTCCCACAGGTTTTGACAACTTGTGTTTGATAACTTGTGTTAAAAAAAAAAAAATCTTTTGATTTCCATCTTGATTTCCTCATTTATGAAGTGATCATTTAGTAGAAGGTTGTTTAGTTTCCATGATTTTGTGTAAAAATGAGAGTTCCTGTTAGGGTCGATCTCTACATTTACTCCATTGTGATCTGAAAAAAGACACGGTATAATTTCTATTTTTAAAAAAAAAAAAAATTGTTTGAGATATGCTTTGTCCTAGGATATGGTCAATCTTAGAGAATGACCTATGAGTTAATGAGAAGAATGTGTATTCAGTGGTTTTGAGGTAGAATGTCCTATAAAATGTAAGTCAGGCCCAATTGTTCTAGAGTTCTGTTTAAGTCCATTATTTTGTTTAATTGGTTTTTTGAAACTACTTATCCAATATGTAAATGATCATTAAAAATTAAGTAGATATAAAAGTTAAAGGTTATAAAAGGTTTATAAAAGTCTTATAGTCTTATAGGTTAAAATTAGATTGATTTGTTTATAAGATTTTATTAAAATTAACTTTGATGATTAGTACACTAACACAATGAAATTTGGCTTTCTCTTTTAAACTAGATTGTCATATGATATTAATAGGAATAACAAGATTTTTTATTCATCTTTTAATAAACTGCAAAAAAGACACAGATTCAGCTTCCTTATTAACTTGTACTGCAGTCTGTCTATTTAGGTCTTATACTTGTTTGAGACACTGAGTCTCCTTTCTCTAAAAAAATAGGATTTTGGCACTTAAAAAAATATATATATATTTGAATTATTAATTTGGCTATAATTTTACAGTAACCTACAATCTTGTTTCATGACAAGTGTCTTAGGATAAACAATTCATGACTTCCTACTTTTTAAAGTTTTCACTAAAATTTAAAGTTACTAAAAATAAAAATTCTAGTCATTGTATGTAATTCTACATATAAGGTGTACCAAAGAATATAAAACAGAATGTTCTTATTAAAATGTGTAACTTTGTCTAATAAGGGCTGAATCAAAATAAATTTAGAAAGAAAATACAAAATTCCACTTGTGTAAGAAAAAGATGTAAAGGGACAATGAATATAGAAATATATTTTGGTAAGAAAGGTTAAACAGAAAGAATAATGTAAAGAAAGGATCTTGCATGAAATTTTTGTCCTAAAATGAATGGTTATTTAGAAAAAGGGAATGTTAGGACAAAATCGAAAGTTTTAAGGTATGTTTTGTAAATGGTTTGTGGTACGTGCAGGTGAGGATGAAGTTTATAAAAAATTTATTAAAAAATTTTGGCTAAAACAAAGATTTCTGTCAATATTAATTTACTCTTAATGAAATAACATGATGTGTACTCATTTTGATTTTATAACATGTTTTTTTTCCTCTTAATATAAAAGGTAGTGTAGTACAAAAGGTTTTTGTTTAATTTTGGTAATTGGCATTTTATGCTTTGGTAAAACATTTTATACTTTGTCAGATAATCTCTGTGCTCTCTTTATTAGGTTTTGACTAACTAGAAAAACTAAAAAAGGGTTAAGATTTGTATCCATATAACTTTATCACCTTTAGATTTATTTGATATCTATCTCTTTGTTAAATTATTTTATAGTGGTTTGTGATTATATATGCACAAATGCTTTAAGCCTTTGATATTTGACAACCTTTCCAAAACTTAAATTCTGAATCCAGCCTTTTGACCTTAAACTAGCTTTTTACACATTAGGATCACCAAAAGTCTAAGACAGACTTTAGATTTATTTTAATGTGTCAAAACTATCCAGGGAACATTATCAAATATAAAATGGTGTTTAACTTTCTTTGGGCTGTACTTATAAGTATATTATTAATATACTAGTATTGTAAAATATTGACATGTCTTGGTATGTGTTATCAGTAATAATTATGGTTATTAGGTAAATTGCTATATGTCACAAAATAACCAATTTGGACTCTCTGTAACCATGGCTGGTCAAGTTTTATCATCTTTTAAGTTATTATTTTACTTTGATTCATCTCAGAAAATGATTCTTTCTGGCTAAGTCTAAAATTGGCTTCTTCAAGTAAAGGCCATGGAAAGGACTGACAAATCCACTTAAATACTGGTTTCTAATAACTTTGGAGATTATATATACCACTGGACTAAAAGAAAACGAAATTCCAAGACTTTAATTAAAAATCTGATATGACCATGAGTATAGCTAATTCAAACCTCATGAGACGGAACTAAATTTTCATATAAAGACTCTTTATTTAAAACATTACTAACTCTTTTATTTTGTTTTCCAGAGTCCTGACAAATTTTAAGTAATTAGCAAGTTTACCTGATCTCTGGGACCTTAAAACCATAGAAATCTGCCAAAGCCCTGTTCAAATGTCCTCCCTCTAAGCCCAGGGAATATCGTGGAAGAGGGGGCGTGCCAGATTGTAAGGGCCAATTCTGAGGGATGGAATTAGTTTAGACCCTCCAGATGAAGGAGGGACACACAAAAGCCTAAAGGAATACTAAATAAGATACTCCGTCTTTTCAGGCCACATGCTGCAGATAGCCATCCCAATCATAAAAGTCTTTCTCTGCTTCCTATAGACTTAGAACTTACTAAGTATAATTTTTATCAGTTATGGATTTATCCAAAAAGAAATATAATAAGTAATTTATCAGCCACCTTACTATAAATTACTAAATTTCCTCCTTAGCTTAATTGTTAATAATGCTTATATTTTGCTACAAGTTGTAGGTAAATTAGTTTTATAACTTTGCCTTTAAAATATTAAAGATCAAATGTTTCTCAAGTTTAATTTATGCCCTCCTCAGGATGTTATACCTATGGAGACTAATTGTCCAGAGGAAAAATTAAATTTATTAGATTCTGAATTGGTATCAGTTTTGTAATCCTCAAATAAAATTTACCATAAAGTTCAATTGACTGTTGATACAGAGGGTAAACGCATTGTAAGTCTGATTAAAAAAAATATGATGATGCATGCAAAGGATTTTTTTGGCTGGTTAGGCTGCTTGTTACCTTCTGATTCTACCTATGACTCTTATTAAGTTTCCTGTAAATGCTATACCAGATACAGGAAAAGGAAAAAAATCAATCAAAGGCCCAGATCATGATAGCTCGCAAAACAGATCTGGTTCAAGATGTTTTTTTTTCAGAGTAGGCCGGAGGCCTGACTCTATCTGGCCCCCTTTAACAATTGGCTATTAAATCAAGTGGAGTCATGTCCCCCCCCTAAGATATAACACCGCCTATTTCACAACACCATGCGACCAGATAGACAACTCTAGGAATGAGCCTTCCTAGCACCGTGGGACCAGACATCTCTAGGAATGAGCCTTCCTAGCACCATGGGACCTCATGCTAGTTATTGGCCTACATATGCATTCCATGGAATGATCTTTGGCCAACAGGGGGAACTGAGGACTGAACTTTAATTTTTTGCTAAAAACTCCTTCCTAAGGAGGCCAGCTGGGTTAGGCTGGCAAATGGTAAGGAGGCCAGCAGGGTTAGGCTGACAAACAGTAAATTCCCACTAAGCGGCTTTTGTTAACCAAACGAAGCAGTGGTTTACTTCCTGACCTGATTCTGGTATGGCATTAACATCACCTAAAAAATAAGAAGCCCCTGTCTTAACTCAAGCATCCTAGCAGATGCCTATTCTTAAATTTAAACCATCTTAAAACATCCTAGCAGGCGCCTATTGTAAATTTAAAGTGTCCTCCTGTCTGGACCTCCCAGAGTGCTCATACCCTTATCTTAAAGTAAGCATATCTTTTCTGGTCTTCTAGATAAAGACTAACTCTCTCAGCCAATTGCCAGCCAAAGAATCTTTAAACCCACCTATAACCTGTAAGCCCCCGCTTCGAGATGTCCCACCTTTTTTGGTCCAAACCAATGTATGCCTCTCATGTATTGATTTGTGACTTTGCCTGTAACCCCTGCCTCTCTGAAAATGTATAAAACTGAACTGTAGCCCAGCCACAGCGAGTCCACTTGCCCAAGGCCTCTTGGCAGTGGCTCCGGGTCATGGTCCTCAAATTTGGCTCAGAATAAATCTCTTTAAAATTATTTTACAGAGTTTGGCTTTTTTCCGTCGACATCTCTATGATTGCATTTTCTTTTCTCTCTCTTTTCAAGCAGATGATGGGAGTCCAAGTATGAAGGTGACATGTGTTGCCCGCGCCCCCCTCCCCCCTGTGTTCTTATTCATTTACCTCTGATGTTGTTCCAGCGTATTGTGGGGGTACCAATGTTAAGGTCAGGTACGTTGCCCTCTCCCAGCCTCCCCCCTCGGGTCAGAGCCTCAAGTGCGCCAATCCCCCAGTCGGTGCGCACTCACCCCATTCCTAATGGAGGTGTATGCCCATCCCCTCCCCCCACCCGCCCGACACCCACCCGATGAAGGTGATTCCTCTGTGTCCACTTAGGTGTCCATCGATTCGTACCCATTTGCTGGTGAGCACGAGCACGTGGTGCTCGTGTGTCCATTCTTGGGCTACCTGGCTTACTGGAACGGGTTCCAGCTCTGGCCAGGAGAACCACGAGAGGTGCCCTCTCACCGCTGCTCCTCCTAGCTGAATAGCACTCCGTGGTGTCCACGCGCCACATTTCATTTACGCACTCGTGGGTCGATGGGCACTCGGATCGCTTCCAGGTCTTTGCGATTGTGACTTGTGCCCTGAGTCTAACCCTAACCCTTACCCAGCCCGTCTCCTCCTCGGCCCCTGCCTGACTGACTCCTTCCCGCCCGGCTGTCTCCTGTCACCGTCCTCTGCCCATGCCTGACACGCTCCTCCCCGCCCGGGCCGTCACCGTCCTCGGCCCCTGCCTGACGGGGCTCCTCCGTCGCCTGGGCCTTCCAAGGGCTTGGTGTGGACGCTGGTTCCAGGACGCCCTCCCAGGAACCCGGTAGCAGGGCGGCCGCAGCGTCTCGCGCCACCCAACCGTCCGCCGGCCGGCGGCCGTCGCTAAGTGGCCTGCGGGGGACGTGCCCCCACTTTGGGGCGGGCGCCCAGCCTGGTGTCTTCTATGAGGCCCCGTGGCTGCTTTTCCCCCCCGCAAGGGGAGCGCCGCGGAGGTGGGGACCGCCTCCTCGTGGGGACGTACACCCAGCTCTCCATGTCGGATTCCGGGGCTCTCTGTCCTGCCAGAAGGCCCAGCTGGCCTGCGGGTCCTTAGAGTGGCAAAAACATCCGAAAACTGAGATTGTGGGTCCGGTGGTTGTCTGCACTTCTGTGCTGGGCACCCCAGGGAGGCCCGGGGGCTGGCTGGACAACGCGGTCTGCTGGGCAGGGGGGGGGGTTTGGAGGAGCAACTGATGCCCTTTGCACTTTGGGTAGCAAGTGTCTGAGGTGTCTCTGAGCCCTGCGCCATGTCGGGGGGGGGGTGGGAGGTCGGGGGGGGGGGTGGAGGAGCAGGAGGAGGAGGAGGAGGAGGTGGGAAGGGCCATGGCCTGCAGTCGTGTTCCCGGGGTGGCTTCTTCCACAGGCTGCTTGGCCTGGGCTCCCTGCACCTGGGCCTTTGGAGGACTGGCCCTGTGCTTGCCAACGCTTCCCCTGCAGGGACCCAGAGCTGGGAGGTTGCATCTCTCAGCCCTGGGTCAGGCAGAGCCCCAGCGGGCCATGCCCACAACCTCTCTCAGCACGGGTCCCCCAGAAGGCTCCTTTGGGACCAGGATTCTCTTGCGGGTGACTCTTTAAGGTCTGGCCCCTGGATGGAGGGGCACCAGGAGTAGAGGAGCAGGAAGGGGAAGGGGGTGGCCATGCGAGGGGACACTTTGAGGCCAAGTCCCAGCTTCAGCCTGATCCTCCTGGGAACCCCGGGGTGTACGTCACACCTCCTGGTTGTCCCGCTCTGAGACAAGGAGCCGGGCTTCGCATTCCCCCAGCAGCCAGTCGTGGGCTGAGGACACCTGGGGCGTTGGGAACTCCCTGGCTTCTCCTTGGCTTAACATCTGGAGCTGCTTGTGAATCATGCCGCCACACACACCCGAGTGCAGGTGTCTTCTGCACAGACTGCGGGCCTCGCTCTTCTGAATGCCGCTAGCTCGCCACCCACCCACGGGTGAACCTGGTCAGGGTACTTTCTCTCGGGGGCAGACTCTGATCCTGGCGGGCTACCGGTGTTTCTGTTTGCTCGTTTCTTTCTTCCAATTCGGGAAAGGCTTCCTTACTGGGTGTGGAAATCTCCTATGCCTTTCTTCGCCTATTCTGTCAGCTTTTAAATTCTCTTTCAGTTGCCACCCTCACAGATGGATTAGGAAACTCTTTCCGGTGCACTCATTAGTGAAATGACCTCAACGAAGCTGAGGGGTCCAATGCAGCCCCACAAACCACGCCCCACAAACCACGCCACCCCACCCATGGGACACATCCCTAGAGAGAGAGAGAGACGTCCCATACACTCGCTCCCCTCCCCTATGTGCTGTGCCCCAGCCCTGGCCATGGAGAATAGGCGGCAGCCCACCCACAGGGTTGGGGGCGCAGCTGAAAGGGGTTGTGGGGGAGGGCGGCCCCTGCCTGAGGTCAAAGGGCGGGCGACCCGCGCGTGCGCAATTGGCGGTGGCGGCGGCCAGGAGCTGGGGGTGGGGGGCGGGTAGGTGAAGGAGGCCAGGCGAGGAGAGGAAGGGGGCTGGAAGGTCTCCACCTTGGCGAGTCCAGCCGTGGAGGCGCATCTTATGTGAGTGTGAGTGAGTGAGTGTGAGTGTGTGTGTGTGTGTGTGTATAGAGAGAGACAGCCCCCCACCCCGGTCCGCCGCTCCCTGCCTGCCCCGCCCCTCCCCGCCTGTCACCCCCGTCCCTCAGAGCCCGCCGGACCTGGCCTGTGAACTCAACAGACTGGCCCGGCGCGGGGCCTGGGGTGGGAGGAGGCGGTGGGGAAGCGCAGAGAGGCTCGGCTTCTTGAGCGGGGCAGGGGCGCCCTCCGCCGTCTAGGGCCACACCACCCTGAACGCGCCCGACCTCGTCTGATCTCGGGAGCTAAGCAGGGTCTGGCCTGGTTAGTACTTGGATGGGAGACCGCCTGGGAATACCGGGTGCCGTAGGCTGCTTCTTTTTTGTTGTTGTTGTTTTGCCTCTTGTTCTGTCCCCTTTCTGGGAGCGAGGCGGCGGCCCGGGGTGGGGGTCACCCCCACCCTGAGGGCCCGCCGCGGTGCCTGGCGCCCCAGCCCGCACCGTGGGGCCTCCTCTTGTCCCAAGCCGCGACACCGCCGTCACGCGGCAGCACGCGTGGCTTCTGGACTGTCAGGTCTCAGACCAAAGGTCTGCTCTGTGGGAACCGACATGCTGGAGGAAACCTTGAGAGTCTGAGAGGGGAGGGAGTTCCAGAAGAAGGCCAGGATGTCATTTTGAGGGAGTATGTGACCAGAACTCGTCCCGTTGCTTTTGGGGTTCTATGGGCTACACGTAGGAATCTTTGGTGGCGGCCATGGCTAAGTGGCCTGCGGGGGACGTGCCCCCGCTGTGCCGTGGGCGCCCAGCCTGGTGTCTTCTCTGAGGCCCCGCGGCTGCTTTTCCCCCCGCAAGGGGAGAGCCGCGGAGGTGGGGACCGCCTCCTCGTGGGGACGTACACCCAGCTCTCCACATCGGATTCCGGGGCTCTCTGTCCTGCCAGAAGGCCCAGCTGGCCTGCGGGTCCTTAGAGTGGCAAAAACATCCGAAAACTGAGATTGAGGGTCCGGTGGATGTGGCTGCTTGGCCTGGGCTCCCTGCACCTGGGCCTTTGGAGGACTGGCCCTGTGCTTGCCAACGCTTCCCCTGCAGGGACCCAGAGCTGGGAGGTTGCATCTCTCAGCCCTGGGTCAGGCAGAGCCCCAGCGGGCCATGCCCACAACCTCTCTCAGCACGGGTCCCCCAGAAGGCTCTTTTGGGACCAGGATTCTCTTGCGGGTGACTCTTTAAGGTCTGGCCCCTGGATGGAGGGGCACCAGGAGTAGAGGAGCAGGAAGGGGAAGGGGGTGGCCATGCGAGGGGACACTTTCAGGCCAAGTCCCAGCTTCAGCCTGATCCTCCTGGGAACCCCGCTCTGAGACAAGGAGCCGGGCTTCGCATTCCCCCAGCAGCCAGTCGTGGGCTGAGGACACCTGGGGGGTTGGGAACTCCCTGGCTTCTCCTTGGCTTAACATCTGGAGCTGCTTGTGAATTGTGCCGCCACACACACCCGAGTGCCGGTGTCTTCCGCACAGACTGCGGGCCTCGCTCTTCTGAATGCCGCCAGCTGGCGACCCACCCACAGGTGAACCTGGTCAGGGTACTTTCTCTCAGGGGCAGACTCTGATCCGGGGGGCTAACTGTGTCTCTGTTTGCTCGTTTCTTTCTTCCATTTCGGGAAAGTCTTCCTTTTTGGGTGTGGAAATCTCCTATGCCTTTCCTCGCCTATTCTGTCAGCTTTAAAATTCTCTTTCAGTTGCCACCCTCAGAGATGGATTAGGAAACTCTTTCCGGTGCACTCATTAGTGAAATGACCTCAATGAAGCTGGAATCCAATATCTAATCGCCGATTTTTAGCGAGTCCACACGCCAGGGTGGTCGGGGTCCAATGCAGCCCCGGCCAGGCCCAGGCCCCTTGGACCGGGCCACAGGAGGACACAGAGGAGGGTCCCAGCCCCCAGGAAGCGGTGCCGGCAGTTCTCCACGGGCTTGGGCGTTTTCCAGAGGTAGGAGATGGAGGGGACTGATTTCTTCAGCGCCCCACAAACCACGCCACCCCACCCCACCCCACCCATGGGACACATCCCCAGAGAGAGTCCCCATACACTGGCTCCCCTCCCCCTTGCGCTGTGCCCCAGCCCTGGCCCGGGGGAATAGGCGGCAGCCCACCCACAGGGCGAGGGGGGGGCGCAGCTGAAAGGGGTTGTGGGGGAGGGCGGCCCCTGGCTGGGGTCAAAGGGCGAGCATCTGGCACGGCGCGCTGTGGGCAGTCAGCGGTGGCGACGGGCTGGGGGTGGGCAGCGGGTAGGTGATGGAGGCCGGGGGAGGAGACGAGGGGGGCTGGAAGGGCTCCACCTTGGCGAGTCCAGCCATGGAGGCGCATCTTGTGTTAGTGTGAGTGTGTGTGTGTGTATAGAGAGACAGCCCCCCACCCTGCCCCGCCCCGCCCATCACCCCCTTCTTCCCTGGGAGCCCACGGGGCCTGGGGCTGGAGGAGGCGGCGGGGAAGCACAGAGGGTGGCCACACCACCCTGAATGCCCCTTATCTCATCTGGTCTTGGAAGCTAAGAGGGTCGGGCCATCGTTAGTACCTGGATGGGAGACCGCCTGGGCATACCGGGTGCCACAGGCTTCTTCTTCTTCTTCTTCTTTTTTTTGCCTCTTGTTCTGTCCCCTTTCTGGGAGGGCGGCAGCGGCCGGGGTGGGGGTGACCCCCACCCTCGGCGCCCGCCGTGGTGCCTGGCGCGCCAGCCCTCACCGTGGGGCCTCCTCTTGTCCCAAGCCGCGACACCGCTGCCACGCGGCAGCATGCGTGGCATCTGGACTCTCAGGTCTCAGACCAAAAGTCTGGCACCCTGTCTGACCGTCCCCCATGGGTGTGTGGACACAGCCAGATCCACACCGCGCCCTGCCTGCCCGTCTCCGGTGGGTGTGTGGACACAGCCAGATCTACACAGCGCCCTGCCTGCCCGTCTCCGGTGGGTGAGTGGACACAGCCACATCCACACAGCACCCTTCCTGCCCGTCTCCCATGGGTGAGTGGACACAGCCAGATCCACACCGCGCCCTGCCTGCCCGTCTCCAGTGGGTGTGTGGACACAGCCAGATCCACACCGCGCCCTGCCTGCCCGTCTCCGGTGGGTGAGTGGACACAGCCACATCCACACAGCACCCTTTCTGACCATCTCCCATGGATGTGTGGACACAGCATGTTCCACACAGCGCCCTGCCTGCCCATCTGCCGTGGGTGAGTGGACAGAGCCAGATCCACATAGCGCCCTCCCTGCCCGTCTCCCGTGAGTGTGTGTTCACGGCAACATCCACATGGCGCCCAGCCTGCCCGTCTCCCGTGCGTGAGTGGACACAGCCACATCCACACAGCGCCCTGCCTGCTCGTCTACCGTGAGTCAGTGGAAACAGCCAGATCTACACTGCGCCCTGCCTACCCATCTCCCGTGGGTGAGTGGACACAGCCACATCCACACTGCAACCTGCCATCCCGTCTCCCGTGGGTGTGTGGACACGGCAAGATCCACACTGCGCCCTGCCTCCCCGTCTCCTGTGGCTGTGTGGACACGGCAAGATCGACACTGCGCCCTGCCTCCCTGTCTCCTGTGGGTGAGTGGACACAGCCAGTTCCACACAGCGCCCTGCCTGACCATATCCCATGGGTAAGTGGACACACCCAGATCCAAACAGCGCCCTGCCTTCCCGTCTCCATTGGGTGTGTGGACAAAGCCAGATCCACACAGAGCTCTGCCTGCCCATCACCCATGGGTGAGTGGACACAGTCAGATCCACACTGCGCCCTGCCTGCCCGTCTCCCGTGGTTGAGTGGAAACAGCAGGATCCACACTGCGCGCTGCCTGCCCATCTCCAGTGGGTGAGTGGACAGAGCCAGATACACACGGCGCCCAGCCTGCCCGTCTCCCATTGGTGAGTGGACACAGCCACATCCACAAAGCACCTTGCCTGACCATCTCCCATGGGTGTGTGGACACAGCAAGTTCCACACTGCGCTCTGCCTGCCCATCTCCCGTGGGTGAGTGGACACAGCCACATCAACACTGCGCCCTGCCTCCCGTTTCCCGTGGGTGTGTGGACACACCAGTTCCACACTGCACCCTGTCTGCCCGACACCCCTGGGTGAGTGGAACCAGCCAGTTCAACACTGGGCCCTGCCTGCCCGTCTCCCATGAGTGTGTGGACACGGCAAGATCCACACTGTGCCCTACCTGCCCGTCTCCTGTGGTTGAGTGGACACAGCCAGTTCCACACTGCACCCTGCCTGCCCGTCTCCCGTGGCTGAGTAGACACAGGCAGATCCACACAGCGCCCTGCCTGCCCGTCTCCCGTGGGTGAGTAGACACAGCCAGATCCACACAGCGCCGCGACCTGCCTGCCCGTCTCCCGTGGGTTAGTGGACATAGCCAGATCCACACAGTGCCCTGCCTGTCCGTCTCTCATGAGTGTGTCGACACAACCAGATCCACACGGCGCCCAGCCTGCACGTCTCCCATGGGTGTGTGGACACAGCCAGATACAGCGCCCTGTCTGCCCGTCTCCCGTGGGTGAGTGGACACAGCCAGATCCACACTGCACCCTGCCTGCCCGTCTCCCGTGGGTGAGTGGACACAGCCAGATTGTCACGGTGCCCAGCCTGCCCATCTCGTGTGGGTGAGTGGACACAGCCACATCCACACAGCACCCTTCCTGCCAGTCTCACATGGGTGAGTGGACACAGCCAGATCCACACTGCGCCCTGCCTTCCCGTCTCCCGTGGGTGAGTGGACACAGCCAGTTCTACACTGTGCCCTGTGTGCCCGTCACCCATGGGTGAGTGGACACAGCCAGTTCCACACTGTGCCTTGCCTGCCCGTCTCCCGTGGGTGTGAGGACACGGCAAGATCCACACTGCACCCTACCTGCCTGTATCCCGTGGGTGAGTGGACACAGCCGGTTCCACACTGCGCCCTTCCTGCCCATCTCTTGTGGGTGAGTGGACACAGACACATCCACAATGTGCCCTGCCTGCCCGTCTCCCGTGGGTGTGTGGACACAGCCACATCCACACAGCACCCTGCCTGACCGTATCCCATGGTTGTGTGGAAACATCTAGATCCACAAAGCGCCGTGCCTGCCCGTCTCCTGAGGGTGTGTAGACACAGCCAGTTCCACACTGCTCCCTGCCTGCCCGTCTCCCGTGGGTGTGTGAACACAGCCAGATCCACACAGCGCCCTGCCTGCCCGTCACCCATGGGTAATTGGACACAGCCAGACCCAGACAGCGCCCTGCCTGCCCATCTCCCGTGGCTGTGTGGACACGGCAAGATCCACACAGCGCCCTGCCTGCCCGTCTCCCGTGGGTTAGTGGACACAGCCAGATCCACACTGCGCCCTGCCTGCTTGTCTCTGGTGAGTGTGTGGACACAGCAAGTTCCACACAGCGCCCTGCCTGACCGTCTCCCATGGGCTGTGTAGACAGCCAGTTCCACACAGAGCCCTGCTTGCCCGTCTCCCGTGGGTGAGTGGACACAGCCAGTTCCACACTGCGCCCTGCCTGCCTGTCTCCCGTGGGTGTGTGGACACACCCAGATCAACACAGCGCACGGCCTGCTAGTCTCCCATGGGTGTGTGGACACACCCAGATCAACACAGCGCACGGCCTGCCGTCTCCCATGGGTGTGTGGTCACAGCCAGTTCCACACTGCGCCCTGCCTGCCTGTCACCCATGGGTGAGTGGACACAGCCAGATCCACTGCGCCCTGCCTGCCCGACTCCCGTGGGTGTGTGGACACACCCAGTTCCACACTGCGCCCTTCATGCCCATCTCTAATCGGTGTGGGGACACATCCAGATCAACTCAGCGCCCAGCCTGCCCGTCTCCCGTGGGTGAGTGGACACAGCCAGATCAACACAGCGCACGGCCTGCCCGTCTCCCATGGGTGTGTGGACACAGCCAGTTCCACACTGCGCCCTGCCTGCCCATCACCCATGGGTGAATGGACACAGCCAGATCCACACTGCACCCTGCCTGCCCGTCTCCCGTGGTTGAGTGGACACAGCCAGATCCACACTGCACCCTGCCTGCCCGTCTCCCGTGGGTATGTGGACATAGCCATTTCTATACAGAGCCCTGCCTGCCCCTCTCCGGTGGGTGTGTGGACACAGCCAGTTCCAAATTGTGCCCTGCCGGCCCATCACCCATGTTTGAGTGGACACAGCTAGTTCCACACTGCGCCCTACCTGCCCGTCTCCCATGGGTGAGTGGATACAGCCACATCCACACTGCGCCCCGACTGCCCGTCTCCCGTGGGTGTATGGACACAGCAAGATGCACACTGCGCCCTGCCTGCCCGTCTCCTGTGGGTGTGTGGACACAGCCAGATCCACACGGCACCCAGCCTGCCCGTCTCCCGTGAGTGAGTGGACACAGCCAGATCCACACTGCGCCCTGCCTGCCCGTCTCGCATGCGTGTGTGGTCACAGCAAGTTCCACACAGAGCTCTGCCTGCCCGTCTCCTGTGCTTGTGTGGACACAGCTAGTTCACTCTGTGCCCTGCCTGCCCATCACCCATGGGTGAGTGGACACAGCCAGATCCACACGGCACCCAGCTTGCCCGTCTCCCATGGGTGAGTGGACACAGCCACATCCACACAGCGCCCTGCCTGCCCGTCTCCCATGGGTGAGTGGACACAGCCACATCCACACAGCGCCCTGCCTGCCCGTCACACATGGGTGTGTGGACACAGCCCGATCCACACTGCACCCTGCCTGCAAGTCTGCCGTGGGTGTGTGGACAGGGCAAGATCCACACTGTTCCCTGCCAGCCCGTCAGGCATGGGTGAGTAGACACAGCCCGATCCACACTGCGCCCTGCCTGCAAGTCTCCCGTGGGTGAGTGGACATAGCCACATCCACACTGCGCCCTGTCTGCCCGTCACCCATGGGTGAGTGGACAAAGCCAGTTCCACACTGCGCCCTGCCTGCCCATCCTCGGTGGGTGTGTAGACACGGCAAGATCCACACTTTGCCCTACCTGCCCGTCGCCCATGTGTGAGTGGACATAGCAAGTTCCACACTCTGCCCTACCTTCCCGTCTCCCGTGGGTGAGTGGAAACAGCCACATCCACACTGCGCCCTGCCTGCCCGTCTCCCGTGGGTGTGTGGACACGGCAAGATCCACACTGCACACTGCCTTCCCGTCTCCCGTGGGTGAGTGGACACAGGCACATCCACACTGCGCCCTGCCTGCCTCTCTCCTTTGGGAGAGTGGACACAGCCACGTCCACAGAGCGCCCTGCCTGCCTGTCTCCCGTGGGTCAGTGGAAACAGCCATGTACACAAAGCGCCCTTCCTGCCAGTCTCCAGTGGGTATGTGGACACAGCAAGTTCCACACTGTGCCCTGACTGCTCGTCTCCCGTGGGTGTGTGGACACGGCCAGATCCACACAGCACCCTGCCAGACCGACCCCCATGGGTGCGTGGACACAGCCAGTTCCACACTGAGCCATGCCTGCCCGTCTCCTGTGGGTGAGTGGACACAGCCAGTTCCACACAGCGCCCAGCCTGCCCATCTCCCTTGGGTGTGTGGACACAGCCAGATCCACACAGCAACCTGCCTGACCGTTTTCCAAGGGTTTGTGGACACAGCCTGTTCCAACTGCGCCCTGCATGCCCGTCTCCCGTTGGTGTGTGGACACACCCAGATCCACACAGCGCCCTGCCTGCCTGTCTCCTTTGGGTGAGTGGACACAGCCAAGTCCACAGAGCGCCCTGCCTGCCCATCTCCTGTGGGTCAGTGGAAAAAGCCATGTCCACACAGCGCCCTTCCTGCCAGTCTCCGGTGGGAGTGTGGACACAGCAAGTTCCACACTGTGCCCTGCCTTCCCGTCACCCATGGGTGTGTGGACACAGCCAGTTACACACAGCGTCCTGCCTGCCTGTCTCCCGTGGGTGTGTGGACTCAGCCAGATCAACACAGCGCACGGCCTGCCAGTCTCCCAAGGGTGTGTGGACACACCCAGATCAGCACAGCGCACGGCCTGCCCGTCTCTCATGGGTGTGTGGACACAGCCAGTTCCACACTGAGCCCTGCCTGCTCATCTCTCGTGAGTGTGTGGACACAGCCAGTCCACACTGCGCCCTGCCTGCCCGTCACCCATGGGTGAGTGGACACAGCCAGGTCCACAATGCGCCCTGCTTGCCCGTCTCCCTTTGGTGTGTGCCGACAGCCAGTTTCACACTGCACCCAGCCTGCCGGTCTACCGGGGGTGAGTGGACACAGTCACATCCACACTGTGCCCTACCTGCCCGTCTCCCTTGGGTGTGTGGACTCAGCCCGATCCACTAGGTGCCCAGCCTGCCCATCTCCCGTGGGTGTGTGGACAAGCCACATCCACACAGCATTCTGCCTGACCGTCTCCCGTGGGTGTGTGGATACAGCCACATCCACACTGCGCCCTGCCTGCCCATCTCCCGTGGGTGAGTGGACACAGCCAGTTCCACTCAGAGCTCTGCCTGCCCGTCTCCCATGGGTGAGTGGACACAGCAACATCCACACTGAGTCCTGCCTGCCCGTCTCATGGGTGAGTGGACACAGCCGGATCCACACCGCGCCCGGCCTGACCGTATCCCATGGGTGTGGGGAAACAGCCAGTTCCAACTGCGCCCTGCCTGCCCGTCTCCCGTGGGTGTGTGGACACACCCAGATCCACACAGCGCCCTACCTGCCCGTCTGCCGTGAATCAGTGGAAACAGCCATGTCCACACAGCGCCCTTCCTGCCCATCACCAGTGGGTGTGTGGACACAGCAAGTTCCACACTGTGCCCTGCCTGACCATCACCCATAGGTGTGTGGACACAGCCAGTTCCACACACGACCCCGCCTGCCTGTCTCCCGTGGGTGTGTGGATACGGGAAGATCCTCACAGCGTCTGCTCTTTGGGAACCGACACGCTGGAGGAAACCTTGAGAGTCTGAGAGGGGACGGAGTTCCAGAAGAAGGCCAGGAGGTCATTTTGAGGGAGTATGTGACCAGAACTCGTCCCATTGGTTTTGGGGTTCTATGGGCTACACGTAGGATTCTAGAGTGGTGGCACCTGATGTTGGGGGATCCGGAGTCACACCCAGACCGGCTCCACAGGCCTCCTTTTACTTTTCTCTTCGGATTCATTATTTTTAAAAAGTGTCTCTACCTCTATCATTGATTTTCTTTTCTCTCTCTTTTCAAGCAGATGATGGGAGTACAAGTATTCAGGTGACATGTGTTGCCCGTGCCCCCCTCCCCCCTGTGTTCTTATTCATTTACCTCTGATGTCGTTCCAGCGTATTGTGGGGGTACCAATGTTAAGGTCGGGTACATTGCCCTCTCCCAACCTCCCCCCTCAGGTCAGAGCTTCAAGTGTGCCCATCCCACAGTCGGTGCACACCCACTCCATACCTAATGGAGGTGTATGCCCATCCCCTCCCCCCACCCGCCCGAAACCCACCCGATGAAGGTGATTCCCCTCTGTCCACTTAGGTGTCCATCCGTTCCTACCAATTTGCTGGTGAGCGCACTCACGTGGTGCTCGTGTGTCCATTCTTGGAATACTTGGCTTACTGGAATGGGTTCCAGCTCTGGCCAGGAGAGCACGAGAGGTGCCCTCTCACCGCTGCTCCTCCTAGCTGAATAGCACTCCGTGGTGTCCACGCGCCACATGTTATTAATGCACTCCTGGATGGATGGGCACTCGGGTCGCTTCCACATCTTTGCGATTGTGAATTGTGCCCTAACTGTAACCCTAACCCTTACCCAGCCCGTCTCCTCTGCCCCTGCCTGACGCGCTCCTCCCCGGCCAGGCCCGTCACTGTCCTGGGCCCCTGACTGACCGGCTCCTTCCCGCCCGGCCTGTCACCTTCCTCTGCCCCTGCCTGACACCCTCCTCCCCGCCCGGCCCCTCACCTCGGCCCCTGCCTGACTCGCTCCTCCCCACCCGGCCGGTCACCGTCCTGGGCCCCTGCCTGACCGGCTCCTTCCCGCCCGGCCTGTCACCGTCCTCTGCCCCTGCCTGACACCCTCCTCCCCGCCCGGCCCCTCACCTCGGCCCCTGCATGACTCGCTCCTCCCCACCCGGCCGGTCACCGTCCTGGGCCCCTGCCTGACCGGCTCCTTCCCGCCCGGCCTGTCACCGTCCTCTGCCCCTGCCTTACACGCTCCTCCCCGCCCGTCACCCTCCTAGGACCCTGCCTGACCGGCTCCTCCATCACCTGGGCCTTCCAAGGGCTTGGTGTGGACGCTGCTTCCAGGAAGCCCTCCGGGAACCCGGCAGCAGGGCGGCCTCAGCAGTCTGGCTCAGGTGCCCCGCTGTGCCGCGGGGGCCCAGCCTGGTGTCTTCCCTGAGGCCCTGCAGCTGCCGCTCCCCGCAAGGGGAGAGCCGGGGAGGTGGGGACCGCCTCCTGATGGGGACGTACACGCAGCTCTCCACGTCGGATTCCGGGGCTCTCTGTCCTGCCCGAAGGCCCAGCTGGCCTGCGGGTCCTTAGAGTGGCAGAAACATCCTCAAACTGACATTGCGAGTCCGGTGGTTGTCTGCACTTTTGTGTGGGCACCCCAGGGAGGCCCAGGGACTGGCTGGACAACGCGGTCTGCTCGGGTGCTTTGGAGTAGCAACCGATGCCCTGTGGACTTTGGTAGCAGCGTCTGAGGTGTCTCTGAGCCCTGCGCCATGTCGGGGGTGGGGAGGAGGAGGTGGAGGAGGAGGAGGAGGAGGAGGAGGAGGAAGAGGAGTGGGGGGAGGGAGGGGCTGTGACCTGCAGTCGTGTTCCCGGGGTGGCACGGCATGTGGCTTCTTGCACAGGCTGCTTGGCCTGGGCTCCCTGCACCTGGGCCTTTGGAGGACTGGCCCAGTGCTTGCCAACACTTCCTGCAGGGACCCAGAGCTGGGAGGTT